>NC_061862.1:29157150-29507803 GCF_907164915.1 Impatiens glandulifera | reverse complement strand
CAATGGAAAAAAAATGTTTATCTTGCAAGTTGCAATCCTCCTTGAAAAGATATGAATGAGTAAGAAATTAAAAATATAAATTTTATTTACTCTAATGATAATTGAAATGGAATTAACTTAAATTGAGAAGAATGAGACTTATCTAATGTTTTTAAAATATATCATATATTCAGGGAAACAATTAAAACCGTCTAAAACTATAACAACTATATACAGGGACGGATCTATGTAGGGGCTGGATGGACGAAAGTCAATCTAAAAAAAATACGGTAAAAATGTGACATTATTCCTTTTTTTTTAAAATATCAATATAGTTCACTGTTTTATTTATTTAATTATTAAAAAAATGATAAAACTTACTTTTATTAAATCATTTTATCTAAAAAAAAATCGTTATTTATTTAAGTCAGTCTCCACCTCGACATCCTTGGCCCGTCCCTGACTATATAAATAATGTTTTTGTATACATTTATTTTTCTTATCAAAATTCAACTTCTTTTTTCTTTTTTTTTCATCTCAATTATGACTAATTTGATGCGATTGTGAATTAAATGTGGGATTATTGTAAATAAATAAACAATTTAATGTTAAGCAACAAGGACCACAAGAAATATTGAATCCTCATCTCGACAATGTATATAATTGTACTCTAATTTGGAACCAATATTAAAAGGAATTTAGCCTGTGAGCCTGTCATTAATAGAAAAAAAACTATTTATAAATCAAATTCTTAAAGGGATTTTGATAATCTTTTTGTAAGTTAACATTGATCTGATATAAAGATTTATAATTTGATTATTAGCTTTTGTTAGTTATATTTATGTGAGAAATTTGCATAATAACTTTCATTATTATTTTTTCAATTTTAATTTTCCATGATTTTACTTTTAATGGGTGCAAATTAATCTAGCCTTTGGTAAAAGGAAATCAATGAATAAACAAATATAAGAAAATGTTGAAATGCTTAATGATTATTAGTTTAATAATTAAAATGGTACAAGATAAGATTTTTGCAGCAGAGTACAAAACAATGGGGTATATAATTATATAAAAATATATAATTAGTGTCAGAATTATTACCAACTATTACCACTAAAATTATTTATTATTATTATTTTATTATTATCTATGACTGTGTCCGTGGCGTCAAAGGTGATACTGTTCTTCAAAGTTCAAATATAATATTATAATAGCAACAAAAAAAACATATATTATAATAATAAATAAATATATTATTCTCTTTGGATTCCAATCCACAGCCATAGCCTACAATGGTCTGCCTGCCAGCTTCAGATTTTGTATTTAAATTATATTATTATTATTATTATCAAGTTAAATTGTTTAGTGTATCATAATATTTGTATAAATGGTTTTTTTTTTTACAATGTGATTATGCTTATTGCTTGGAGTGACATCAATAATTTTAGTAAGTGATTTTGTTATGTTTTTTTGGGCTTGTTTGCTCTTGTGTTTTCTTAATGATTTTTATGGGTTTTTTGATAATGAAAAATAGATTATTTTTTTAGTAATTTGCAAAATGAATTATTAAAATGAATTTTTATTTAAAAAATTAAAATAAGAATTAATCAAGTGATATAAATAATTTTCCTTTTTAAAACTTAAAAAAAACTCTCATTGTATCATTTTGCTTCAAATAAATAGAAAAAAACTTTACTTGTTGATTTTAAGCTTAATTTTTTTCATTTTAGTGAATGTTAGGCTTAGGTCACAATACAATTTTTTTTGCTAAGATAATACATTAAACTAACAATCTTATTTATATTGTCTTTAAGTACCAATAAATCAATAGCTCTTTCTAATAATATTAGTAACTTATTGCTAGTTAGACATCTTATTTATATTGTCTTAAGTACCAATAAATCAATAGCTCTTTTTAATAATGTTAGTAACTAATTGATAGCATCATTATAAAGAAAGTAATACTCTCAATCAACTATTAAATTTCATCATTGTAAAGATTTTATTTATTTTTACTTTAACAGCAATTAACTTTTATAAATTGTTTTCATTACACAATTGAGTATTAATAACATGATTAAACTATTGTACAAACTAAACCACATCAATGATTTTGTTCAATAAATAAATACAATTTTAGAACAAAAATAAATAAATATATATATATATATATATATATATATATATATATATATATATATATATATATATATATATATACTCACATGTGGATTATTTGTGAATTTTCAAATTATACATCTTTTACAAACCTTACATGATTTACATCAATCATATAGCTACAAATTATAAGATCCTTATACCACAATGCAGACACTCGTGCACCCATTATATGAGTGTAAACGGATCATAAATTATCGAGTCATTGCACTCTAATGCATAGATATGCCCGATATTCATGGGTACCCGATAGTCAAGTTCGGGTATTTTAAATCGGGGTCGGAGTCGGGCATGAGGAGGGGAGAAAAGACCTGGTGGCGTTACAAAGTCGGGGATGAGGAGTGTGCAAAACTCAAACCCGATACCCGAGAATATTAATATTAAAAATATTTTTTTTATTAAAGTTTAATGTTGGACTTTTCAAATGCTTCATTATTACTAGGAGCGGATCTACGTAGGAGTTTGGATGGGCTAAATCCCACTCCGGAAAAATAATAATAATAATCTCATAATTTTTTTCAATTTAATTCACAATTTATTTAATTATAAAAGATTGAGAAAAAATTTATCTTTATTCACCCGTTTTATCCATAATTTCTCGTTATTTTTTTAAGCTCATCATAATTTTTTTTAAGCCAACTCAGATTCCTAGATAATGTCTTTTATCATTACAATATCATCATAAATGCATCATTTAATTAGATACTATTCCTACTCTACTTTAAATGTCGTCATAAATACACTAAACTACAACTTGAAATATTTTATATTTCTAAAATAAGGCACAACACATTATATGAGTGTAAACGAGTCGGGTTGTTGAATTGCGAGTTGACTCACTCTCGATTAATTAAAAAAAGATTGAAAATAATATATATAAGTCTTTGAATTTCCAACCCGACAATCTAACTAAGTTACCTGATTTTTATATTTTAAATTCAATTGAATGTTTTACAAACATACGTCAATGAACCTGCAACATTTATTTATTTATTTAAATTTGAGTGGTTTATTTTTGTATACTATAGATAAAATTATAAATATAAATCACCTTTTTTTTTATTTAGTATGGATGAAATAGTTTGTGCAAAATCTTTGTTATTTTTCCTAAGACCTTGTTTGATGTGATTTATTTTGAAATTTTATCAAGTTTTTTTTATATATTCTCTTTTATCATTATAATTTTAATCATCAAATCACTCATTTTATCAATTAAAATTATAAATACAAATACAGTTTTTTTTTATAGTAATTCAAATAATTAAAAATCAGTTAATCTACTCTTTTCATCTTACAATATTTTGTTTAGACAAAAACTCCTAAAAAAACACCTTCAAATAACCAACCTAACCAAGCTTCAATAAAGATATAAAGTGGGACCAAATAAATAAAAATCAAACAAGACTTTAAGTCTACCTGCAAAGTTAGCCAATGTTCACATAAGAAGGAAAAAAAAAAAGGTCACCTTCTTTTGAGGTTCAATATAAAGAGGACAAAAATGGAAAGAAAAAAACTGAAACGAGGGTAAAACAGTCAAAACAATTATGTATAGGACCATTAGCATTCTAACCAAGACGAGTCATAAAAGACAACCCAACTCAGTAGTTGGACTCGTTTTCAAAACTCTGTCCTTTTTTTTTTTTTTTTTTTCATTTTGAAGTCTTCACCTCCATTCATTTTTTTACCATTCGTGTTAGAAAAAAGATGCAGGAAAAGATGAGCCATGGTAATGGTAGTAATCCATATATGATGAAATGGCAGAAAGAGAAGAGGACCCCATCACCTTTCAAGAAATAGAGAGAGAAAGAAATAGATAGATCGTGGCTGTAGCTTTGGATTTTTGCTCAGCGACGCGTCAGTGACACTGCCTAACTCAGCAGCAAATTTTTTGTGGTGATTGCAGTGGCCTTGAACAGATAAAGAGAAAGAGATAGAGGAAAGAAGGAAATAAAGCCTTCATTTATCTGTTTGTAAGCTTGTAATCATGGCGGTGTGTTATTTGATTTGAAGAACTTGATCATTTCCATCTTGGGTTCTTCAGATTTGTTTGTTTGTTGAGGGTTTTCTACAATGGTTGCTACTGCCGCTCAGTTTAGCGGTGGTGGCCGGAGTAAGAAAAGGGTGTTAATCGCCATTGTTTTTTTCTTTGGGTTGATCTCGATTTCATTCGCTGCTAGACCCACAACTGGCTCAAGACAGAAGCTTGAAGTCGATAAACATCTTAAACGTCTCAATAAACCTCCTGTCAAGACCATTCAGGTTAACCCTTATCCAGATCTTCTTCTTCTTCTTCTTCTGGAGATTTTGTCTGCTTCTAATTTCTAGGATTTCTTCTTCCCACAAACATGCATAATTACAGAAATATGATTCTCTTTGTTGGTATCTTTTTTCTTTTCCTTTTCTGGGTTTTTGATTTTGAGAACATTGTTGTGGATTGAACAGAGTCCCGATGGAGATATTATTGACTGTGTGCACATCTCTCATCAACCAGCATTTGATCATCCCTTCCTTAAAGAACACAAAATCCAGGTTCATTATCTTATAAATCTCATCAAATCACCTTTTCTCTTCCATTCTCCTTATGTTACCCTGATTAGGGTTCTTTAAATTGATCTAGACAAGGCCAAGCTACCAACCAGATAAGATGTTTGAGGAAAACAAGGTTTCTTCAAAACCCAAAGAAAGAACAATCCCCGTATCTCAACTCTGGCACATGAACGGTATGTGCCCTGAAGACACCATACCAATAAGAAGAACCAAGAAAGATGATGTTATGAGAGCTAGCTCAGTTAAAAGGTATGGGAAGAAGAAGAGAAGAAGCTTCCCTAAACCAAGGTCTGCAGATCCAGACCTCGTCAATGAAAGTGGTCATCAGGTAAAGAAAACAAACAAACAAACTGTTTAAGTTTTTAATTACAATCATTGCTATTTACTACCAGAAATTTATACTACTTTTCACTTTTCAGCATGCGATTGCATACGTTGAAGGTGACAAGTATTACGGCGCTAAATCGACGATGAACGTGTGGGAGCCTAAAATACAGCAACCTAATGAGTTCAGTTTGTCTCAGATTTGGGTACTTGGTGGTTCTTTTGGTGAAGATCTTAATAGTATTGAAGCTGGTTGGCAGGTATTCTTTCTTTAAAAACAACATTACAGTCTGAATTAAGAGCTTGAAGTCTCATGTTCTATATATCTAAATGATTTCAGGTCAGCCCAGATCTTTACGGAGATAACAACACTAGATTATTCACTTATTGGACTGTAAGATTGCCAAAGTTTTCACAATTCTTTTGGCAAAAAGTGTTTAAGAAACCAATCTTGTGTTGACACTGTTTGTTTTTGTTGTACAGAGTGATGCATATCAAGCCACGGGTTGCTACAATCTATTATGCTCAGGTTTTATTCAAGTTAACAGTGAGATAGCCATGGGTGCAAGCATCTCTCCGGTTTCATCTTTCAGGAGTTCTCAATACGATATCAGTATTCTTATCTGGAAGGTAGTTTTCGCTTCAATTGACATTTGAAAATAGAAAATTAAAGACTGAAAAGGTTTCATCTTTATGACGCAGGATCCAAAAGAGGGGCATTGGTGGATGCAATTTGGGGACGACTATGTTTTGGGATATTGGCCTTCGTTTCTGTTCTCTTACTTAGCAGACAGCGCTTCCATGATCGAATGGGGAGGTGAAGTGGTGAATTCTCAATCCAACGGGCAACATACTACGACTCAAATGGGGAGCGGTTATTTCCCTGAGGAAGGATTTGGAAAGGCAAGCTACTTTAGAAATATTCAAATTGTGGATAGTTCGAACAACCTCAAGGCTCCAAATGGACTTGAAACATTCACGGAGGAATCCAACTGTTATGATGTCCAAACCGGAAATAATGGGGATTGGGGTCATTACTTTTACTTCGGAGGACCCGGACAAAACCCTAATTGCCAATAAAATGAAATGGCGCATAACAATCTTTGTAACATTCGCTCGAGAAAATAGCGTTATACTTTCTCTCTTTTCATCTTCATCTTGACATGTTCTTAGAATATATTAGGGTTAGGGTTTGGAAGTGTGATTGATATATGTTCTTGAAGTGAAAAGAGTGTGTCTTGACCTATGTTTTGAGTTTTTAGTAATTTGTTAGTCTTCTGCATCATGTAAGTGGTCTGCAAAAGTTTGCCCATGTTTCTCAAAAGCTTGAAGAAACAGGCTTTTTTAGGGTTTGTTTAATTTTTAATATTTGTGCACCAAGTGTGAAGCCACTTTTCTTGTAAACTGTGTATTGCAATGTGGCTTACTGTCCTAAATGTGATTATTATTTTTAAATTTCTCTTTTTACTGTGGGTTAATTTATTTATTAGGGGTTTAACTGGATTTCAATTTTCAAATATGAACATATTTGAAGTATATTATTATTATTATTATAGTAAGTATAATTAAATGAAGTCAATATTGGTCATTTGACTTAAACTGAGTTTTACTAAGTTGATGGCGGACAAAACAAGTTTAGTATTATTATCTATTTTCTCTGCATTTGTTCTTTCCCAGAAATAATATTCTTTTGACTTGTTATTATATGATGGTTTCATATATGACAATAGTTATAATATTAGTATAAACTAAATAGAAATTATATAATATATAAAAATAAATAACTTTAATAAGATGCCTCTAAGTTCTAAGCATTTATAAATTTTATAAGATTATTACTTTTCTCTAAATTTTTTAAACATAATTATTTAAATTTATGTTTATTCTTTAAGATTGAGAGTTAAAAAAAATGAAAAAATTATTATAATGATATTTTATTTCTTTATATTATATATCTAGCTAAAATTAATATATATGTATATAATATTTTATTTATTTATTGTAAGTCTAACCAAATTTGTTTGTTTTTGTAAGTGATCTTGTTACATCATTATTTGAATATAATTTATATATAATATAAAAATATATACAAGTAATGATCTAAAACAATAACTTGTTTGGTTTTTAATTTACTCATCAACAAATGAACATGAATCAATTTATTTTTGTAAGACCATCTCCAACCGAAAAATCTATTTTCAAACTCATTTTAGTGTAAATGTCACATCAAACAGTAATTCTTCTCCAACCGAAAAATTCATTCTCAAACTCAAAAGAATATTCTTATAATATTCTTTCTTACATCAACTTTTATAACTTTTTAATATCACCCATATATTTTACAAACTTATAAATTATACCACAATATTATAATATCATTCAAATATTTTAAACTTAAATATAAATTAATTATAAAAACTTATTAAAAATATTGTGTATATATATATTAAAGTAATTTTATTTTTAAATATTATTATAAATTTATGTTATATAAAAAATATTATATAAATTAATTAAATTAATAATTATATAAATAAGTTTAATATAAAATATAGGATAAAAATAAAAATATAAACAAATAAAATATATAAATAAATTAAAATATAAATAACTTATATAAATTAATTATATAAATAAGTTTAATATATAAAATTGATAAAATAAAAATTGAAGAGTTAAAATGTAAAAAAAAAAATTATTCGTTTGCTACAGTAGAAACGCAAATATAGGTGCTTTGGAGAGAATTTGTAATATCCCAAATTGGGTTTGAGTTTGGCGTACAATCGACACAATTGAAGCTGCTAATTCTATTTTGCGTATAGTTTTACAGCTCCATTGGAGTTGCTCTAAATAATCTTGTTATATCATTATTTAATATAATTTATATATAATATAAAAATATATATAAGGAATGATCTAAAACAATAACTTGTTTGGTTTTTAATTTACTCATCAACAAATGAACATGAATCAATTTATTTTTGTAAGTGATCTTGTTACATCATTATTTGAATATAATATATAAAAAATATAAGTAATGATCTAAAACAATCACTTGTTTGGTTTTTAATTTACTCATCAACAAATAAACAGTGCCGGCCCAATATGTTTGAAGACCTTGAGCAAAATATCAAATACGTCCCTAAATACTCAAAAAAAAAATACCAAAACTACAAACATAATATCATAAATAAATATCTACGCATACCAACAATTAAGATCACAACAACAAAAAGATAAAAAAAATCAAAGCAAATTTTATGGTAAAGCTTATTGAATTTACTTCAATAACAAATGTTCTTGTTACATTGTCTTCAAAATGAATGGCTAAAAGTCTGAAATCTATTACAAAGATACACGACATGCAATACAATTCTACTAGAATTTTACCAATTTGAATCAGCCAATACAATACTATTTTCTGAAAATTGATCTTCTTGCACTCTTGGATGCGAAATCATCAATTAACCTATCATAGTCAAGCTTTTCCAAAAACTCATGTTCAATAGAAATCAAAGCCAACGCATTTAGTTTTTCTTGTGACATGGTCGAACACAAGTAAGATTTTAATATTTTTAGTTTTGAAAAACTTCTTTAGGACCTTTACCTGTCAACACATCTCTTAGAGGACATTTTTTCACCATTAAATCCCTTAATTTAGGAGCAAGATTATCCCAATTTTTAGGATTAAAGATGTTGGGAATATCATCATTCCCTCCCAAACCAGGCTCCATAGTTTCTTCTACATTAACATCAATATCTACTTCAAAAGGTTCCTCCATTTGATTCTCTATATTTTCTTCTAGGTAAATATCAACATTTTCCTCACCTTAATTTTCTTCTAGGTAAATATCAACATTTTCCTCATAAGGTGTTTGAGTCTCCATTGATTGCTCCACATTTTCTTCTACACCAACATTAATGTCTACATCTACCCCTATATCCCCTGAACATTGTGTTTCGTTCCCTTTATTGAAAACAAATTTATCCATAGTCCCTGATTGACTTTGAATAAATTTGTCTCGTTTCTTTATTCTTTTGCGTTTGGAACTACCCGGTTCATGCTTTCTTATAGTTATAGGAGCTATTCTAACATTTCAAATTTTATCACATTAATAAACATAGTTGACAAATGACAATGACAATAAAATAAATTGTGATGGAAGAATAATGAATTGATTTTTAAAATTGCAATGATTAAAGCTAAAATCCAAGAAGTAGAGATTACCAAACAATTGAGGAGATGAGACGATGGTTGAACGTCGAAGTTTGGAGAGAGGACGGGGTTGGACTTTGGAGATAACCTTCGGCTGGTCACAATTCACAAATTGGGTGCTTGTCACTTGAGTGCGTGGTGTTGGAGTGGATGGGTTTAGCTAGTCGGCCCTAGGGTTGAGCCTCATTTTTTTAATATATATCATATATGTATTTTAAATTTTATATATATATATATATATAATTTTTGTTGTGGTCCTACATCGTTTTAGCCTTGTGCAAATGCACATCTTGCACAGCCAATGAGCCTGCACTGCAAATGAACATGAATCAATTTATTCAAAAAGGAAAGATAATCGGCTACCGATTACTCCTTTGTTTGTTAATATAACTAAAAATTATTTTATTTTACAATAAATTACATTATTTATTATCTCTTTTTATTTATATATAATATAATAAATAACTTTATATTGATTTATACTTTTTTTAATTACTTTTTCATTTTCTTGATTCGTTTTATTAACACTTGAGATCCTCTACTCCCAGTATAATATGTTTCCATGTTCCCCTCTCACAATGGGAGGGGTAATATGGTAAATAAATATATTTTTTTTATTTACCATATTATCCCTCCCATTGTGAGAGGGGAACATAGGAACATATTACATTGGGAGCAGAGGATCCTCCTCCTTATTAAAAAAAAGATATATAAATTTAATTCTTATTTACTTTTAGTTATATTTATCTTTAAATATATATATGTTTACATTTACTCATAGATTATCAAAATTGACAATAAAATCATAAAAAATTAATATGTAATAAAAAAATTTAATGATATTAACTACATTTTTTTTTAATTAAGGATAGTCTCTTATGTCCCATAGTGGAATTTCTTTCCTAAGACTAACATTATTACTTGACTACATTGGGGTAAACAACTAAAACAATTGTTATAGGATACAATTTTATATTTCATAATAATAAAATATATGTTATAAAAAATGAAAATTAAATTTTAAAATTATTATATATATATATATAGAAATAAATGAAAATATATATGTTTGTATTATATATGATAGGGTGTTACTATATATATATAATTTTTATTTTATTTTATTTTATTTAGATATATTATTATATATAAATAAAAATTATAAATCAAAATAAATTAATAGATATAAGTATAGAATATATATATAATCGTTTTTTATATAATTTATATTATTATTTTATATATAAAAGAAAAAATATTATATAAATAAATAAAATATTTTGAAAGAGAAAATATATATATATATATATATATATATTAATAAAGAGAGGTTATTTGTTTATTTATTTTTAATTAGATAAAATATTAAATAATTTATAAAATCCCATAGTTATATATATATAAAAATGAAAAATATATATAATATATATATATATATTTATTATATATGGAATTTTATAGATATATAATTATGATGAAAATAAATATATATATATATATAATTATATAATATAAATATTATATATTAAAAAAATAAATGAGAGATATAAATTTTTTATTTAATTTTTAATAATGGTGAGATATATAAAAAACTTATTATGTATGAAATGTTATATATATATATATATAATTATAATGAAAATACATATTTATATATAAATTATATTATATAAATAGTATATACCGAAGAAAATGAAGTTTACTGGTAATTGAGTTTTTTATTTATAAATATAGGCATATATATATATTTTTAAAATTTTAAATAAATTATATATTTATTTTTATTATATGGAATTTTATAAATATATAATTATGATTTAAAGAGTAATATTTATATATCTATATAAATTTATATTATATACTGATAAATAAATGATAAACAGAATATTTTTAAATATTTTATCTATTAAGTGGGTGATAGATATAATATTTTTTTATCATATATAAAATATTATATATATATATATATATATATATATAATATAATATAATATAATATAATAGGATTATTCTGATATGTTAAGTCGAATAATTAGATTTTGAACTTTAAATTTTATGATATTATCTATTATAATTATAATTATTTGAAATTATTTTAACAACTTATTTTTCTTATTTTATTTATAAACGTGCCAAATTAATTAGAAAAATAAAATTTATATATTATAATAAGAAGACAAACAATTTTGTCCATTTAATTTTATTTTTTTTTATAATTCAAGCCTAATTTAACAAAATTCAAAATTTGAGCCTCATTTATTTAAAACTATACAAATTTATATATAATAAGAAGAAGAAATTAAAAATTATTTTAATTTTCTAAAAGTTCTATTATACATGGCTTAATATGATAAGAATGTCTTAATATGATAAGACATTTTTGATAAGAATGTCTTAATATGATAAGCATAAAATGTCGTATTTAAAAAATATAAAAAAAACAAATTAACCGAAATAAATTTTATTTATGGAGAAAGTTAATAAATTTATAGCGTTACAAATATATTAAACTATCTATATTCGATTTTAAAGAGATATAAGTTAACTTATAAGAATAACTTAATTCTCAAATACATTTAAGGTTATATTTATATAAAGTTATTTTTAAATTATATATTAATATATGTTATTTTATTATTATTATTATTATTATTTTACGTTTTAAATTATTAAGCTTTAAGTAAATAATTAGTTTATATTAATATATGAAAATTGTAACATATATTTTACTTTATCTCTTAAACTTTTTTTTAATTAGTTTGAATAATAAGAATGATAAAAAAACAAAATGGTAATATTTTCTTACTGTTTTAGATTATTAATAATAATTAAGTATATCTTTTTCTTATAAATAATTAGTTTGATTTTGATTTTTAAATATATAATACTAATATGATATATATTTAATTAGCTATTATGACTGCACCGCTTTAACTTAAAACATTTTAAGTGAGATTTTTTTTTTAAATAGGAATCAACTATTTCCACTCTAAATTATCTTAATGAGTTCAGAGACGACCCAATTAATAATGATGCAACTTATGCATATGCATAGAGCCATGTAAAAAAATGTAAAAAAAGTTTTAAAAATGTTATTTTCAAAGTTTAAATACATATATAATCACTAAGCTAATTAAAATGATACTAACTCTATAGAATTTAAAAAAGTGTTACAAAACAAAATAAAAGTTGCACAAATAACACTCCTGTAAATATCCAACTCTAACCTTGGGTGCATGGAATTAGTATCATTTTGTTACATAAAATGTGCTAACTTAGAGATTTTTTTTATCACAAAACTATATAGTTGACAAATGACACTCATGATGTTAACATGTTGCATAGTTATCTTCTAGACCTAGATGAGGCTCTTGCCCATTATCACCTACAAGAATCCTTGATGGTGCATGGAAGCTGACATTCCTTTGGAGGTTCTAATCAATTAAATTTTTTCTTATCTATTCTTTTGTGATTTTTGTTGTCTGTTTGTTTTTAATCGACACCCTTTAATGAAAATTGAATTTTTGTTATAAAAAATAAACTAAAGAAGAAGCTTTATTAATTTTTAAATGAGTCAATTACAATATATCATGCGCAAATATAAATTGACATATTTAGCACCTTAATCTAAAATTGTAAAATAATAAAATAGAATGTACGTGGAGGTGATGCCCAGTTGGGCTCTTCATTGATCACTCATAAAGACCTTTCATACAAACTTTACAAATTTCATGAAAATTGTGGGACATAATTTTTGGGTTGTTTAATTATAATTTTTTTATATTATTTTTTTTTGATAAAAATGTCGTAACCGCCCAACCCAACTTTAATTTCTAGATTCGTTTCTACCTTTAATCCCATTTCTCCAACCAAACTTATTTGTTGCATATTATTTTAATCTCATACTAAATGAAGGCTAACAAAAACAAGTGTTAATACTAATTTATAGCTAGTTTTGCATAATAACTTTAGAGCAGATCAGTGTAAAACAAATATTATAAATGTATAACTTTGTGTTAATTATTAAACCTTATAAACTAACTCATTGAAATCAATAATTTAATCTTATTTTAGATTTAGTAAAAAGAAATTATAATCATTAGTAGATCACGAGAACCCAAAATTAATTATAAAATGATTACTGAGAAAACCCTAAATTAATTAGCTGAAGTTAAAAAGTTCCAAAAATATCAAAGGCTATATTCATGTCTAAAACAATTGAAATCGGATGTAAATGAAACATTAAATTAAAAGTAATTAAACGCCTCTTTCATCTAAAAAGGTCATATTATTATGATTGGGTAGTAGTCTAAATCAAAGCCCCAAACCCTAAGTGGATAAATTAGGAATCAAGCTTAGTTGTTTGAACATGGATGAGTTTTTTATGATGGTTTATGACATATTATAACTTATACTTAATTATTTTTGACAATTTATTTATTTTATTTTTTGGTTACAAATTATATCATAACTTGAGTGCTCATCAGCTCCTTAAGCTTGTTACATAGTTATACTAACATGTTAAAAAAAAATTAGTGAGAGTATTTATAACTTGAACATTAGAGGAATTCTTTCTTAACAACCCTTTCATAAATAAAATATAAAACATTATCAATATGTTTCCATAGAGCATTTAGACATGATTGGTTGACTAAAAAGAATGTTACCCAAATATTATAATACAAAATATTTGATATTAAAGGACAGGACTCAAACTCACCAAACAAATATTGAAACCAATAAAATTTTGAATAGTATACGAGTAAGAATACCCTAAAAAATCTATCATTTAAATAGTAATTACACATTTCTTATTAAAAAATTAGATAAATAAGAATATCACTTAAAAAAAACACAATAATTAATATTTAATGGACAATCATTAGGACATTTAAGTTGCGAGCGTAAAATTTGCATAAATAATAATAAAAATACCTTCTAAAAGAGTATCTCATAAATATTGTAGATTACACTTATACCGTTTTTAACTTTCGCTTTCAAGTAAGATCTAGATAATTAATACATATATTAACCTGTAATCTTTTTTAAACAAACACAAATATTAGAAGAATTTTATAGATTGATAACCCAGTTGTAATCTAATGAATTTTGTAATACAAATTGAGAAACTTTAAATATATGATAAAATATAATTCTATTATTTGAAATAGGTTTAAATAAATCATTTTTACTTGTATTTTTCCAAAAAGACCATATTATTTCCAAATTAATCCTCTAACCAGAAATGGAAGGGAGAGAAATCAATTTTTGTATTAAGTTTCTTTGGCTTCTAATTACCAAACAATTAAGTAATGATTTAAATTTATTAATATATATAGACTATGTTAATCTATTTAAAAACAAGAAATTATTGGGAGATATAATTTGAAGGAGAGAATGAGTGAGAAGAGAATGACGTAACGTAATTTGATTGACTAAAAAAATAATAAATTTTATATTTCTCCTTCTCCTCGTACAATTTTCCCTTTTTCCAGTTCCCTTCTAAATTTTCGATATCACTTCTTTAAAAACCTATTATATATTAGAAATGGACTAACATTAACTAAAATTTGCATATATTTAAAAAAAGAAAATAACACTTGATTCTAACGAGAAAGAGATAAAACCTTAGGATTATTTGATAAGTAAAGATAAAAGTATAAAACTTTATTTGATATATATTTAAAAGTTTAAGGGGTTATTTAATATTATTTCAAAAGATGAAAGAGAACTGTTCCTTCCTGTCTCCACTCCAGGACATACACATGTAAAAGTAGCTGTTAAATAATAATTTTTTTTTGACAAATTTTTTTTTTTATGACAATTTTTTTTTTTTTTTAAAATCCTGACAGTACCCCACAGTTGTGTACCTTTACTCTTTTTTCTTTCTCAAAGAAAGAACAGGTTTTTTAATTTCAATCCATACGAACTGAATAGGGTTTAAAATCGTTTGATTATAGTCCTTAATCTTTATTGACTTGGAGCAACTGGACAAACAGAAGGAGGATAAAAATCGGACCTTTTCTTCTGTCTTATTTCTCTCCGTGTCTAAATTCCTGGCTGCGTTGAAACCCTAGCTTTAGCTGGATTGCAGGTTTGAGCAGAAAATTCAGCTTCGACGGGATTATACTTGTTCTTCATCTTAGGAGCTGGGTAAAGGACTAGAGACTAGGTGCTAGCTAGTACAAGTAGTCATCGAGTTCGCAGCAGACGAGATTGCATCATTGAACTAGGTAAAATTGCTTGCTGCTGCAAAAAGATACCACCTTTACCTATTCCCATTTCCCATTTCCCATTTCCCATCTCAGTTCTTTATACCGTGTTTCAAATTGAATGATGGGTGTGAGTTGAATTCCTTTTTGTTAGTTTCTTATTTCCTTAGGGTGAATCGGGCACTGAGAGCTGTTTAGTAGACGTTTGGATGCGTATGGTGTAGACGAGATAGAAGACTAGCTGAAGAATGGAAGGAGACGAGCGTCAGTTAGTTTTGGCGTGTGTAATTTCTGGAACCCTTTTCTCTCTTCTGGGTTCAGCTTCCTTTACCATTCTTTGGAAAGTAGATTGGCGACCTTGGAGGATTTACAGGTGATTATGCTATCTTAGTTTCCTATTTTGTTAATACTTTTCAGACTCATTCTCCTAAGATTATGTAGTTTTATCATTTTCTCTTGCTTCAATCAGATAACTTGGATAGAATTTTCAAGTTGCTGTTTATGTACCTACTGCTGAAATAAGACCAGACATGTTAAATAAGTTTCGGTTCTTATGGTAGTTTTACTGATCCATGAAGTTTATTGGTAGACTGTAATTTGCCCATCATTTGTATGGCCAATGTTCTTTTTTTTAAGCATGGGAGTGCTTCTTATAGTGTGATGAACGTAGGATGTTGGACTGAGGAAGCACATTCAGAAACTTGGGAAGGGGTCGTATTTTTTCTTGTTACCTGATGAGAGCATTATCTTTACACAATTAGGGTTTGTAGCTCGCTAAATGTTAATGTACCAAGAGAATTATAATTTAGATACTGGCAGCGGAAGTTCTGGTTGAATGGTTTCTTCAAGGAGACGTGTGTGGCACGCTTTACAGTCATATTCATTGATGATTGTATTTACTGTGCTCAAAACTATAGTTTATTAATAGTTTTCTTATACATGATGCTCATGACTGTCTATCTTCTTTGTTAATGCTTGAACTTGTTTTCTTTATTCTGTTTTTGATTTTGTAGCTGTATTTTTTTGATGTCAATGTTAAAACTTTTTTTTGTACAGTTGGATATTTGCTCGAAAATGGCCGGTTTTCTTGCAAGGGCCTCAGCTGGGATTGTTATGCGGTTTCTTGTCATTATCGGCGTGGACAGTTGTTATTTCTCCAATCATTATGCTTATTATTTGGGGATCTTGGTTGATTGTGATTTTGGGACGAGATATATTTGGTTTGGCTATTATAATGGCTGGAACTGCTCTTCTTTTGGCATTTTATTCAATTATGCTTTGGTGGAGAACACGGTGGCAAAGCTCAAGTAAGTAAAACACCTCAAAAGAGAAAAATGATTGCCTTATTTTCCCTTTCTATAACTTGATCATTTATAAAAAGAATGTCAATTACTGTGCGTCTTTAAGAAAAGACCAAAAGCAGTAATAGAATGTTACCTTTTCTTTATGTTTATGAGAATTTCAGAAGGAAAAAGAGAAGAATGAGATGAGAGGCAAAGATCAATATTCTTCATTAATTAAATTAATACATTTGATAAGTAGATGCTACCTATTTATACTACTAACTTCTAACAACTAATATTCTTTTCATATTGGGCGTGGTTCAAGCCCATTAACAAAACTTAACAACTCACGCTAATTTACTATTTATGCACCCTCTACTAACCGTAACCCCTACTACACGTAACATAGAACTAGAAGATTTAGAATAACCCCAGATCAAACAAGGCCTAAGTTTTAACAAATTATATTTTTTGCATATTGAGCTTAGGTCAAGCCCATAAACAGAACATAAAATTTTCACGCTCTAATTACTATTTATTCTCCATTTATTTACCCTAACTTTTTCTACATGTCACATAGAACTAGTAGATTTAGGACAAAGCATATGGTTAAATTAAATGCTAGATGTTCTTTGGGCAAGCTTGGAAGAATATATTGATCTAATAAAAAACCTTGTACACCTTTCCTGTTTCTCAGACGTGTTTAATGCTGTGAGACTTACACACATGTATTTTATGTTCCAGTGTACGAGTAACCGAGATTAAATGTTTGCAACATTTTTACAACCACTTAGTGTTTCCCTTCTTTAGTTATATGCCAAAGATGACATATCTCATAATCCAGAAGCTTAAGTTTATGGAAGCACAAACTCCATGAACTTGGCTGTAGTCCTCTTCGTTTATGATTTAGCTTTTACTATTTAACTCAAATCACCACCCTTGGCATTGTAACTATTGGCCAGACCCAGTTATGTGCAGAAGGATATGGATTCAAAAATATTATCAATCATTACCTGCCCTACAATCCTATTTTGAGTGAACAGTGAAGTCTTAGCTTTCATTTTGAATTCATTACTGTTAAATGACATCAAATGGTTCCTTGAAATTTCCTTTTTTAGTAACATTCACATCGTTTCATTGTTAGTGAACACACGAGCCCTTTCCTTATTCTTCTATTACTATAGAGTATAGAATATAGGATCTCTCGTACTTCCTCTGTTGAGAATAATTAATGATTTTGTTTCATTAATTAGCATATTCAGCATAAGTTTCTCGTTTGTTCTTGCAGGGGCTGTTGCTGTTCTTCTTCTTCTGGCTGTTGCACTTCTCTGTGCCTATGAACTTTGTGCCGTTTATGTTACAGTAGGTAGACATACATCAGAACACTATTCACCCTCAGGTCTTTTCTTTGGCGTATCAGCAATTGCACTTGCAATAAATATGCTTTTCATTTGCAGGATGGTTTTTAATGGTAAGTACTGTTATTTGAGATACATATGAAATACAACCATACATATTGAAAAACAGCCTCATATTTGTGTTGATGTGGAGTTTTAGTTGGTTTATGAGTTTATTTATTATTTATAGAGCAACTGTATCATACATCTTCATAGATTCCATTGTTTAACAGGAAATGGCTTAGATGTGGATGAATATGTCAGAAGAGCATACAAATATGCATATTCTGATTATGTTGAAGCAGGGCCAGTTGCATGCGCACCTGAACCTCCAGATCCTCATGAATTGTATCCTCAGCAATCCCGAAGGCAAGCCTCACTTTTACTTTCCAGTTGATTGCTTATTTCATATATTCAATAGTTGCGATTCTTTACAAAATTTTGTACCTTTCCTGCCATCTATTTTGAGTTGTTGTCTTTTCTTTTTATGCTCTGATCTGCTAATGCTAACCTATAGGGCTTTGCATCTTGGGCTTCTCTACCTTGGATCACTTTTGGTTCTCCTGGGGTACTCCATATTATATGGTTTGACAGCAAAGGAATCCCGTTGGCTTGGGGCTATTACTTCTGTTGCCGTCATTGTTCTTGGTTAGCATTGCTTATCATATATTTTGACACTACATTGTCTCTCAATGGCATTTTCTTGTTCTAATTGCCCTTGTTTAATTGTGGTTACCTATATGTTATAGATTGGAACATGGGCGCATGCTTATATGGGTTTCAGATCCTAGATAGTCGCGTTACAGCACTTTTTGTAGCCGGTGCTTCCAGAGTATTCTTGATTCTCTTTGGGGTTCATTACTGGTTTGGATCTACCTGAACAAACTATACATAGTTCTCTGTATGTGTTGATCGGAATATAACATGACTAATGGTGTTATTTTTCTGTATGGAAGGTACCTTGGACATTGTGTTAGTTATGCCATTGTTGCGTCAGTGCTTTTGTGTGCGGCTGTTTCCCGTCATTTATCAGTAACAAACCCATTAGCAGCACGCAGGGATGCTTTGCAGAGTACAGTGATTCGTTTAAGAGAGGGTTTTCGTAAGAAAGAGCAAAATACTTCATCTAGTTCTTCTGAAGGTGGTGGGTCAGATGTTAAACATAGTAGTAGTGTGGAGGCGTGCCATCTTGGCAATGATGCAACTCGGTATACTAGTGATGGTAATAGCTGGAACAATGTTAAACATAGTAGTAGTGTGGAGGCGTGCCATCTTGGCAATGATGCAACTCGGTATACTAGTGATGGTAATAGCTGGAACAATGTTAAACATAGTAGTAGTGTGGAGGCGTGCCATCTTGGCAATGATGCAACTCGGTATACTAGTGATGGTAATAGCTGGAACAATGTTGACGGAGTCAACAGTGATAAAAGTTTGGATAGTGAGAGGCCAAGTATAGCATTGAGAAGCAGCTCCTGTCGTTCAGTTGCTCAAGAAGCTGAAATAAGCTCTTCCTATGTTGATAGAAATTTTGATCAGAATGGTTCTTTGGTACTTTGTTCCAGTAGTGGTCTTGAAAGTGAAGGATGTGAGTCAAGTGCATCGATGTCTGCAAATCAACAATTTTTAGATTTAAATCTGGCCCATGCATTCCAGGAAAAGTTAAATGACCCTAGGATTACATCCATGTTAAGAAAGAGATCAAGACATGGCGACATTGAACTCACTAGCCTATTGCAGGATAAAGGCTTGGATCCTAATTTTGCCGTGATGTTGAAGGAAAATGGGTTGGACCCAACTATTCTGGCATTGCTACAGCGGAGCAGCTTAGATGCAGACAGAGATCATAGGGACAATACTGAAACAGAAACGGCTATTGTTGAATCCGCAAGTGTAGACAATGCATTGCCCCAACAACTTTCTTTGTCGGAAGAACTTAGGCTGAAGGGGATGGAAAAATGGCTTCAAATGTGCAGGCTTTTTGTTCACCACATAGCGGGCACTCCAAAGAGAACGTGGGTGCTCTTTAGTCTGGTTTTCATTGTTGAGACTATCATGGTGGCCATTTTCCGTCCAAAGACTATAACAGTCATAAATACCACCCATCAACAAGTAAGAAGACATTTTCCTTGGTGTCCTTTTATTCTCTTCTTATATTGTCCAAGTTTAAGCTGATTAACAATTTTTGTTCCATTTTCACTGCAGTTTGAGTTTGGCTTGGCAGTGCTGTTACTCTCTCTTGTTTTCTGTTCCATCATGGCCTTCCTTCAGACCCTTCGAACTGAAGAAATGTCCATAAGTTCAAAACCTCGCAAGGTAGCTGGAATTTTATTTCTTGCTCTTTCAGTAGCCTTGCCATATATAACTTTACTTTCCTTCACAACCCATAGAAAACCAGAATAACCTCACAGAATAAGTCTCGGTTGCTTAGGATTTTTTTCTTGTTTGGTTTTGTCCCTTCTATATAACATGAATTATTGACTCAGATGCAAACATGAATCACATTAACCTGCTGCTATTGTCTTGCACAGTAATAAGGGAGTGTATATATTGATTGATTGTTTTTTCTATTGGAGTTCCTCATTTTTACAATTCACATACTTCTTTAGTTCCTTTTGAAGTTTAGTTTGGTTTTGACTAAACCTTGCAATTTATTTTCAGTATGGCTTTGTTGCTTGGCTGCTGAGCACTTGTGTTGGTCTGCTGCTTTCCTTTTCGAGGTATGGAAAATTGGTACAAATGAAGTGACTTGTTTCACATAATCCTGTTTACATGCTAAAGCTTATTTTTCAATATTTGTCGTCCAATTATTGCTTTCTAGATAATTGGAAGGCAATAATCTGTCATGCAATTATCTAGAAGGCAATACTTTTTTCTTTCTTTTTCAAAAATTATTGCCTTCTTGATAATTGAATTGTCATGTTGACATGTTCATTATATCCCACGACAGGAAAGTCAGGAACACTAGAAAACAATGTGCACATATGTACACTTACTATTCAGTTTATTTATGTGGTTTCTCGTCTTTGTCCTCTCCTTAACTATATTTGTACTATTCTACTCTTCATGTATTAGTGAAGATGAGAAACCTTTTGAGATGACATATGCTCTCTATAAAACACATCACTTCATGTATCAGCTTTATTTCCATACGTGCACGTGAGTTTGTGGCGGTTTACAAGGCTTACTTTAAGCATGTCTGTAGGAGCAATGGAAGTGTCATTGGTTTATGCAGATAAAGACCGACAAATAATGGAAATAGGCCATTTGTTAATCTTACTACTCATCTGATGTATAGAGCAAACTATATTTTGTTGGTTAAAATCCTAAATTCTTCAGCCATATCTTTCTTTTCAGGGACAAAATGTATTAACTTCATTTTTGGCATCTCAAGTTTGTTTCAAATTACTTTTAGGAATCATTTTTCTAAGAAAGGCAATTTATTGTCAACTAAATATTTACCTACATGGTATGGGAGCTTTATTTGTTTGCAAACTTTGTTTACGCTTCATCAATCCTTTTATTATTATATATTGCTTGCAATAAGTGAATACGAAGCTTAAAAGAAGGTGCTTCCTCCAATGAGTTTGGTGATTTTATTTTCTATTATGGTCTCTATCTGAATTTATTAGATCCTTGGAGTGGAATGGCAAGAATTTTTTGTTATTTGTGCTTTTCTTTTTTGTGCGTGATGTATAGTAACTGCATCATTTATCATTTGTATCATCACTCTTTTCTGCAATTTCTTCTCACTTTTTAAGGTGGATTGATTTTCCACTTTATAATATGTGCAGCAAGTCATCAGTTATGCTAGGCTTGTCTTTGACTCTCCCTCTTATGGTGGTATGCTTGTCGTTTGCCATTCCAATATGGATTCGCAAGGGCTACCAGTTTTCAGTATCAAGGGTTGATGACGCAAATCGAGGAGGAGTCCATCAGACTTCTGGGGTTAAGGAGGTCAGTTTACTCGCTTCTTACAGTTTTAAAACTGACAAACGGGAGTAAATTTGATTGCATAGGTCCTAAGTGTGCCAGTCCTTTATTTTGTTCTTTGAGTGGATTTATGGTGTTTTGATTGCTCTTATCTTATGCTTTCCCTCATCATACCATATTCTGTGCTTCTGGGTTGTGTTTTGTTCTTATTATTCCTTTTTCTTCTGTTTTCAGACTGTAGTTCTTTTCATCTGCATATCTGTTTTTGCTGGATCTGTACTTGCACTTGGTGCAATAGTATCTGCCAAACCTTTGGATTCTTTGCATTACAAGGGATGGACTGGTGTAATCGGTGCTGCTACTTCTCCATATGCATCTTCAATCTATCTAGGCTGGGTCATGGCTGCTACAATTACCTTAGCAGTTACTGGAGCGTTACCTGTTGTCTCTTGGTTTGCTACTTACCGTTTCTCCATCTCTTCTGCGATATGCATTGCTACATTTGCAGGTAGGGTATTTGTATATTCTTCTGTATTGGTTCATCTGTACATAAGACCTCGTTTTCACTTTAAATTTACTTGTTCCTGGTTTTGCTATTTATGTAGTTGTCCTAGTGGCATTTTGTGGTGCATCATACTTGGAGATTGTCAACTCTAGGAATGACAATGCACCAACCAAAACTGATTTTCTTGCTTCATTTCTCCCTTTGGTTTGCATACCAGCAGTTTTATCACTTGGTTCTGGCTTGCTTAAATGGTAAGTGACCTTTTACAATTCCATTGAAGGATATATTGTGTTATATAGCTCTTTCATGGAATATCCTTGGATGACTATGAAACCATTTTCATCCTATCAATAAACTGTACTACAATTGTTACCAGGAAAGATGATAACTGGAAACTTTCCCGTGGTGTTTACGTGTTTGTCACTGTGGGCATTCTTCTTCTGCTGGGAGCAATATCAGCTGTAATTGTCATTGTTGAACCTTGGACGGTGGGGATTTCTTCTTCTCTCATGTCTATTTTTTCTTTTTTGCTATGCTTGTCTCAGTAAAATCCTTTGTTGTTTCTATAACAGGTTGGGGCTGCTTTCCTGTTAGTTATTCTGCTTATTGTTCTGGCTATTGGTGTCATACACTGCTGGGCGTCAAACAACTTCTATTTGACCAGAATGCAGACGTTCTTTGTCTGTTTCCTCTCTTTTCTTTTGGGCTTGGCAGCATTTGTAATTGGACGGATTGAAGGTTAGTGTAAAGAGTCACCGTCATGTTTTCTTTGTGTTTTTGACCATGTCCATGGTTGTCAAAATACTCATCAAACCCTTTTCTTATGGGAAAGCTGATTCTGTATGCCTGTATATTTTGCAACCAGGGAGAGCTTTTGTTGGAGCATCTGTTGGATATTTTGCGTTTCTCTTTCTTCTGGCCGGAAGGGCTTTGACTGTGAGTTTAGTTTACTGGAATTATGGAATTTCAGGCTAATTATCTGCAATTTATTTCTCTTTTACAACCCCACCACTCATCAATTATATTGTTACACAACTGTGTCAGCTGCCAGAAATGTATGCCTTGAAAAGTTGATTTTCAAGGCCATTATTTTCTTTTGTCATATTGCATCTCTAGGTTTTGGATCATACAATATTTTTCTGGTTGTTATTTTCCCTCTTACACTTTGTTTTCTTCTGTACAGGTACTTCTCTCACCTCCCATAGTTGTCTATTCACCAAGGGTGCTGCCTGTTTATGTTTACGACACTCACGCAGATTGTGGTAAAAACGTCAGGTATGTCCGGAATAGTGCATGTGATTTTAGTTGTAACTAAGTTTCATGGATATCAAAATGATCTCAGATTGACTTTAGAGCTGTCACATGAATTAAAAAAATCTCACTTCTAGCTAGATTTATAGCATTTCTATGACCTGCATTAATTTTTTTGCCCCAACAACATAACAGCGGAGCATTTCTGGTGCTTTATGGGGTTGCATTAGCAACTGAAGGATGGGGTGTTGTTGCCAGTTTGATTATATATCCACCATTTGCTGGTGCTGCTGTATCAGCTATTACACTTGTTGTTGCCTTCGGATTTGCTGTCTCTCGCCCCTGTCTAACTTTGAAGGTTAGTATTGTTAGGGAAACTTCCATTGTTTAAGATGTTCTCTTTTTTCAGCAAAAATAAAAATAAAAAAAATTTCCAATTCTTTTGTATGCATCTTTCCAACAGATGATGGAAGATGCTGTGCACTACCTTAGTAAAGAAACCATGTTGCAAGCTATCACAAGATCTGCCACTAAGGTCAGTTGTAAAGACTTACACATTGATCCTTTCTTCCCTTGTCTATGCACAATTGAGGTTCTATTCATTCGTTCTCTATCATTTCTATGGGTTATGCAGTAATTAGAAGTCTTAAGCAAACCCTCTCGTAGATCTGTTGTGTATAAGTTTGTTTTTTGTGCAGACAAGAAATGCTATATCCGGAACTTGTTCTGCACCACAGAGATCTGCTAGTTCAGCTGCTCTTTTGGTTGGAGATCCCACTGCCATGTGTGATAGGGCTGGGAAGTTTATACTTCCTAGGGCTGATGTCATGAAACTAAGAGATCGTTTAAGAAATGAAGAACTGGCAGCTGGATCACTTATTCATAGAATAAGGGATATCCGAATTCTACGTCAAGATACTGCGTGTGATCTGGGACACAGAAGGGAGATGTGTGCTCATGCAAGAATTCTAGCTTTGGAGGAGGCAATCGATACAGAATGGGTGTATATGTGGGATAAGTTTGGTGGTTACCTACTTCTTTTACTTGGTTTGACTGCTAAAGCAGAACGTATACAGGTGAATATGGATTTCATGTGTTTTTTTTTATTGATGTTTTTTCGTTTGGCTTTAATGGTGTTTTCCTCTTTCACCAATTTTCTGTCAGGATGAGGTCCGCTTGAGACTGTTCCTAGATAGCATAGGTTTTTCAGATCTAAGTGCAAAGAAGATCAAGAAATGGATGCCAGAAGACCGTAGACAATTTGAAATGATTCAGGAAAGGTAACTTATGCTTCTCCTCTATTTCTTCTTTCTGCAAGGGAGTGTATATATATTGTCCATCAGTGTATTTGATCTTTAATTATCTCAACCACACAGCTATTTACGAGAGAGGGAGATGGAAGAAGAAATGTTGATGCAGAGGCGAGAAGAGGAGGGTAGGGGAAAAGAAAGAAGAAAGGCTCTCTTGGAAAGAGAAGAACGGAAATGGAAGGAAATGGAAGCCTCTTTACTATCTTCCATTCCAAATGTTGGTGGTAGGGAAGCAGTTGCTATGGCAGCAGCAGTACGTGCTGTTGGGGGTGATTCAGTTTTGGATGATACCTTAGCACGCGAAAGAATTTCGAGCATTGCACGAAGAATACGAGCATCTCAATTATCTCAGCGCGCCGTCCAGGTAAGTTAATCATATGATTTGGGGAGAAAATGTCAGATATTGTAAATAACTGTTTGTTTGTAATGTGATGCCTTTTGGGTTTGAACATTTACCCTAAAAAACTTAAAATGTTGACAGACTGGAATTTCTGGCACCGTTTGTATTCTCGATGATGAGCCAACGAGTGGTAAACACTATGGGCTAATTGATCCTAGTATATGTGGTAGTCAGAAGGTTAGCTTCTCTGCTGGGGTGATAGTACAACCAGAATCTGGCCCACTTTGTCTTTTCGGTACAGAATTTCAGAAGAAGGTTTGCTTGGAAGTCCTTGTGGCTGGTTCAGAACAAGGTATCGAGTCTGGGCAAGTTGGGATAAGACTAATCACTAAAGGTGAGAGACAATCTACAATAGCCAGGGAGTGGAGTATTGGTGCGACAAGTATTGCCGATGGAAGGTACATAACTCCTTTCAGCTAGTTTTAAGCAATCACATTACTAATTCAACGTTCTTCTAAGGTTCGATTCCCACTAAGAATTCCCTGAATGAAGTGAGGGGTTGTGCTAGCTTTCTCCAGGGAACAAACCCTGGTTTTCATTTATTTAATTTATTTAAATTCTTCTAAATCTTCAACGTTTAATGTAACAGGTGGCATATTGTGACGGTAACCCTTGATGCTAACTTGGGGGAAGCCACCTGCTATCTAGATGGTGGCTTTGATGGCTACCAGGGAGGCTTACCACTGAATGTGGATGGTGGAATTTGGGAAGAGGGGACAGATGCTTGGATTGGCATTAGACCGCCTACAGATATTGAAGCTTTTGGCAGGTCAGATAGCGAAGGTTCTGAATGCAAAGTTCATATGATGGATGTCTTCCTTTGGGGAAGATGTTTGAATGAAGATGAAGTTTGTTCGCTTTTCACTTCCACTGGTACTGCTGAATACAGCATGATTGATCTCCAAGAAGATAATTGGCTATGGGCGGAATCTCCTTCTAGGGTTGATGAGTGGGACGCTGATCCTGCTGACGTGGATCTTTATGATAGGGATGATGTAGATTGGGATGGGCAATATTCAAGTGGGAGAAGACGAAGATCTGAACGTGAAGGGGTGGTGTTAGATGTGGATTCTTTTACTAGGCGGTTGAGGAAACCTAGGGTAGAAACTCAAGAAGAAGTTAATCAGAGGATGTTGTCTGTTGAATTGGCTGTTAAAGAAGCACTTGCTGCACGAGGAGAGGCTCATTTCACTGACCAGGAATTCCCTCCAAACGACCGATCACTGTTTGTCGATCCGGACCACCCCCCTCCTAGGTTACAGGTTCCAAATTTTAACATATTCTGTTATATTCCAGTCTTTCTGAGCTTTTTCCTTTATTTATTAAGTTGGCTTGCTATCTAGGTTGTCTCCGAGTGGATGAGGCCAAAAGAAATGGTGGAAAAGAACCAGTTGAATGCAGCTCCATGCTTATTTTCTGGTCCGCCTAATGCTTCTGATGTTTGTCAGGTTCAGTTCTTTCTAGATACATAAATTTTAACGGTTTCTACTGCTAATGTTGATTATTTTAAAGATGTGTTTCTCACATGTGCTGGTTAATAGGGACAATTGGGTAATTGCTGGTTTCTGAGTGCTGTTGCTGTTTTAACAGAGGATTCACGAGTATCAGATGTCATAATTACTCCTCAGTACAATGACGAAGGGATCTATACTGTTCGCTTTTGTATCCAGGTAGCTATCCCTTTCGACTATAATTTTTTCTTGCTTTTTTTTTTTAGCTGGAAGATAGAAATAAAAGAAACCTGACAGGTAAATACATCATATTTGATCTACCTACAATTGTGAAATGACTTTAATTATATATATTAGGGAGAGTGGGTTCCTGTTGTAGTAGATGACTGGATTCCATGTGAATCACCCGGGAAACCTGCATTTGCAACGAGTAAAAAAGGAAACGACTTGTGGGTATCTTTATTGGAGAAGGCATATGCGAAACTGCATGGCTCCTATGAAGCACTTGAAGGTGGGCTTGTCCAAGATGCTCTTGTGGATCTCACAGGCGGTGCAGGGGAGGAGATTGACATGAGAACCTCCCAAGCTCAGATTGATCTTGCAAGTGGCAGATTATGGGCTCAGTTGTTACGTTTCAAGCAAGATGGCTTTCTTCTTGGTGCTGGAAGTCCTTCAGGGTCAGATGTTCATGTTTTTTCCAGTGGAATTGTTCAAGGGCATGCCTATTCTTTATTGCAGGTGGCTTATTTATTCTTTTGTCAAAATAAAGAAGATAGTATTGTTGTTAAGTTTAACTGGAATATTAATTAGTCTTGTTATATTACTTCAGGTGAGGGAAGTAGATGGGCATAAACTAGTTCAAGTTAGAAATCCATGGGCTAATGAAGTTGAATGGAACGGCCCATGGTCCGATTCATCGTCAGACTGGACTGACAGAATGCGACATAAACTTAAGCATGTTTCACTGGTAAGATAAAAGGCATCCATGAATTTGGTTCCTTTCTCTTTTACCTCAAGCCATGATTTTTGCTAAACTGGCTTTAATCTTTATGCTACCCCTCTTCTACATATGTGTAAGAGGTAGACAATATGAAGTTACGGCTCGATCTTGAGTCTTTATGGGGTTATTTGAAAAAATCTTATTTGATGAAAAAATGGGGTTTTTTGAATTATTTGGATTAAATTACTAAATTGTCCATTAGTAATTGAAATTTAAATTTTATAAAAATAAAGGATATTTTAGTATTTTGACTGATGAATTAAGTGATTTGATGATTGAATAGAAAACCCAAATAACCATATATCAATTGAACTCATAGAGTTTTTTTTTGTGAAACAGCGATACAGAAGTATTTTTAGTTTCTTGTACTTTAAAATGTTAAAATATTTTGGGTTTTTTGTTGATGAATCTAAGAAGTGATTGATAACGTGACATTGCGACATAAAATGGGCCCATAAATCTAGGGAATAAGCATATTTAAATGAACTGATTTCATAATTTTTCAATGAATTTTTGGGTTTACCAGTCAAAGGAGGGTATATTCTGGATGTCCTGGCAAGATTTCCAAATCCATTTCCGATCGATATACGTTTGTCGTGTCTACCCTCCGGAGATGCGTTACTCAATCCACGACCAATGGAGAGGATTCAATGCGGGTGGCTGCCAAGATTATGAGACATGGAATCAAAACCCACAGTTCAGATTAAGAGCCAACGGTCAAGATGCTTCATATCCTATGCATGTGTTCATCACTCTCACTCAAGTAAGTTGATCATTTGTAATTTTCTGTTTTATCGATTGCCCTTATCACATGTTGACTCTGTATTGTTCTAGGGCGTGAGTTTCTCAAGAACTGCTGCCGGTTTTAGAAATTACCAATCTAGCCATGATGCGATGATGTTCCATATCGGGCTGAGGATTCTCAAGACCCGTGGCCGACGTGCTGCTTACAATATATATATGCATGAAGCAGTTGGTGGAACGGATTATGTAAATTCTCGAGAAATATCTTGTGAAATGGTTTTGGATCCTGATCCAAAGGGTTATACTATAGTGCCTACTACTCTTCACCCAGGAGAAGAAGCGCCTTTTGTTCTTAACGTCTTCACAAAGGCATCAATCACATTGGAAGCTTTATAGTACATAACCCGAGTCCCATCAGTTAGTTTGTTTCTTTGTCCCCAGACAGAATATGCAGAACTGCACTTGCCAACTAGATGAACCTGGCTTGACTGAGCAAAATCATGGTAATTCTCTATTTTTGAATTAAACTCTTACTTACTCAAATCTTATCAAATGAATTCAAACGGCGGATACTTGAACTGATATGTTTTCTAACTTTTCAGGGAGGAGAACAAATGAACTGATTGTCGGAGGCAGTTATATACTTTACATTCCTTTGATAACTGTGAATATTGTATCTAGATTTGAAATGATGGATACAGAAGGGAAGCTTGTTTCAGATAATCTGGAGGGTGAGTTAATTTGGTTTGCTGATAGATTGAAGGAAGAAGGGATCTGTGGGAGCTAATCAGTACTGACTACTAAACATCAGTAGATATAAGAATTTTAGGATATCATCTTGTAAATGACAACAGACAAATTGGAAAAAAAAAAAAAAAAGAGGAAGAAGAAGAGATAGTTAGTTATATTTGACTTTGTCCAAGGGAAATATTTATATTTATAGGGAACAAGCAGTGAGCTGAAATTGAATTTAAGGTTTCACTTGCAGTTTTGAGACAATCCTGGTCTTCTGTTTTTTTTTTTTTTTACTTTTATTCTGCATTTAAAATCCAAAATTTGCATATCTTTGTCATATTCACTTCATTATATGAAAAAGTTTTACTAAGAGCTTGTTTGATTTTGGGCTTTTATTTGGGTTTTACATAAAAAAAATTGTTTGATAAGTATTCTACTATTTGAATGAACTAAAGATAAAAAAGATATTTTAGTATTTTGATAAATAGAATGATGGGATAGGAAAATATTTGATTTTAGGTAAAATAAAAAACACAATATAAAACCAGCTCTATTTGCTTTATAATAGAAAGGTAAGGCAGATAAATGTGTTAGGTGAGCAAATTGCAGTAATATAATTAATATTAGTGGGTTGTTTATAATAATAATAATAATATAATACAACTAAATTATGAATATTAATAATATAATTGGCTACTACTAAGATGGAAGAAGAATATGTATATGTGCATGCATTACCAACTAAATGGTAAAACATTTCTCAAGTCTGCCTCAACAACTCTACACCTGCAATTTAGCTGTGGAAGAAAGTAAGGAAGAAAATTATTAATTTATTTTTATGAAATAAATTGATAATCAAAATTACAACTTTGCGAAGATCCCAATGTATTCCAGAAGTTCGGGGCATTGATTATAATTAACTGTCTTCCTTAAGAAGCCCTCGAACCTCCTTTGCGCCTTAGGGGGGTTGACCCCGAAGACCGAAATCTATGATTTCAAAGGCTATAATTAAAAGAATTTAAACCAACCTACCTGCAAACCCAAATAATTATTTTAAATTGGATTTTATAATTAACATACAATAGATCAAATGTTTGTGTATTAAGTTGAAGTTCCCCTCTTCTAGCCTAGTGGCAACAACAGGTGGATATACCCTAGGCCTCCATGAGGTCTGGGTTCGAGCCCGTCAGGTGGCAAGTTCTGCGCCTGGTTAATTGGTTAAGTATTTTTTTGGGTTATGTACTTAACCCGCGGGGATTAGTCGCACTCCATAGGAGTAGCGGAACCCAGCGTTCTTACAAAAAAAAAAAAAAAAAAAAAAAAAAGTTGAAGTTAGGTTATAAGATTGTGATTGTGAGTTAATTCTAGTTTGAAAATCTGATTTTTAAATTCATATTTTTAGTTAAAAAAAATTTCAGCTAGAACATTACTTTCTCATTAGAAACCTAAGATCAAAATAATATCCTCTTGGACTTTTGCTCAATTTTAAAATTTAAATCACATGTGTAACATTACTGCAACAAATTGATTGCTTTGATAAATTCAAATATTAATATACAAATGTATTGACAAATGGTTCAGAAAGTTAGAAACTTATACTTCTTTATTAAGAATTGGGAATAGTATATATATTATTGTATTGCAAAAAATAAAATAATTTTTTTTATTACTGATAGTTATTATATGATGTATTTAAAGGATAAAATCTCTTTAATTATTCATATCATAATATATTGGACATTTTTCTTCAAATTCAAAAAAAATAAGCTATCAATACCATATAAATAAAAATATATATTTTTAAGAATGTTTTATCATTTTATAAAAAAAACTGTCTCTTTATAAATTTAATTGTTTTTAATCATAATTATTATAATGAAGATATTAAAATCAAACAATATAATATGCAGTCATGTTAATATAAAAGTGAAAGAAAATAATTTTATACTAGAGTTATTTCCCTACGTTGTAGGGTCATTTTACACATGATAAATAATTTTTTTAAGATAAATATTGTTGATTACAATTTAGAATAAGATAAAAGATAAGTGTAAATTTATTACATTATTACGTTAAAATTATAATATTATATAAATCACACCACCATTCATGAATATTATTAACAAAATTGAGTGAGTTTAAAAAAAATGACATACTTTTATACTAATAAATTATATTTTAAATATTTCTTCTCATTTTTATAATATTAAGTACTTTAAAAAATAAATAGATCTTATTTTAAAATTTTAAGAGAAGACACATAAATTATCTTTAAATATGACAAATTATAGATATAAAAAATGTTTAATAAAAAATTTAACTAAAATTAATCATTAATAAATAATCAAAAAAATTTAACAATATAATAAAAAAAAATCTTATAAATAAAATAAACAAATAACAATTACAAAATTAAAGGAGAGGAGAGGAGAGCACATGGAGTCGCGTCGGTGATGTGAGACCCAATTTTTACTATCTATGAGCTGTTTTTATGACTTTACATTTTAGAAGGTTAGCAGGACATGGGAGCCTTTCAAGATAGATTGGTCCAGTTCCTATTGTAATTCATAAGAATATATCCGAGCTTTTTCTGGCCTTTTCTCTCTTGCTTATCCGCTTTTTTATATTTAATCAGTCCACCTCATTATCAGGATCAATTTCAGATATAAAAATTTTATTATCGACCTAAAAATATTATAATTTGACATATTATAATAAATAAATATATTTATCAAACAAATTTTAGAATTAATAAAAAAAATTAATATAAAATTTAAATAACACAATTATATTATATTACTCAACTTTTAGGTGCTACAATTTAGCTTCACAATTACTTCTTATCCTTAGAATAATTTGTCGAACTATAAAATGTGAAAATATTTGCATTGTTTTTATTATAAAAAAAATAAAAATATATTTTTAAATATCTTAAATCAAAGATTATAATATAAAAAAATATCATAGTTATAAAAAAATATGATCTTTAGGCACTTTTTTATATAAAAAAAAATAAAACAATAAAAATTAACTAATAAGTTTTGCTTACAAAATACAAACTACATTATCAAACTATTTGAAAAAAAAAATAAGTTCTTTTAAAAGGTTAATCTAAATATTTTTGAAAAATAAAATAAAGTTATAAAAATTTCAAAATTAATGTAATTTTCTAATTAACTTTTAATGATATGATATTTATTTTAGATTCATTATCTACTTATTTATTATTCAATTCCAAATTCAAGAAAAATAATAAAAGAAAAAATATAATTCATATATTTATATACATTTCATATCATTTTTTTATATTATATAAATTTTTTAAATAAAAAATATTTTATAAATTTGTAATTTTAATTATAAAAATTATTATACCGATATAAAAATGTACTATTAACAAAAACATAAAAAAATAAATTTCACTCTAAAAAAATTAATATTTTTTTGATGTAGGGTAAATAAAGTATATATTATTATTTTTCTTATATTAAATTAAATCTCTCAACTCTAATTTAATTTATAGACATTTGTAGATTTACAGATTTATGGTTCTTAATTCTTAAAGATGAGATTATTGACTCTAATTTTTAGTTACTTTTTTTTCGTCTTAATTTCTTGTGTCATGCTGTGCGAATCCTTTGAATTTTTATATAATTTTGTTGATTGTTTTTTAAAAAAATATTTTATTTTATGAATTATTGTTATACAATAATAAAAACAAATTCATAATCAAATTGAAGATAACATTACTCTTCATTTTACGAACTTCATAAAAAACGAAATTAGAATTCATTTTATAAAAAAAAAATTAACATAATTCAATAGTCAATACCCGATTTTAACTTAAAAAATGAATAAATATAAATAAATTATATTGGCTTAAAACATAATTTATCTTTTGAATGATGTTTGAAAAAAGAGGATTGTTATTAGACTTCTAAACTATTTTATTAAATATATTTTTTATTTTTATATATTTCTAAATGTAATTAAAAAATTAGAATCCTTTTTTATAGAAGGTAAATTTTTGTTAAAAAAATTTTCATCACAAAAGAAACGAAGTAATTTACTCGAAGATAAGAGAGGGGATAAACTCATGCGGGATGAATTATATAATAGTATATAACACATTTTACCTATCATTGATATAGTTTGATATTATAGTTCAGCATTTAAATAAGTATTTATAACCAAGTTTCAAAAAATCTCTTTTTTCTAAGACCAACATAGTCCAAAAAATTTGAAAGTAGGTCATGAAAAATTTAGATTAATAAAACTCCTTCACTAAATTATAAAAAAAATTCTCTTAAATAGTATCTTGTAAAAAAGAAGATTAACCAAATGATACAAATTCTATATTTATAATCAAAGATTAAGTAAGTATTAATATATTTTGTTCAATAAAAAATATATCACTACTAATACTAATAGTAACTTAATTCTAATAATAACTTAAAAGTAAGATATGTGTTTATATAATATAAAATATGTTTCGATCATATGTATATTAATTATTTTTAGTTCTTAAGGTTGACGGCATCAATTTTTTGCAATGAGTTTCAATAAATTTAGTAAAAGAATTGTTGAGACCTTTGTATTTTTCATAAAGTTAGAAGGTGTAGATATACAAGAGTCAAGACAAAAAAAAATATATTTTAGAGATAGATCACACTCGGTCACTATGAAAATGAAACTACGCTGTAGTAGGGTAAATACCAGTATTGATAACCTTCAAAAAAAAATGCAGAAAAATTATCAAAAAAATAAAAAACTGTAATAAAAAAATATTGTCCACCAATAAATAGTTTCTTGAACAACCAAATTAAGAAAATTCTCTTAAAAAAATTCAAACTAAAAAAATAGTATTATTTAAAGAAAAAATAAGTTGGCTCAATCAAATTTTCTTGAGACCTTTGTATTTTTGATAAAGTGAGATAGTATTGATATACAAGAGTCATGAAAAAAAAAGAATATTTTAGAGATAGAACTTTGTTTGAAAGTTTAAATCACACTCGGTCATTGTGGAGATGAAACCACTGTAATAGTGTAGTAGAGTGATTACCGGTATTAATAACATTAAAAAAATGCAGAAAATTACTAAATAATAAAAGATGTGATATAAAAAAAATATTGTCTCAAATAAATAGTTTCTTGAACAACCAAATTAAGAAAATTCTTAATTTAAACAATTCAAACTAAAATAATAGTATTATTTAAAGAAAAAATAAGTTGGCTCAATCAAATTCTCTTTAGACCTTTGTATTTTTAATAAAGTGAGATAATGTAGATATACAAGAGTCAAGATAAAAATAAAAATATTTTAGAGATAAAACTTTGTTAAAAAGTTTACATCACACTCGGTCATTTTAGAGATGAAACCACGCTTTAGTAGAGTGATCACCATAACATTTAAGAAAAAGGCAGAAAATTACCAAATAATAAAAACTGTGATATAAAAAAATAATATTGTCCACAAATAAATGATTTCTCGAACAACCAAATTAAAAAAATTCTCTTAAGCAAAATATATATATATATATATATATATAAAAAGATTAGAGATAAAAAAAATTAGGTACGAAATTAATATATATAGATTTTAGTTGAGAGAAATATTTAATATTGTTATTTAAAATATTTATTTATATATAACCACCTATTTAAAATAAATAGTCTTAACTTACCTAATATATATATAATTTTAATAAGTAGAAAGTGAAAAAAAAATTAATTAAAAAAAAGAGTAATATTATGAATTAATTAGAAAGATAAATTATGAAATGAAAAAATTCTTGAATATAAAATAATGAATTGAGATAGAAATCACAATGAATTTGTGTATAAACCTTCGTATTCATCTATTAAACATTATTATATATTGTTATTATATATATATAAATAAATATGTTATGTAATATTATATATTTTAATATAAAAAATATTTTATATTATTAGTTTGAAAAAATATAAATATCTATATAGTAAGAGTAAGAAAAAAAATACTTAATAATTAGATTAAGAAAGATAGTCAAATATATATAAAAAATTAATTTAAAAAGTAGAATAATTTATAGAGTTAATTAAGAGAGAGAAATTATGAATTGAGATAAAAATAATTTGTGTATAAACCTTCATATTCATCTATTAAACATTATTATATATATTGTTATTATATATATAAAAATAAATATGTTAGGTAATATTATATATCTTTATGTAAAAAATATTAATAAAAAAATATTTTATATTATTAATGTGAAAAAATATAAAAATTTATATAGTAAGTAGAAAAAAATACTTAATAATTAGATTAAGAAAGAGAAATATATATATTATGAAAGATATTTATTCTCATACTTAAAATGCAGTAAACATCTTAGTAATTTATCCCAACCCAAAAACTCAAACTCAAAAGAATATTCTATTCATTTTTATAATAAATTTTAATTTTTTCAATATTATCTATATATTTATCTAAAATTACAAATTAAACTTATAACTTTATAACAACTTATTAATTACTTTTAAATTCTCATTCAATTATTTATACAACTGCATAAAATAAATTAAACATTATTACATAAACACAAATTACATCTCACAAACAAAAAAACAACAAAACAAACCTTGTTAAAATTATCATATATATATATATATATATATATATAAAGATTAGAGATAAAAAAATAAATTGTACGAAATTAATATATATAGATTTTAGTTGAGAGAAATATTTAATATTGTTATTTAAAATATTTATTTATAACCACCTATAAATAGTCATAACTTACCTAATTAATATATATATATATATATATATATATATATATATATATATATATATAATTTTAAATTTTTTATATATTATGAAAGTGAAAAAAAATTAAATTAGAAAAAAGAGTAATATTAGGAATTAATTAGAAAGATAAATTATGAAATGAAAAAAATCTTGAATATAAAATATAGAAATTAATTTAGAAAGTAAAGTAATTACATAGAGTTAATTAATAGAGAGAAATTTTGAGAAATTACGAAATGAGATAGAAATCCTATTGAATTTGTGTATAAACTTTCATATTCATCCATTATTATATATATTGTTATTATATATAAAAATAAATATGTTAGGTAATATTATATATTTTAATATAAAAAATATTTTATATTATTAGTGTGAAAAAATATAAATATTTATATAGTGAAAGTAAGAAAAAAAATACTTAATAATTAGATTAAGAAAAAAAAGTAAAATATATAAAGAAATTAATTTAGAAAGTAGAGTAATTTATAGAGTTAATAATTTGTGTATAAACTTTTATATTCATCTATTAAACATTATTATATATATTGTTATTATATATATATATATATATATATATATATATAAATATTAATAAAAAAATATTTTATATTATTAGTGTGAAATATATAAAAATTTATACAGTAAATATAAAAAAAATACTTTTAATAATTAGATTAAGAAAGAGAAATATATATATTATGAAAGAATAATTTATCTCCAACCCAAAAACTCAAACTCAAAAGAATATTTTCAGAATATTCATTTTTATAATAAATTTTAATTTTTTCAATATTATCTATATATTTATATAAAATTACAAATTGAACTCATAACTTTACAACAACTTATTAATTCTTATAAAATTCACATTCAATTATTTATACAACTGCATAAAATAAATTAAACATTATTACATAAACACAAATTACTTCTCACAAACAAAAAAAATACAACAAAACAAACCTTATTAAAATTATCATGAATTAAACATATAAATAAATTATATAAATAAATTAAAATATAAATAAATAAAATATGTAAATAAATTAAAATATAAATAAATTATATAAATTAATTAAAAACAAACTAAAATGACTGAAATGAAAGTTTTGAAAACCTTTTGAGTATGTGAACAGTGTCCCTGCATATTTGGGTTTGGAGGAGAAAGATTTTGTAAGAAAACTTAAAATGCAGTTGAGTGACCTATGAGAGAGAAAATAAGTAAGAGAAATAAATTAGGAAAGAGAAATTACCTGAATTTTGTGAATGATTGTAGAGTTAGAAGCTACAAAAGGAGATCGATGATGTTTTTGCAGCTGCCTGAAATGATCAAATTCCTAGAAGAAAAAAAATACAAATCAGTGAAAACGGATTATTGAAACATAACATAATTCAAATTTAATTATTGAAGAATGATATTGATAGAGAAATTGAGAAGATTATGAATAGAAATAGCACACGACAAAAGGAGATCGACAAAATAAAATGCTCTGTATATGAAGATATCACTCTTCTCTCTTCAGTTGAACCTTGTTCATCTAAGATTATTTATAGGAATAAAATATTTGGATGGAGTAATATCAATAATATTTATTGCTAGTTGATATAATCAATATTTATTGCTAAATTCAATTAATAGATAATTATAATATGATAACTGAAATTTTTTATTTTTACATATTTTCATTAATTATAATATGATAACTGAAATTTTTATTTTTACATATTTTCATTAATTATAATATAATAACTGAAATTTTTTATTTTTACATATTTTCATATTTAATATTCAATACTAAACTGAATTAATATAAATAAAATAATTTTATAATGAATATAATATAATAATTTAAACTCTTATTATTTTTTCAATTTTTTATAATTAATATTAATGCTAAATTTAATTAATAAAAAATATTAATATATATATATATATATATATATATATATATATATATATATATATATATATATATATATATATAAAAGAGTAACGGACATAAATAATTATGAAACTTAGTTAATAGAATTGATGAAAAAATATATATTTTATATTATTAGTGAGAAAATATATATATGGTAAAGAAAATAAAAAAATAATTAATAAAGATAAATGAAGAGAGAGAAATATATATATTTAACACATAAAAATATCTATGATGGTGTAAATCATTTTGGAAAGAGCGTGATGTACACCTCCTACCTTTCAAAATTAAGCGTTATTAGATATATATAGATTTGAATTTAATGATATATTTTTTTAATAAATTTAAATAAATAGCAATTTTAAATGTGAAATGGGTTGAACTATGTAATAAATCAGTAATATTCTAAAGCTAGTTTGGGACTAATTCAGTGGCCATTTCAGCATTAAATAACAAGTTCCATTCAAAGGACTTTTTTTAGGTCAAAATCGACTTCATTCATTTAGCATCTATCTAATCCAAAACAGCCGGCAAAATTGAAATAATGATCAAGACTAGAGTCAAGACCTAAATACAATACAAATCACAAAATATGTAACCAAACCCAAATAGATTACTGACTGTTGCATCCTATCTTTGGTTCGAATTTTTAATGGATTTCTTCTTGAGAGTTGACTAACTATTTCAAGCATAACATAGTTGTTGTAAAATGTATCGATGATTCTCGTAACAAATCAAAATTAGATGGTTTCAAGAGATTGGTAGAGCTTTTTCTTCTTCTTTTGGAGTCAGTCAGTGAGTCTCATTTCGTCTCAAATCATTCTGTATCACTTTCCATGGTTCCCATGGCCTTCAAACCGCCAGGTCTCTGCATATATTCACAAGAACAAAACACATTGATAATCATATGAACAAAAACATTCACTTTTACTAATTATATGTTACCTTCTTGGAGTTGGAGGTCTTCTTCTCGCGAACTTCATATCTTTCTTGGCAAAGATCTGTCAGCCACGCACCCGGGCTCACCAGCTACACAACACAACCATGATCATCACATCAACATCATCATCAAAATGTAGAGAAAAAAATACAAGATTGGCTTACCAGCAAACTTCTCTGAATCAACTTGGCTCTCTTTTTAGGCCTCTGGGGAAGTTTACATCCTTTCATGGCCATGAAATCCTCTTCCTTCTCTTTAGTAGACAATGTTACAAATAATCTTGGCCAAACCATCTTCTTCTTATTCTTCTCCTCCTTCGTTTGATCTACAAACACCTTGCTGCTGCTGCTCTCGTCTAAACCCCCCACAACTGAACCCCTTGTTGTGTAGTAACGATCCTCTTTATCAGGTGAAAAACAAGACGATAACATCTTCCCATTTTCATTCGCAATTGTACCACCATTTGTTCCTAAATCTCTGTCCAAATCAATTCCATTTTTTAGGGTTTCATCAAAGCTTCATCCCTAATCTGGGTAGAACTAAAATGATGTCAAAATTTATGCCTAGAATCTTACCCAGATGTAGAATGATCTAAAGTTGAAGACTTTACACAGTGTTATCATCTAAATACCCAAATACAGCAATAAAGGATCAAATCTGATTGATGGGTTTCGTTTAAGATTCAATATTGTACCTACCTGCTGCTAACACGATGAGGAGATTGAAAAGGAGATGAAGAAACAGAATGCTTGTTGTTATCTGCGGATTCAACAACACGTCGATCGACACGGTTTGTGATTTTCTTCTTCAAAGCATTTCCACTTCCTTCAGATTTATCTCCCAAACCCGACTCTTTGATCTTCATGCAACGTAGACGCTTTCTGCTTCCCCACTGTAATTTATCCATCTCTATCTCTCTTCCTCTCCTGTTCTCTGCAATACAGTGCCGGCGGCCATTACATAGATTTCTCAGAAACCCATTTGGGTTAATTTTTTTTCACAATAAAACAACTTTCAGCATAAGCATCACAATTTTCTAAGAAAAAGATTATACCCACCTCTAGATCTATAAGAAATGCAGAAACGGCTTTCCAGATGAGAAGAAAAAAAGCCTGTTTTCGAACAGATTGACAATAACCAGTCAAGAAATCATATTTTGACAGAGAAAACACACAATGAAGTCATATATTTAGTTAGATATGATACCCGTGAGCGATACAATCAGTATACAGAGAAGATTTGGAAAACTTCTGGGATACAGAAAGGTAAATCCAATGATCAAAATGTTAGCTCTCTCATAAAAATCAATCCTTGGAAGAAGAAGAATCGACAGATTTTCAGTTCTTTCTCTCTCTCTCTAACACAGTCATGAACAAAAGAGAGAGCAGCAGCAGCAGCTAGAAAAGAAAATACTTATCTTTGCTGGTTTGATTTTAGTTTACAAACCTATTCTTTTGATGTGGGGGTTTGCAATTCTACTATGTTAGATTGAACAAAGTGATCGAGACCGTACATGTTAAATGGACGGTCAGATGGGTTTCCCTCCAACTGCAGAGTGCCGGATCCATACATGACCAGGAGGTGTGACTAAATACTTTCTAAAGTCTTGATGGGACAAATTTGCTATTTTCATTATACCAAGAAAATGCCTAATTTTGCTACATTTTTTTATTTTTTATAATAATTTTATTTATTTCTAGTTTTATTATAACATGGGCACAAGTTATCCTAAGACTCAAGATTAAAGCAATTAAATTGATTCATCTTTATAGTTATTTATCGGTCTATTGTTCGTTATCTAAGTTTTTGGAAAAAAAAATTTATATTATTCATCATTGAGTTAGCAATGTATATTGATTTATCGCATCTCTGTTCACATGTTATTAGTTATGAGTCATCCAAGTTAGATTCATCCAAGTTAGATGTATTATATTAAGAAATCATGTCAAGAAAATATATAATTTTATTCACTCGGGAGTGGACTCTCTCAATCTTATGATTCTGCGAGAATAGACAGTTAAAAATACATTTTTGAATGAAATGGGTGTAACGAAGTTTCTCTTCAATCAAAATGACAATTAGTTTAAACTTAACATTTATTTCTTTTTTTTTTTTATCTAATAGTTGTTCTTCTACAAATTCTAATGAAACATGTTAATTTTTTCGGTAGGTCTCGTATTCATCCTTAAATAGAACAAATGAATAATTATAACCTTTTATTTATATTAATAGTTGATTATTGAATTGTTATAGACAAGGATAACAATAAATCTTTGTCTAGTCGTTTTCGTGTTTTTCTCACGGTTTGACATATGTTTATCCGTTCCAAACACTAATCAACACTAATAAAATATAGCATCAATAAAATATTTATTTATTTTTATAAGAATTTTAAATTTATTTTTCAATTATAATATGAATTTTTAATATATTGTAATATATTAAATAAAATATTCTTTTATATCATTTTTTCATAATTTATTTTTAGAGATTATTGTAATATATTGAATAATTGATTGAAATATGAATATTACAAATTATTTTTGTACTCTGAAATCTGAATCCATTAGTCTACATTCAAATCAACTGTTAGCCCAATAGACCATAAGATTGAAATAAAGCAGTTTTTACATCTATGATTTGTTCAATATTTATTATTTATATTTCTTCTTATTTATATATAAAATAATATTGTTAATATTCACTATAATATTAAAACAAAAAAATATTAAGGCTTAATACTAGGTACAAGGATTGGGTTAGTAATTAGAAGTTTGATGTGTACTACTATTAGAAGGCTGGGCAAGGTCTAAATTAAAACCTTGTACATATGTATATGGGCTTTCCAGATCAAGAACCGACCCACTGGCTTTGAACCATATTTTGTATCAAAACAACAAAGATTAACCTAAATGATTTTTTTGAAAAAAAAGGAAACTCTTTGATTGACTGATTGAATCACATTATTGCGAAAATAACTTATCATATGGGAAAACTTAAATAAACAGAAAGTAAGTTTTGACAAAATTTTCATAATTAATGAAATTATAACTTAAAAGGACATAAAAATAATTACATTGTTGTGAGTCATTTTAGATTCTTACATTCAAAACAACAAAATAAAAAAACAACTAAAACTTTTGTAGGCCTATTTGCCTACCATTTTTCGGAACATAACAGATGACTTCAAATGCAATTAATGTGGCTATAAATTTTATATTTATCTTTCTACACAACTCTTTAAACAAATTAAAATATATTCTCATTTTATTTAATGTTTGATTATTATTATTATTATTATTATTATTTTGGTAAAGAAAGTGGGTAGGATTTGTTTAAACGTGAGTTTGATAGTTCAAACTGTTGAGTAAAAAGAAAATAATCGAAAAAACACACTAACATAATTTGATATCGGAGTTCGACCAAAATTTTATCTACGTCTCCGAACACTAAAACTATCAATTAATAAGAAGAAGAAATACAAATATTGGATGCAATAAATTAAAGAGGGGAGAATTTCTTTTATACACTAAGAAACTTTTCTAACTCCCATCATCTCCCGATGTGAGATTCTATTCTAATTTTGAATATAGTTTCTTTTATATACTAAAAAACATTTTTCACTCCCACCATCTTCCGATATGAGATTCTAATTGTGTCAAAAATAACAAATCTCCACCTTGGCACAATATCCAAATACAATCTTCATTATTAAAAAATAGTTCTTAAGTGCTTACAATTGGCGCTCTTCAGCGCCGCCTCAAACGCGGAAGCTGTTTACCAAATCTAAACAATTAGATTTGGTTTTTCCCATGTCTTTCATCTCAAACTCTTTACCCAATTGAGCCTTCAATTTTTCAATTTCATATTGGCTCTTTGATGTTATCAACATATCATCAACGTACAAGAGTAGATAGATATAACACTCATCTTACAGTTTGCGCAAATACATACATGAACTAAATCTGTTTCTTGTGTACTTGTGCTCCATCATAAACTTGTCAAGTCTCTTGTACCATTGTCTCGACGATTGCTTGAACCTGTACAATGATCTGTTCAAATTGCAAACCAAATTTTCTTTTTCAGCAACTTTAAATCCATCTGGTTGATAAATGTAGATTTCCCCATTCAAATGACCGTGTTGAACTACGGTCTTCACATCTGGTTGAGCTAGTTTCAAATTCATCTGTGCTACCAAGGCCAAAAAATTCTAATGAAAGAGTGTTTAACAACAGGAGAAAGCACCTCATTATAATCAACTTCTTCCTTCTGAGCGTAGTCTTTAACCACCAATTTTGCCTTGTAGCGAACATCAAATTTTTCGAGAAATCATTTTTCTTAGAAAAGATCCATTTACAACTAATAGCCTTCTTCCCTTTTCGTAGATGCATCAACTTGCATGTCTCATTCTTCTGAAGAGATTGTATCTCATCTTCCATAATACCTCTCATTTTTCCATTTTCAGTACCTTGACTGACATCTGAAAAAGTGGATGGAACATCATCTACGACTAGAAGTGCATAGGACGCCATGTCAACAAACCAATCTAGTTTTTGAATAACTCGTCTTGGTCTGTTCACCGCAATTGATTCACGTTGTTGTGAATGTTCTTGGGTTGGAACCCCTTCTTCATTTGACTCTTCGCTTGTCATCAGAGAGTCACTTTAGTTGGGTTTATCTTTATCTACTCAAACTCTATCTGTTGCGCAGTACAATCAATCTTGTCTAGTGTTACCTTATTTTACATTGAATAATCGTCAAAAATAACATTTATACTGATAATGGTTTTTTTTGCATCCAAACACTAGAGACGATATTTTTTAACTCCCATATTAAATCCCATAAAAGAGCCTTCTTTCCTCGTGGATCCAACTTTGATTCAACTACATGATAATATGCAGTAGAACAAAAAATATGCAAAAAAATCATAATCAGTTGCAGTTTTCCAGACCATACCTCTAATGGAGTATTGTCACCAAATGTAGTTGATGGTAGATGATTTACCAAATGTTGAGCGTATGACACAGCTTCTGCCCAAAATTCTTGTCTAACCTAATATTAGAACATACATCGAACTTTCTCCACCAATGTCTTGTTCATATGTTTCGATACTCCATTCTGCTGTGGTGTTTTTCTGACTGTGAAGTGTCGAATTATGCCACACTCTTGGCATAACTTCTGAAATGGATAATTCTTGTATTCTCCACCATTAGTAGTCCGAAAATTTTGATCTTTTTTCCAATCTCGTCTTCAACTTGAGTTTTCCATTTAAGAAAAATCTCAAACACTTCACCTTTATTCTTCATAGTAAACACCCATACTCTTTTGGAAAAGTCATCAACAAAAGTAACAAAATAATGTTTACCTTCAAGAGAAGGAGTCTTGGCAGGTCCCCAAACATCTGAGTGCACATAATCCAAAATACCTTTGGTGTTATGGATAGTAGTGCCAAATTTTACTCGCCTTTGTTTTTCCAGAATACAATGTTCATAAAAATCTAATTTACAAACTTTTATACATTTCAACAATCTTTGCTTGACAAGAGTTTGCATAGATTTCTCACCAGCATGTCCCAATCGTATATGCCATAGCTTTGTTGCCTCTAAATTGTTACTGTTCCCGGAAGTTGATACAACTGCTATCCCATTAACTTTACTACCTTGATATTAATACAAATTATTACTTTTTCTGATAGTTTTCAACATCACTAGCGTTCCAGAGATTACCTTAAGAATTCTATTTTCCAATTTCACATTTAGGCCTTTTGACTTCAAGACCCCCAAAGAAATGAAATTCTTTTTCATATTCGGTATGTATCGAACATCTCTAATAATTCTGGTGGATTCGTCATCATTTCTCAGTTTTATTGAACCTATCCCTTTTATTTTACATGTACTAAAATCTCTCATGTAAACAACTCCACCATCTAGCTCCTTAAAGTTAAAGAAACACTTTCGAACTAGTATTATATGATAAGTGCAGGCTGAGTCCAATATCCACGCCTCAAAATGTGATGTTGTGTGTGACATCGATAAAGAGTATTCTGAATCTGCATCACCTTTATTTTCTGCAACATTTGCATCTTCAGAATCTTTCTCTTTCTTCTTCAACTTTGGACAGTTAATCTTCCAATGTCCTTTCTCACGACAGAAAGCACATTCATCTTTGGCAACTCTACTTTCGGATCTTCTTCCTTTCCTTTTAATTTTCTTTGTTTTGCTGACGGCCCCTAACCATCAATGCTTCATCTGCTGTACCTATTTTGTTTTTCCTTTTGTCATACTTTCTCAATTCATGATTATATAAAGAAGAACTTACAACATCAAAAGAAACATTTCCCTTCCCATTAAGTAACGTCGTTTCTATGTGTTCAAATTCATCAGGAAGGGACGATAGCAACATCAAAGCAAGATCTTCATCCTCAAACTTAACATCAATGTTTAACAGATCTGCTACAAATTCATTGAACTTAGTAATATGTTCATTCATAGTAGTACCTGATTGGTAATCAAACCGGAACAATCGGGTCTTCATAAGGAGCTTATTCTGACCACTCCTCTTCAGAAATTTGTCCTCCAATGCTTGCCACAATTTTTGTGCAGAAGTTTCGTTCTTTACGGCATACTTCTGCTCTTTGGACAGACATGATCGAATTGTTCCGCACGCCAACCGATTCATGATACTCCATTTTTTCTTCTATACCATCTGACTTTCCGACCTCAATAATAATATCTAAACCCTGCTGAAAAAGACAATCTAGAACTTAATCTTTCCACATGCTGAAATGCCCAATTCCATTAAAGATTTCCACCACAAACTTCAAATTTGACATCGGTGTCCTTGTCTAGGATGACGAAGGAGTTGACGCCCTTTTGAAGACTCAGTCGCCATGCCAAGGATGAACCTTTGGCTCTAATACCACTTGTTGGGTAAAACCCTAACAAAAACACAAAAGAAGAAAACAACCGAAAGAAACACTAACAGAATTTGATAACGAGTTCGACCAAAATATTGCATACGTCTCTGAACACTAAGACTATCAATTAATAAGAAGAAAAGATACAAATATTGGGTGCAATAAACCAAAGAGGGGAGAGTTTCTTTTACACACTAAGAAACTTTCTCAACTTCCATCATCTTCCGATGTGGAATTCTATTCTAATTGTGAATATAGTTTTTTTATATACTAAGAAACTTTTTTCACTCCCATCATTTTCCGATGTGGGATTCTAATTGTGTGCCAAAAACAACACTAACCCTTACTCATTGCATTTCACCCAAAAGTTGATGGAATTTGAATATTAGATCTTTACCATTCTCATTCTGTTACTATGTCAATAACACATTTCAAAAGTTTTTTTACTTGATATTGATAGCTAATAATTATATATAAATTGTTTGTTGATTTATAGAGCATGAATTAAATCAATGGAAGGAAATGCTCACATTGTTAAGAGCTTTGTTCAATCTTTCTACTATGTACTTAATTTCTTGACAATTATTTCAATACAAAATTAGAACTTTAATTTGTACATTGATGTATATATATCATCATCAACCATACTTTTTTTTATAATGACGGGCTTCTCTTTTAAAGTGCGACTAATCCTCGTGGGTTAAGTAGATAGCCCGCAAACACTCTTAATCATTTAACCAAGCGCATAACTTGTCGCCTTATGGACTCAAACCCAGTACCTCTGGATAGTTAAAGATATTCACCTCTTGTTATCGCTAAGTTAGAAGGTAATATTGCGCAGAACAAATTTAGAAAAAACGGCTAGATGGGTTTTATTCATTATTTGGAAGTATTTATAAAGTTGAAGACATGCAATAAAATAAGAGAAAGTTGCCAAAACTATAGACCTAAAATACATTGAATGAATCATAGAATGGAGATGAGGGGACCAACCAAAGATGACCACGAAGAAGAAACTTAGCCAAACTAGGCTAGGTGGCTCCACCCCCATGTGATAGTCCACCAGTGAGATATTATATTGTCTGCCTTTTTTTCCCTTTTTTTTAAACAAAAACTTTATTGGACTCTAATTAAGTATTTAAATTGGAATATATGTAATAAATTCAATAGAAAATTATTTAAAATAGACCCCACCTACCCAATATACATAATAATAATTGGATCCCATTCGTGAACCCTTGTTAACCTGTCATGACCAAGTTTGGTGAGTAGACAGCAGAGGCACAGCTGCATGTTATAAGTCACTTCTAATAAGCCCATGATGAGCTTTCACATGTTAGTTCAAATGTCAAATACAATTTGGGGCTACATCTAATTTAATTAAATGGTTGAGTCCCACTAAAACAATTATCAATATAATACTCTCTTTTTTACTAAAAATATCATTATAATACACTAGTTTCAAAAGTAAATAACTTTATAATTGGGACAAGCAAAGTAATTCAAAGTACTAACTTTTATAAAAATAGGATTAGTTTAGAAAGTTCATAAAATTTAGAGTGATATTGTTTAAAGAGTAATATTGTTATAAAGTACACATATATAGACTATATAGTTATTTAGATTGATATTGTTTTGTCAATATAAAATTTTACATTTAACATTAGGTAGAACAACAAACAATGACAATTGCTAAGGTTTTGCAAAACAAAACACATCATAAAAATACTTTTATCTTTTGTGTTGATCTTAGTTTTTTTTTTCCTTTAAAAATAACATCTTTAGCCACAAGTTTTTTTTTCTTTTAATTATAATATTACTCAATTTTTTCGATTTAAATATCAAAATATATATTTTTGAAACTTTATTTTAATTTAAGAAACTATGACTATGTTATCAAACTCTTATCATTAATAGATTATTTTTTATAATTATATTTTTTAAGGTAGAAAGGTACCAACATTGACACCTTAACATACTCTTACATGTTTTAACTTTTAAGTAAGAATCTTATATTAAAATCAAACTAAAAAAAAAAGTCTAACAAAATTTTATATTTAAAAAGGAAGCTTATTCGGTTGGATTTATTAAAAATTCAAACCATAATTTGTTCACCCTCTCATCAATCACATCAATTAATTCAATAAGTGAAGAAAAATTGGGGTTACTTCGATCCTACTAGTGCATACAATGCATGTATTTCAGTCAAAATGAAACATCATTCACCTCATTTGTTTATTTTTTTTAAAGGTGACGCTACCTTAGTGGATATAAGCAATGCCTTGTGCATATCACCAGAAATTGAGAAAGTAAATGAAAAAAAATGATAACATAACGTCTCATTAACGAAAAAGAAAAAGTGTGAAGATAAATTTTATTTTTATTTTTTCCACAATCATTCACTCCTTCATTTTTTTTTTCTTTCAAATTTTCTCTCTTTATCATTTTTTTTAATCATTATATATATTAGTATTTTTTTTATAAAAAAAATTACAAACTCCGCAAAATGAACCCTCATCTACCATTCTTAAATAAATAAATAAATAAATTATTGTTTAAATAACCTACAACAACCGCAGTTTTACCTAAAACCATAAAACAATAATAAAAAAAAAGGTCAGTAAGAAAATATTTAAAAAATGGTGGTTAAGTGGTTAAAACTGACAGCAAATGTTAGGGGGCCCACTTCTTTTAACAGCTGTAATACACTCAATCATCGATTGCGTAACAGAAAAAAGGAAAAAAGTAACTATTTTGATTCCAAAGAATATCGGGTAGCGGGCAGCCCTCAAAACCCAATAAACGGCCATCTTACCCTTGCCCGTAAGCTGCTAGCTATATATTCTTCTTCGCCTTCTTCTTCTTCTTCTATAATCATCATAACTGCGTTTTCTGTTCACTGACTGAAGAAAACCGCACTCATTTCTTTCTAAACAACAATGGAGGCAATCAAAATGAACATCTTCACCGCCGTAATAGTGATGCTAATGGCAATCGCCTCCTTTCAGACTGTCTCTGCTGCCGATCCTCCGGCGCCCAGCCCTACCGCTGACGCATCAACCTTCGTTCCCACCGCCGTGGCCTCTGTTTTAGCTTTGGCTTTCGCATTCCTCTTCTAATGATCTCATCTCATCCGATCTGATCGGATGAATATACATTTATTTATTTTCTGGTGGTGGTCTTAGATCGATCTTAATTCCCTATCTATCTCTAGAAATCTCATATCTCTGCGACGGTTTCCGTTCAGAAGAAGAGTCTCTGTTGTTACTTTTCTTCTTCAAATTTTTTAGTAGTATGTTGTTGATCGATGTACATTTCATGGATCTAAATTTGGTGTGATTGATTGTGTGATTTATTATTGATTTATTATTATTATTATTATGACCATTATATTATATATTGTATGATTTTTGTGATTTATCGTCTGCTTGCTTAATTAGATTGTTTAATAATAATGAAAGTGAGTCATTATTGAATTAATTTGCTCATCCATCTAATAAGTCTACCTATTTCCAGTTTAGACTTTAATTATATGGTTCAATTTGAATGAATTTAATTTGTCACAAAATAACTTACACAACACAAATACTCTTCTTCTTTGTCTGTGCATACATTTATCTCTACAAATTCCCTAGTAATGAGCAAATTCAATAAATGTAAATTTAAACGAGAATAAAAAACGTTAATAAATTAATATTTGAATCAGAAATTAAAAAATAAATAAATTGTTCAAACGTAGATCCGACTCCAACCAAACAACTGTCTGGCTGGCTCAATGAAGGAGTTGTTGGTAACTAATATCAACAACTAGTATACTGTGTACAAATTTGTTTAATATTGTGTTTTGAAGATTTACTAAATTTAATTTTAATGTTAAAATATTACATGTCTACTTATTTTTATGGACTCTTCAGTATATATGGATTAACTACACAATCGGGATGAATTGCAAATAATTTTGATGTTTATTTTTAAATAAATCTCTTGTAAAGTGAGTTAATATACTAAGGTAGCGTTTGGTAGGTGGTACAAATTATATAGGGTATAAGTTGTATAGAGGTATAAATTGTAACGAGGTATAAATAATATAGGGTAGTATAAGTTGTATAGGTTATTGATGTTTGGTAAGAATTATAAAAAATGGTATAAGTTGTATATGGTTTATAATTTTGTGTTTGGTATAAGAATGTAGTATAAGTTGTATAAATAATAAATATTAATTTAAAACTATTATTAATATTATTATTTTATTTAATTATTTATATTATAAATAATATTGTTTATTATTATAAATTATTGTTTTGTGATTATTTAATAATTATGTAATTTATTTAAAATATAAACAATAAATTATGTTTATTTAATTTAAATATTATTAATAATTTTAATAAAATAAACTAAAATAAAAATATTATTTATAATATAAGTAAATATAGAAAATAATAATTAATAAAATTATCGTTATAAAAATAAATAAATATTTTTTAATTAAAATATTGACTATTTAAAAAAATATATATATTAAAAATGATTATATATAATAATAATAATAATATTAAAACTAAATAAAATATTTAATATATTATACAATAATAGATTATATATAATATTAATAAAAGATATAATAAAAAAATAAAAATTAAACTATATAAGAATAGTGTTGTACGTAGAGGGACTAGTTACTATTTTATACCAGATATGAGGTATAAATTATATAGGGTATAATTTATACCAACAGTAAAAAGGTAAAAGAACACCGTATTAAAACACTATTGGTATAGTTTATACTATACCAATAGTGTAGTACCCTTCTATACCTTCAACCAAACATACCCTAAAGATATATCAAATAAAAAAAAAAAAAAAACTTGATATATTCTCCGTAGAACTCAAATTAGGTGATTATTTTGTTTTGATTTTTTCCTTTTTTAATATAAAATAATATATTTAATAAATTGTTATAATATCATTATATTAATTTCTTTAAAAATATATAATATTTATATAATAAACATAATTTATATAACTCAATATATCATTACTACAATTCTCAATATTATAACATTATATTAGAATTTTTTTTCGTTGTTTTAGCACATCAAGTCATTGCCTCTCTCTTGGAGGGCTCTTATAAATTTATTATTATATTTATTAATAATATTTTTTTTAGATGTTTTAGTTGATGTTCTTATTTTTTTTTTACCGACTATCATATTCTTTTAGGATGATTGTAACATATTCTTTTAGGATGATTGTGTTACGGTCCAAAAATAATGTCGGCGGTCCAAATATAATTCCAACACCTTCATCGGTCCGATGGAGGTACTGGAATTATATTTGGACCGCATATATTATTTATGGCTCAATACAATTTGGCTCAATAAATATTGTGATAATATCATATATATTATTTTATGGCTCAATACCATTTGGAGCTCGAACTTGAGTTTTTATTTTTATTAAATGGAGCTCGAACTTTAAGTTGGTCATTTAAGACTCAAACTTTAAGTTGAGCCATTTGAGGCTCGAACTATCAAACATTTTGCAATTTGAAATTTTTCCACAAACGAATATTTGTTTCGTCTATTTTAATTGACATGGGAATAAAATATTTTAAGTTAATTTATGCATGTCAAACACGTCATATCTTCTTCAACATGTTCTCTCTCTTCTCCAACACATCTTCTTCTTCAATTTCCCTCTTCTTTGTTCATCTCTTTCTTCGATCCATCTCCAAGAAATTCATCATCAGACCATCAACGATTCAGGTATTTAGATTTTAGTTCGATTTAGGTTTAAATTCTTCGTTAATGTCGTTTGGGTTGATTTAGGTTTAAATTCTTCGTTAATGTCGTTTGGTTTGATTTAGGTTTAGATTGAGATATGTTAGATTTAGGGTTTAGATTAGGGTTTTTCTATTTGTTCATTTTTAGATTGGTTTAGAGTAAATCTACAACGTTCTTATCATCTAGAAGCTCACAAGTAATTTTGTTTGTCTTGTAGACTTTATCACATACTTTTAAGAACAATTGCTGAATTATTTGTTTTCTGGATTAATAAGAACAGTTGTTGAATTATTATCAAATGTAGAGTATAAATTTTGTTGTCGTCATTGGTATACAAATTGATCTAGAGGAGGAAATATGTGTGAAGACTTGAAATTAATGTTTTGAAGGTGTGCTCGATCCATCTATCTAGAACAATTTGATGCCAATTTAAGAGTACTCGAACAAAAACCAACAAGGAGCCGATATTCTACGATCCGAGATGGTCATAGGCATACCTCAAAGAGTATCAAAAGTGTAACATGGTAGACACAACATTTGTTAAACATTTAATTCATTGATATTACCAAGTAGATCAATGTCTATCATTAACATATTGTAGAACATCTGATTAATGATAATGAGAAGTTTTTTTTTTGAAAAAAAACTTAACGTCATTTCATTAAAAAAATCCCAAAAAAGGGAAAAAACCAAAGCGTTATTGTATTTTTCTAGACAAGCCTAGAAAATTTTAGTTTGAAACAGTAAAAAAACAACGGAATTACAACCAACGAAATTACAAACAAGTTCAAATAACGTTTATCTCGCTAAAAAATCAACGTTTTTGGTGACTTCCTAATATGATACTTTCCAGTTTCCGTAGAGGCTCTAATTTTGTTCGTTCTTCGGTGTTCTTCTCCATGTCTGGATATTCGAGCTACAATCAATTACGATATCATCACATGTCTACTCTAGGCTTCTCCGATTCCTCGAGAAAGCTCTCGTGTTTCTCTCCCGCCAAATGTTGTAAACTGTTGAGCCGAATCCATATTTGAATATCTTTGATTTAAATTTTATGCCTTTTGCTTTCTTCACAACCACTTCCTTAATCTCTTTCCAATCCCACGGGGATCTGGTCATCTCCATATTTTTTGCAATTTTTCTCCAAAGCTCTGAGGCAAATGAACAGTTCCCAAAAAGATGATCACCTATTTCTTCGTTCCTTTCACACAACAGACAACTCGTATCCGAGATCTCCATATATGCGATCTCTCGTGTTTAGCCTTTCCCGAAATGCAAGCCATATAATGAATTGGTGTCTCGTGATAACCTTTGATGACTAAAACAGTTTAGCCTAATCTACAGTTTGTTCCTTCTCCCGGATGGTGTTCCACACTTTGTTGAATATCATCTTCTTGTTTTCCTCGACTTTACATTGGTGTACGTCTATTCTTTCGTTGAATTGAATGTTGCTGATATGTTCGAGAATGCGCTACCCCTTTGATATTCGCCTAAGGAGAGAATTCCATAGTCCGTCTTTAACATTTTTTACCTTGGCAGCTAGGTAGTTTCGTCTAATCCTCACGTTTCTGAATTCCTCTTTATGAATTAGCGTTTGTCTTCCTACCACTGGTCGTGCCGGTGGGGTTTCATGCTAGTTCTCTTTTAATTTCCTCCCAAAAGGAATATGCATAAATGTTACCCTAATTATATACCCTAAACTAATTATATAAATATATATATATATATATATATATATATATATAATCCCCTACCTAGCGAGGAAAAGAGGTGGCTATCCTTAGCTTCCTTGTGAGGTCCTAGGTTCGAGCCCGTCATGTGACAAGTTTTGCGTCTAGTTAAATGGTTAAGTGTGTTTGCGAGCTATGTAATTAACCCTTTGTGGTCATATTTTTTAATATATATATATATATATTCATATAAAAAATTAATAATATTATTATTTGTAAATATTAATAATTAAAAATAATATATATTTATATGATTAAAGAGAAAATAAATATTTTAATAAGTCAAAGAAAGAAGATAGAATATAAAATTACAAACTCCCAAATATTTGCGGTCCATTTACCTAATTAATTTTTGTATATATTATATTCTTAATTAAATTTTAAATTTAATTATATATATTATTTTATTAAATTTTATATAAATTTATATAATGTTTTTAAATTTCAAAATATATTATCATATAAGCATTAAAATTTGACCTACCTTAATTTTAAAATAATATTATTATTTTTAATAATTTAAAATAATATTTTAAATTTTTATATTCAAAATAACTTAAAAGAGGAATTAAAACATAATTTAGGGTTAACTATTATGATAATTAAACTATAATTAAAAAAATATTAAAAAAAAAATCCAAAACTAATTTGAGGATAACATATTATTTTTATTTTATCCAAATTAAACCAAAGGAGAGGTTAAAAATATTTAATTATGATTTAATCATGAATTATGTGTAATTTATTACTTAAAAGTAATTAAATAAATACCCTAAAATTTTACCAAAAAAAATATATAAAAATAAAAATATGAACATAATTTTTATTATGTTGATAGAAATATTTTCGTGAAATTTTTGGTGAAGAAAAAATGTGAAAAATGATTAAAAATCGATTTCAAATAACTCTTTCATAAAAATTAAATCTGATAATCCAGTGTAGCAGAAATTATTTTTAATTTTGCAGCAAGAACCTAACCCATCAGATGAGCGTCTAAGCATCATCCAACGCACATGAACGTGCCACGCAGCCAAATGAAGCGAAGCCGCGCGCGCTTGCCCACACCAGAACAACTAAAGGAATGGACTAACCTCGTTAATAAAAGACGCTGACCGTGGACGGAACCCAACGGAACCCCACATCCCGTTAGCCGAAACAACGCCGTTTCGGTCGACTTTCTCGTCGAGAATAGATGCTCGACGTATTCGCAATCATCGTCGTCGCGTTTCTTCCAAAATCCCTAGCTTCGTCATTTCTACACCTTATCATCTAATTTCTCCACCAACGTGTTCGTCTTATCCTTATCTACAATAACCCTATACCCAGGTTAGACACCTCAACCTAAACGTAGGCCGCCACGAATGGATAAAAATTAGGGATAAGTTCGCTGGAGGTCAATTTCAACTTTTACCCTTCCTCAACCGACCTACCTCTACAATAAATAGTCTTAATGATTTCTACACCAAATCATCAAACAAACATCGAACAATTACAAGATTAAAGCAAGAATTGAAGTTTCAAGATTTTGGCCAAGAATAGTTTATGTGCATACTTGCTCTGACCACCATATATTCGATTCAGGCTTCTAGATAGCCTCCAACACATCCAATGAGTGTTCTCCAGCTCTTGGTATGAATCTAAAAGCTCTCTGTATTTCAATTTGTAATTGAAAGTTTGAATTTTTTTCAAAATTTTCAAGTTTGATCGATTTAATCTTGTTCTGGTGCTTTTTCATATGATTTCTTTGCTTAGAATCATTCTCTATATCATGTATGAACTTTCTATTGGAAGAAATAAGATCAAATCAATCTGAATCAAAATTTTTGAAAAATTAAGCTTGAAAAACTATTTTTTTTAAAATCTTGTGTTCTTGAGTTTAATCTGATTTTTTTATTCAACTAGTTGTGAAACATGTTTGTAAACATGTTGGAATGAATTTTCAATGACTGTAACATTGTTTTGATCACGTTTGATCAAACCGTGTTATTGAAAAATTAAGCTTAAAACTGGATTTCTTAAAATTTTGTGTTCTTGAGTTTAATTTGGATTTTTTTTATTCAATTAGTTGTGAAAGATGTTTGCAAACATGTTGAGATGAATTCTCAATGATTGTAACATCGTTTTGATCATGTTTGATCAAACTTTGTTTTTAAAAAATTTTGGATTTTGATTCAATTTTCAAAAATTATTTTAATGTTTGAATGTTGTTCTTTGTTTTGGTTGTTTTCAACTATATTCATCATTTCAATGCTAATGGAACAAAATCAGACCTTGAAATGACCTAATTTAAAAAATTCCAAAATTTTACCTAGAAATGGTTTTAAAAATTGATATTTGTAAAGATCCAATCATCGTGATTTATGTTAAGGCTTTTGTTCTTCATGATCATATGAACTAACTACAATTTACCGATCTTGATTCTAAGATCTAGATCAAAAGTTATAGCACATTTAACTTTAACCAAAACAATAACACCTCGTTCCTCTTGATCCCAGGAAAAGGATTGAAGTTCTTAGCCTAGGACCGAGAGTAGGGACCGAGGATCTTAGTTCAGGACCGAGGATCACGACCGATAAAATCGAGTCTAGGTCTGAGACCAATGACCGATGTTCTTGAGTCTAGAACCGGTGTTCTTGAGTAGGGACCGAAGATTCCGACCGAGAAATCTTAGCCTAGGACCGAGACTAGGGACCGAGTTTCCTAACTTAGGACCGAGTCCTCCCCTTAGGCTATGACCAATTTTTTGAACTTACGACCGAGGAACCCGACCGAGTCTTTGAGCTTAGGATCGAGCCCTCATCTTACTCCTATGACCGATGTTTCTAACCCTAGGACCGAGCCTTAACTTGACCTAGGATCGGTAAACCTAAATTTAGACCTAGTACTGAGCCCTATCTTAGCCTAGGACCGATGTTTCTAACCTAGGACCGAACTCTATCTTAGTCTAGGACCAATGTTTCTAACCTAGGACCGGTAGACTTAACCCTAATACTAGACCTAGGACCGAGCCTTCTCTTGATCCAAGACCTAGGACCCTAACCAAGTAGCCCAAGTCCGGGACCGAGCTCGACTAAGCCCATATCAATATAAATGGACCCAAGCCCTAGGATTCTGACCCAAAGGCCTGTTTGGTTCCACTTTTCAAAATCCAAAATTATTTTTATAATTTTGGGAACTTCGCTCCATTTTTAAATGGTTTTTGAGGTCATTAAATAAAATATTTCATGGATGTCTCCCAAAAACAAATATTTTCAGCTAAGACCCCATTTGAATTTATTTTTAAATTGTAATACCTTCCTCTCATATTTTCAGGTTTTGTTAACTTGATACCAGCGCAACAAGTACATACCCCTTTTAATAATTTTGTACAATTACTTACCCCATCTAAACCTATCCGTTTAGGACCCTTGGACTACTAATATTGAATAAAATGTTATAGATAAATCTTTAAAATAGCTAGAATCTTTGAAAAATAAAACCATTATTTGACGGGCGCGGAGGACATAACGCGGAACCCGTCTCCCGAGCGTAACCAAAATCTGAACTCTTTAAAGAAGCTCTGCTATAAATACATTTATACACTTATCATTTTATTGATTTTCATAAAATCACTTGTCAACTCTGATTTTCAAATAAATAATCTTTTAAATTAGTTATGTTTAATTAATTTAAATCGAGTTCTAGTTAAATTATTATTTAGCCCCCCATATTATTAAAATTATGATAAAAGGTAATTATTTTTATATAATTAAGTTTTAAAGCTCCAGATATTATCAAAATCTTTTAAAAACTAAATGTTTCATTTTAAAAGATGCATGACACACAAACTAAGGTTGAAACGCATCGAACCTCGAGCCACCACGCGATGTATTCCCCTGTATTGTCACGCGTCACTCGACACGAGCTAAGATATAGAGGGGAGCCTATGCCTGGGGGTTTACAACTTTCTTGGCGACTTTGTTGGGATGGAATGAATTTTGATTTATAAAAAACTTCGGGCTATTTATAAATTTTTATTTAAATCATTCCACCCTCATAATAGTCCACCTTACGGGGTCTATCACCCCAACATGTATTTAGGTTTTACCTTGTACTTAGGCTCTACCCTAATAATTGCCGGAAAACAAACTAGTACATCACCCAAGCATACGTGAAAGAGTACCAGATCAAAACTTTGTACTTCTACAAACTACTTTTAGACCGATCATATCGGTATGTGACCGAGAGATGTTGTGTGAGGAAAAACTAGGAACCCGAAGTGGATCCCCCTTATCAGCTTTGATACATCCCTTGGGATGCGACCTTAGCGATGGTGGAGAGAGATTCCAACCCAAACATCGATAGAAACCTTAACACACAAAACCCGGTTACTTTACCCAACCGTTGTTTGACATGCCTAAACAATAGAGCTTCGACAAAGTCAACTTATACGTCCTTATTTATTTATTATACATGCATACATCTATAATAAACATCTCTAAGCATATTTGTTTTTATAAAAATCAAACGACATGTTTGTCAAAGTTGATTATCATTGCAAAATGTCTCTTCTAAAGAACAACCATCTTTTCCTCTAGAGTCACCATTTCCACGAAAGGGAATGGTACTATCGAGTTTACGGTCTCAACGCCACTCTAAATATGAGATGTTTATCTCTATTTCATATTATTTTCATATGCATTTTGCTCTTGTTGATACAATAACAATATTCCCCTCATATGTTATCACAGTCATCAACGATGTCCATGCTGACGGATATCGAGTTGGTCCATTGGGTGGATCACTTTCATGCTAATCGAGGGCACTTTGAAAATTACGGCATCAACCCCATCGTGGGGTTCCTAAAATTCAAAGTAAACACCAACTTCATGATGGAAATGCAGCAAAGGTGGAGTCCTAACCAAAGAGTTTACCTACTCGGTAAAAGGACTATATGCCCAACCATAGAAGAATTTCGGGCTAACTTGACAGATAACACAAATGTTTTACATCTAAGACCATTTTTAGACTCGATGTCTATCGGAAAGCTTCTACAAGGGGAGTACCGCTACTCAGAAACAACCTCCAATGTTATCATTGCCGGTATGCACATCAATTTTCAGGTTTGGGCCGAAATGGAAATAAAAGATGAGAAGATTCCTAGAAGATCGGGATCATTTACGACCACATGTCACTCTTGTTGGCTCATTTCTTCATAGCACTACCTAATCAAGAATCATTGAGGTAGCGCATCAACTACGAAGGGGCAATAATGATCATTCTAGTGTTATCTTAGTAGAAACACTCATGGGCTTGAACAACTCCCATGGATCTTCCACTATGAGTAAAAGGGGTTCCCTTAATCCACTACATCTAGTTGCTTGACAAACTCAAGCTCCTACCGCCAGTTTTTCCTAACAGCATCTTATCCCCTTTCATCAAATACCAAAGAATGAAGGAAGTTTTGCCCGAACTCCCAATGCAAGATGATGATGAAATCCGGGACATTCTTCCTTGGTATTCCACCAGGAAGATGACTTTCATGATGGATGACAAGCCAATGATTATGCTCATGAGTTTGGAATGGATCACCTACTACAATACCCATACCTTTTTAGGCAATTCGACTATAGATACATTGAAGTTGTTGTCATAGTAGATAAACCTATTGACTGAAGGATCTATGTAGAATACCTCGGAAGATGACACAAGGCCTTCCACATGAATGTCCAGCCAAAGCAAAGAAAGTATTTGGAAATTATTTACAACTAGTATAAGAAAGCCCAGAGAACTAAAGTAAAGGAAGATGATAACATCGAAGCAGACTGTGTATGAACTTAAAAGTCGTTTAATCTGTTAGACACTTTTTCCCTTAAACTCTTTTGTAAAATATCAATAAAAGAGTTTGTATGTAACAAACGTTGCGAGTATGTTTATATACAACTCTATGTTTGTTCTAATTAAATCACCTCTCTAGGTTTTATTTCAGTGCATTTGCATTTGTATTTTATTACATTTGTAAAATCTTTATCTCTCTCTTCATGCTCACAGTCCGCCAGTCACTTTGAACAAGTATGACCCCTGAAATGAGAGAGAAGTCAGAGGCTTTCTCGGTAAAAACAGTTAATTAGTCGGTTCATTAGCAAACTAACTCTCACATGTGATCCTCTTTTCAAGCTACTGAAAAAGGATAAGAAATTCTAATGGGATGAAACTTGTCAACAAGTTTTTGACAAAATCAAAGACTATTTAAGGTCACCTTATGCCATCAAGGCCCGGTGTTTCTTTAATTCTCTATCTCACGGTGACATATTCAGTTATGGGCAACTTGTTGGCTCAAGAAAACGAGAGTAAGCAAAAAATCTCTGTCTACTACCTCAGCAAGAGAATGACTAATTACAAATTAAACTATTCGACACCCGAGAAAGTGTGTTGGGAACTTGCATGGGTCACGAAAAGACTGAGACATTATATGCAAACACACCCTATCAAGTTGGTATCCCGATTGAATCCAATTCATTATCTATTTCAGTAAACGCTGATGTTGCCTAGACTCGTAAATGGATGATGATGATTTTTGAATACGACATCACATATACGGTTTAGAGATTTGTTAAAGGAAGCATTTTTGTAGACTTCTTAGAAGATCAACCAATCACGATCGAGCCTTCTTTTGAACTCGACTTTCCTGATGACACCATAATGTCTACCTCTTCATACACATGGAAGCTATGGTTTGATGGAGTCTCATGATTGATCCCAAGAGAACATACAATCTCATCTCTATTAAGTTAGAGTATTTTGTAACCAACAATGAGGCTGAGTATGAAGCATGTCTCATAGGTCTCAAAATCGCATACAAAAGAGGAGCACTCAACCTAGACGTAGTTGGTTACGCTAACCTGGTTATATCCTAGATCAACGGAACATGGCAAGTACGAGGGTAAAATCATAAACCCTATCACACTTGCATACTCCGGTTTATCGACAAGTTCGATCACGTGTCTTTTGTACACGCGCCAAGAAGCCAAAATCACTTTGTCGATGCTTTACGACGCTAGCAGCTATGACCTAAATCCCTATTGGAATTAAGGTCAAATCTCTGAAAATCCGACAGAAACAGAAGCCCAATTTCGAAAGAAGAGTGGTAGCCTCTGTTCAAGTGCCCAGCGAACCATGGTTCGATATTCTTCAAAATTGCATCATGTATGGAGAATATCCATCCCATTTCAGAGTTAATGAATGAAGAGCCTTGTACCAGTATTCCACCAACTATGCTTGTATAGCTAACAAGCTATACCGACAATCTTTTGATGGTCAAAACATGCTTTGCGTCGATAGTCCCAAAGTGCGACGGATCGTAGAGGAAGTACACGTAGGAGTATGTGGTCTGTAGATGAATGGAGTAGTCATCGCCAAAAAAATACTCTATCTCGGATATTATTGATAAAACATGGAGCAAGAATGTGTCATCTATGTAAAAAACTATCAATAACGTCAAATTTATGATAATATAAAGCATACTTCGGGATCTTTGATGTATAGTATGACATTATCATGGCCATTTTCTACACGGGGCATTGATGTCATTGGAAAAATCTATCCCCATGCGATAAATGGACATGAGTTCATACTCGTAGCCATCGACTATTTTTTTAAATGGGTCGAGATAACATCCTACAAGGTTCTGAAATCTACTAAAGTGGCAAAGTACATCTGTGTTAACATCATCGCTAGATACAAAGTACGTCATGCCCTTATTTTAGATAATGAAAGACACTTTCAGGGAAATGTTTATCCTTACTCAAAGAATTCAAGATTGAACATCACAAATTTTCGCCCTATCGACTCTAAACTAACAGCGCGGTCGAAACGGTAAACAAGAATGTGATCAGGATCATCAAGAAGATGACCAACACATATAAGTATTGACATGAAAAGTTGTCATTCGCCTTATGGGGATATCGTACGACTGTTGGAGCTTCGTCAAACGAAACTACCTATTCTCTAGTATACGATATGAATGTCGTACGACCTATTGAGATTAAAATCCCCACATTAATAGTCCTTTTGGAATTTCATGTCATTGAAGAAGACTAGGTAAAAACTCAATATGACCAGTTGACGTTGATGGAAGACCATAGGTTAGATGCATTGTGCAAAACCGAAGCTTAATAGAAATGAATGGTCGATACCTTTAAAAGAAAGGTCAAGCCCAAGAACCTAAAAGAAGGCGACTTGGTGCTCAAGGTAACTCGAGAACTATTAGACCCTAGGGGAAAGTTCCAACCACAATGGGAAGGTCTCTTCCTCATTAAAAAAATTATCTCTGAAGGTGTCGTTCACCTTTCTACGGTTGAAGGTGAAAAATTATTGTTCCAAGCAATCTAGACGCCCTAAAATGATATTATGTGTAATATCGTTTTGCACAAAATAATGCCTCCCAATCCAGCCTTACTAGGATTATAACGACTCTCAATCTAGCCTTACCAGGACTATGATGTCTTACAATTCAACCCTACTAGGACTATTACGGCTCCCAATCCAGCCTTACCAGGATTATGAAAGCTCCCAATTCAGCTTTATGGGGATTATGATGCCTCTCAATCCAGCCTTACCAGGACTATGATGACTCTCAATCTAGCTTTACTAGGATTATAATAGATTTAGTCATCAACTTCGAATGGACTAATCGACCTTTAGTGTTATATGGCTATTCCATAATTCATAGTAGTTAGTCCCCATTTATGAGTGGACTAGTCGACCTCTAGTATTGTATAACTACGTCATTCCCCAGAGTTAATCCCTAGATAGGAGTGGATTAAATCAACCTCTAGTATTGTATTACTACGTTGGAAATCCTCAACTAGTCCTCAACTTCGAATGGACTAGTCGACCTCTAGTTTTGTGTAACTATGTCACCTTAAACAACAGGAGAACTATGTGAGACCTGATTCTTCCAAAGAAAATAAAAAGAATATATCAAGGATAAAAGAAATATACATAGTCACAAGATTAGAAGTCGATTGAGATTGGTGGTGGTTTGTTGAGAGATTAATGGCATGTAAGTATGAAAGTGTGAGGTTATGAGATGTGAGGTAGATTGAGATTGGTAATTGGTTTACCAATGCCTAAGAGGCCAATAACATTAGAATTGGTGGTTAGTTTTCCGAGGGATAAAATGTCGATTCTGGTCGGTGGTTGGTTTGTCGAGAGATAAAAAAAGCGTTTGAAAGTGTGATTGGGATTGGTGGTTGGATTGATGAGGGATAAGAGACGTGTGAAAATGTGATGTCACAAGATGAAGAGGTTTATTAGGATTGGTGGTTAGTTTGACGAGTGATAAGAGGCGTGTGAAAGTAATGAGGTCATGAGATGAGAGATCAATTGGAATTAATGGTTAGTTTGCCGAGGGATAAGAAACCGGTAACAAAAAGTCACGAGATTAAATGTAAATTGTGATTGGTAGTTGGTTTGTCGAGGGATTAGAAGCATGTGAAAGTATGAGATCACGAGATGAAAGGTCTATGGAATTAGTGGCTGATTTTCCAAGGAATAAGATGCCAATAATATTGAGATTGGTGATTGTTTATTGATGGATAAGAGACCGATAATAAAGAATCGTATGATCACGAGATTATAAGTCACTTATGATTGATGGTTTAAAATATATGTGAATGAGATGTTGATTTACCGAAGTGTGAGGTCACAATATTATAGATCGATTGTGATTAGTGGTTGATTTGTCGAGGAATAAGAGACGTCTAAAATTGTGAGATCACGAGATGGAGAAGTCAATTGGGATTTTAATGGTTGTTTTGGTAAGGGAGATGTATGAAAGTGTGTGATGTCACAATATTAGTAATGAGAGTTGTCCATTGAAAAAAAAATATTGGTGGTTAAATGTGTGATTGATATAGTTGGTTGATTGAAGTGTGAAAGTGAGGTACGAGATGAGATATTGATTGGATTGGTGGTTGGTTTGTTAAAGTGAGGATAAAAATGTTGCGGTAATGATATGAGATGGTTAAGGTACAAAATATTAGAAGTGATGTCACAAAACTAGTAATGAGATGTTCATTGGAGAACAAAAAATATTAGTGATTAAATATATGAATGAATTTGTTTGTTTACCGAAGAAGTGAAGGTAAAGAGGTTGGTGATTTGTTAAGATGGTTGGTTTGCTAAAATTGATGGTAAAAGATGTTGGTACCGTTGAAATGGTTGAGTGCAGAAGTGATGTCACAAGATTAGTAATATGAGAGGTCTAAGAAAAATTATTGTTGGTTAATCGAGTAATGAGAGTAATAGGTCGAAGAGGAAGTTGTCGGTGCTAATGATAAAAAAGTTAAATGAATGTATTTTTATCAAATTTGTTATTATTATTCATATAATTAACGAAAATAACCACAAATTAGAAGATGGATGTGATCAATAGGTTGTTATAACCATTGAAGCCCCTCATGTTCAAACCATAGATGTTGACGACGAAGAGGATAATGAAGGTGATGATGATAATAACGACCAAAAATAGGTTAGTATTGTTTATTTCAGCTTTGTAAATATGATTTTTATTTATCTTTGGAACGCAAATGTATTATGCTAGCATTCTATAATTGGATGGATTTCAACACTCACGAGTTTATCAAGTTTAAGGAACATAACATCACAATCTTGTCTTCAAACTCAAGTTGTTCAAGTCTTTTCCATCTTAAGTTTGAGAGAAATGTTATAATAATAAAATAATATATATGTAAGATATTGGTTCAATTGAGTATGTATGGGTTATGATGATATTGGGTTAAATTTTCGGTTTTATATGTATTATTGTAATATTATTATTAAATATAATATTATTATTTCTATTGAAAGTAGAAGCTAAATAAGAATTGCGATCGGATTAAGAAGCTAAAAGGTAATAACTATTGGTTTAAATCCAATCGCCAAAAGCTTAAATAGGAATAGCTATTGGTTTAACATCCAATCGCCAGAAGCTAAAAGGTAATAGCTATTGGTTTCACATCCAATCGCCAGAAGCTAAAAGGTAATAACTATTGGTTTAACATCCAATCGCCAGAAGCTAAATAGGAATAGCGATTGGTTTAACATCCAATCGCTAGAAGTTAAATAGGAATAGCTATTGGTTTACATCCAATCGCCAGAAGTTAATTGCGATTGATATTTTATCAATCGTCATTGCCAATTAAGGCAACTGCGAGAAGACCTCTACCGATTGATGTCGATTGGTTTATAACCAATCGCTAAAAGACTATGGCGATTGCTATGGATATTGATAGCGATTGGTTTACCAATCGCTATAGAGTCTTTTTTTACTAGTGATATTATCATATTAAATATTGTGATAATACCATATATTATTATATTAGTTTCATTATAAGTCTAGTTTAATATTTATATAATAGACATAATTTATATAACTCAATATATCATTTAATACCATCTTTTATATTCTAACAATTCTAATTAATTTAGAGACAATTAAAATATAGCATGATATCACTAAGTCATTGCAAAATGACTTGTCACTAAGTTCATTTAATAGTTGTCATGTCATTAATCCTCACTAAGTCTATCACAATTTTTTCTAGTTTTTTTGGTTAAGATTGTGACATAAATCCTTAATTTTTTAATTTTTCCAGTTAAGGCTCAAATTTTAAACGTTTTTATCATACGGGGCTCGAGTTTTGATTGAGCCTTTTGGGACTTCAACTATCAAACTTTTACCTATTTGAGACTTTTTACTAAACGAACATTTAGTTCGTTTATTTTATTTGACGTAACATTTTGTTTTCAAAATATGTCACTTATGCATTTTTTTTTACAAAAATAGGTGTAACAAAAAATTTACAAACACCCTCTCTCTCTTCATCTCATGAATTTGTTTCGGTCTGTACCTCATGGCGGTGGCGGGTGTTAGTATTTTTGTCTTTAAATTACATAAATATATAAAAATATAATGTTACAAAGAAATGAAATAAAATAAAATATACGAAGAACGAAATTACCGAATTGAGGCATGTGTTAGACACATTTCCCTTCAAATAATTTTATCGTCTCCTGTTTGCGCTCAAGCTTATCGCAGATAGTTGTCTCCTAGGGTACATTGAATTTAGTAGTGATTCTATACTGAAATCACTACACATCAAACATGACAGGGATACCTGAATCCAATCATCGGGTTTCAACAGAAATAATTGAGTCATGAACTCGAAGAACACTCACAAAGATAAGGAAAAACTTTTGAGATTCTAGTGTGAAAAATGATAAGATTATATGTCGGTTTGAGATGATGTAAGAAATATATAGAAGGACTATTTATATTATTAAAATAATAACTGTGATAAAAATAAAATCAACAATTAATCTTTGATCCAACGTTTAACATTAATTATATTTTCATTATCCTTTGCATTTTCTCTTCATTAAGGAAGGAAAGACACGTTACATGGTTTTTTATAAATTGTTAATAAATTGATAGCAATAATCTGTTAATTTTGTCTCAAACAATTAAATGTTAATTAGAAATTAATAAATTAATTATAATAATTTAATTATTTAGTTCAAATTTTACTTTAATTCACGTTTAAAGTTTGTATAATTTTTATTTGATTTTATCTACTAAAATTCTCATTTTTATTCTAGTTTAAAATTCTAACCATGATTTTTGGTTGATCATAGAATTACAATTATATATGAGTTTCAAGATGGAGATGGAAGATATTTCGATAATGGTGTTCTTGAGTTCAGTTGAGAAATGAAGAGGGTTGTTAAAGGTAAAAATGACAAATGGCAAAGGCAAAACCAATCACTTTCCCAAAGAGAAACAAAGGAGCGAACATCTGAGCAATAAATACTATGCTCTCAAGAAGTACCCATCCCAGCTTAGGTATTACAAAATTTCTATCCAATTTCATTCCCTCTTGTTACAACAAATATCACCAGTCTCCTTGAGAGGTTTTGGGTTCGAGCCCGTTAGACGGTAAGTTCTGTGTCTGGTTAAATGGTTAAGTGTGTTTACAGGCTATATATTTAACTCTCTTATGGCCACATTTTTCACCCCACCAAAGTAGCCCAGTGGTAAGAGTCGGCTTAAGAGATCAAAATATCACGAGTCCGATTCAATTTGGAAGCGTTTTGAGTTGAAATGGGGAGTCATGTGCGATGTGATGCTAATTCTCCTTTAATTCTAAAACAAAATCTTTCAATTTCTCAATTTCAATCTTCATATTTTACTAACATGGTGAAATCTTTATTAAAAAGAGTGATACAGTATCAATTATGGGAGATGCAATAGATTACATCAATAAATTATTAATCACAATTGATGAATTAAACTGCTAGTTGAGAGAAAAAGATATGGTCGATAGAGAAACAAGAGACATACCTCGTTTTTTTTCCTTTTTTTACGGTGAGATTATGATATAACTCATTCATTTTTTTTAAAATTTTCAATTAGTTTCCCTATTTACCCATCTAATTAAAAAATAAAAATAAAACATATGTTCATTGATTCATTTATAATTTCCCATTTATTTTTTTAACCCAACAAATTCTAATTCCATCTATAAGTGACTTTGAAGTCCGCAGTCAAATATCAAGACAAATATCAAGATGTGCTCACTGCTCATGGGTAAAGTATTTGTTTAAAAAGGTGTCTATTTAGACAATAGGGATCACCTACTATCAAAATCATGGCAAAAGTATAATTATAATTTATTTTTTTTATAAAAAGTCTGTTTTGCTTCGTCCATGTGAGAGAGAACAGACAGAGCGGGATAATTTTTAGTAGTAGTGGATCTTCCCCGTTATAGAGCCTAATTTATCCGAGTCTTTTTATTTTTTAAGAAAATGATAGAAAATAATATTTCAAACCAATTTTTTTTTATTAAGTTGAACAAGTTAGTGAAAACAAAATCTTGTATTTACGTAAAATAAATATGATTTTTTTCTCAAACAACAATTTTTCTTTTAAATTAGATATAAAATTTTATGCAGTTTATGAGTTGAATAGTAGAATTCTTTTATTTTTACTATTTTTTTAAAATTGGATCCAAATTCTAAACTATGATTAAAAAATATCAATAATTTCTTATGCTAACCTATTTCCTAATTTAATTTAAAGTATTATTTTATCTTATATTTAATTTTTTAAACAATTTTTTTTTTAAACTTAAACTAACTTAGACATAATTCTGTTTTAAGTTATTTAAATAATTCAAATAAATTAAACATTATTTCATTCCCCTTGCATTCATTAACTTATTCATTTTATTAACTAAAATATTATTTACTTTAAATTATTATTTTTATTTTATTTATATATATTCATACCCTTTAAATTTTTATAAAAAAAAATTTTTTCATCCTCAAAATCATCACTAATAATTTTTTTTATCACTTCATGTCATTTTTAAACAATCTCACGCAAGCCAACATGATCTTTGATTTGTTTAGAAAAAAATAAATCTGTTTGAGTAAATTTAAAAAAAAAAAAAAAAACTAATTTTGTATTGTTTAAGGACAAAAAATACTACTAATTTTTTCCTCTATCATAACAAAATAATTTTAAATAATTAAATAAAGAATTATTTTGATATATAAAAAGAGGGATTAAATGAATAAAATGATGGTTGAATTTTAAGTAAAAAAATTACAAACTCATAGATCAAAACAAGACCTTAGAACTTGTTTATCTTTGAGTTTTAAATTTTTACCTAAAAGCTATTATCATTTAGTCCATTCAATCACTGTTTTTGTCTATTAAAAACTATCATAATTATATTTTATTAACCAAAAAAAATAAAAGAGAATAAAAAAAAATATAAGGTATTTGATATATTAATTCCAACAAATCAGATTATTTTATTTTTAGAAAAAAACCTAATAAAACTAATAAAAACACTCCCTCAAACAAACTCTTAGTGAATTATACGCCTAATTAAATTAAATTATCTTTTAAATACATCATGAAATTTCAGAACATTCAGATTAAATATTTGATAAAAAATAATTTTAAAAATATTGATATTCTAATTAATGTTAATCATAAGAAAGAAACTATTTTTAAATGATTTTAAAATAAATAAAAAACAAAAGTAGAAAGAAAGAGAAATATGCTCATGAATTATTGCCATTTGGCATAACCACCGCTAGCTTATCATCAATCATTCAATCCACGACATGACATGTGTCAGCCCTCTGCATGCTTCCATCTTTTATTTTATTTTATTTATTTAATTATCAACAAAATTTATTTTATATTTTGTTATTAATTAAATATTCATACTTTATTTTATAATAACTTAACTAATTAAATACTTAACTAATCTATTTCTAAATCAAACAAAGTTTTTAAATAAAAATCTTAAATAATCCAACATCAAACAAATTTTTAAATATATGATCAAATAATTGTTTAGTTTCAATAAATATTTAATTATTATGTATGATTTCTTTGAGTTTTTTAAAAAAATTAATCAAAATTAATTTTTTAATTAATCATTTTTAAACAATTATATCACTTATTTCATTAATCAAAATACTAAAATAACTTTTATTTTAAATTATTATTTTTTATTTTATTTATATATATCAATACTTTTAGATCTTTTTACTGAAAATAATCATTACTTTTTAAAAAAAATCATTACTAATCATTATTTTTTTATCTTTTGAAATTTTTTAAAATCCTTTAATCCGAAGAAAACCTTCATTTTGACGGCCAGCCTACCTAAATAAGCACGACAAAGCCCCACGGGGATAGTGCAACTAAACCAAATCAAAAAAAAAATATTTAATGAATTTATTTTTTGATGTGATAATTCACAAATATGTTTTTGAAAAGTTTTATAAATGTTTAGCTTATTCATTGATTTGAATATCTAAGGTCTTGTTCTCTTTGGGTTTTTTAAAAAACCTAAAAAAAATCAGTTTTTCAATCAATCATTTCTCAACAATCACATCACTCGTTTCATTAACCAAAATACTAAAATACCCTCTATTTTAAATTATTATTTTTTATTTTATTCATATATATCAACACATTTTAAGTCTTTTTACCAAAAATAATCATCATCTCCTCAAAATCATCACCCATCATTATTTTTTTGTCCCTCTAGGTTTTTTAAAAAACCTCAATCCGAACAAGGCCTAAGTTAAATAATATTTTGCATCTTTAATTAATGTTTATTTTCTTAAAATGATTTCTATCAATATTCATTGAAACTACTGAATTTATTAATTATGAACATTGCAATCAAACAAATACAATTATACTACTCAAGTAAAAGTCAATGTCTAAGAAATAAGAAATAAAAAAATCAAATTTAACTTAAAATGTCTTAACTTTAAACTAACGTTATGCATTACCCTCACTTTAATTTAAAACTTTTTTAATAAAATAATAAAGAATTCTTAATTGTGTTCAAAACTAAACTAATATAAATTTAAATAATGTAGGAATAAATTAATAAAATTAATTTATTTAAAAAGTATGATATTTTTATTAAAACTTGAGAGTATATATATATATATATATATATATATATATATATATATATTTGAAGTAAAGAGATATAGCATGATCTACAACCACATATTATCATGAGTAATGATTTCACTTTGTCATTTAAATTTGAATTGGATTCATAATAATATCATTTGATGTTTGATAAGTGAATTTTGATATTTAAGTTAAAAAACAATTAAATTTATAGTCTAAAAATAACATTATTTTCTAAATTTATATTTTAATACATTATAAATATTAAAATAAATTTCTAAAATATCTTCATTGATTCAAAACAAAATCAGCTAATAACTGGACAGTGGTTACGAGCACATGATATCTCCCATAAGATTACCTATTATACCCTTGGCCACCTCATTGGCTCATTAATTATCCAACCATTCAAGTATAAATCTGCATCTGAAATTATTTTCATAATTTTGTGTGGTATATTTTATCAATAAATGACAATTATTGTTAGAGGTAGTTTGCTGTGTTATTATTTAAATGAAATTCTGAATTTAAAATATTGTTTATGATGGAACAAATTATTTATTATTTTTATTATATTTTATTAATTTTAAATAAAATAAGAATTATTTATTACTTATAGTTAAACTAAATAATTTAAATTGCTAAAATAATAAATAATTTAAATTAAATATTTTAAAATCAAACCAGTTTTAAGAGTTCAGACCATTACCTTCCTACTTGCCTTATTATGTTTGATTAAGAAAGTAAATCTATAGAGAAGATAATTTAAATATATCTTTCTAACTTATTCTATTTAAAATGCTATTTTTTTTTAATTAAGATGAGTGATAATATATTTATATGTTCCTCCTATTATATTTTATATATAAATATATAACTTTTTTTTAAAGCATAAATTAATACTCATCAAATTCAAATACATTATTTTTATATGAAACATATTTTAACAAACTATATCAACAATTACACAAAATAAATAGATCTTGATTATTTAATAGGCAAAATAATAAAAAATTATTTGAGAAAATAATTATTGAAAATGTATGATTTTTGTTTGTTTAGATGATTTAAAAATATTAATTTATAATAAAAAAATAATATTTAATGTTTTGATTAATGAATGGAATATTATAATTTTTTTTTGATAATATAAGTTTTGGTTTTAGATATTTAAATAATTTTTTCCCTTTTTCAGAGTTATTTAAAAAAAAACCTTATTTGATAAATATTTAAAAAAATAGTTTTTTAATTTAAATTATTAAAATATTTTTATATTTAGTTTTTTTTTTATCTTTTAGAGTTAATAAAGGGTAATTTTGTATTTAAATATATAAAAAGAGTGATTAAAGAGGTTGAATAATAAATGGAATTATAATTGAATTTTGAAATAAAATACTAGAAAAATCCATAAAACCACACATCAAACGAGTCCTTAAGAGAGTCAGTGGTAACAGGGGTATTATGGTCATAATGTGGAGCCGCCAAATGAAAAACAGCGGTGAGGTGAGCTGTGGTGGGCCCCACTGACCTATAGTTCGGATTCCAAATTGTTTATCCATTCTCGTTCACAGTTTCTTGGATATTAACTTTTTTATTTATTTATTTATTTGTTTACATTCTTTTCGAATTCTCCATCAAAAAAAATAATAATTAATTATTAATTAATTTTGTTTTTATTATTATGTATTTAAAAGTAGAAACTAAAATAAAAAAAATTATTTCCAAAAATAGGGAAATATTGTAGTTTTTGTGAGGTAGTTTATTTTAAATAAATTACTATCATATAAGTTATCACTTTGTTCTTTCAAATAATTCAATAACTAAAATATAAAAATATTTATTTTAATTTTTAAAATATTGAAAATTTTAAATACAATTTAATAAAAAATTATATATATATATATTAATAAACTAGCTTTTTTTTTTTTAACTAAAGTCTAAAATATTTAATTGATTGGTGATGATTTTGAGTTAGATATATTTTTGATAAATCAGAAAAAATTGATATGTTTTTAGTTTATTTAAATAATATACAAAGTCTATGAGTTAAATTTGCTATTAATTATTAAAACTAAACATAGTAATAAATTCTAATGCCTTGTTAGTTTCAGGGTATTTTTAGTGAAAAAAATATTGATTATTGGTGATGATTTTAAGAAAATGATGATATTTTTTTGGTAAAAAGACTTAAAAGATATTTATATATATAGAAATAAAATAAATAATAATTTAAAATAGAGGGTATTTTAGTATTTTGGTTAATAAATTGATTGATGAACGAGAAAAAGGGAATGATATAATAATTGATTTTATTGGGTTATTTGAAAAACCTGAATAAGAACAAGGCCTAAATACAGTAAGTAAAATTAAAATTGTTGTTATATATTTATATGAAAAATGATTAGGTGAGAGAATTTGGTGAGTGAATTTGATAAGGGAATGAATTGTCATAATCTTATTCGTTGAAAAAATCAAATAATTTCTCTCTTACTCCCACTTTTACATTTTCTAACTTTCCTCACTAAATTCTCTCTGTATATCACTCTTCTATTTATATATAAATATATAATGTCAAATCATAATTAATAAGAATATTATCTATTTTCTAAAAGTGGAATTATTCATTATGAACATGCAAATGTTTTCAAGGTACATTTATAGCATATTTATCTAAAAATGAAATAATAATAATTTGGAACTACTGATCTTGTTTCTATTTTTTTTTATAATTAGGTATAGATTTATATAGTTGGATTAAGCATATCAACTAACCAATCACAGCTATGTATATATTATTAAATGATTAGAATTAAATGTAATATAAATATAAATGGCAATTTATGATAAACATTTAATCATAATTTAAAATTGAAACTTTTATAATTAATTATTTCTCTTTCCAAATTACTGAAATCAGATATATAGAGAGAGAGATGCGTTTTGTGATGGCGATTGATACAAAGCAGCGTTTTAACTGAAAGAGGTGGGTGGTTCTTCACAGCATAAAGACCAGCGTTTTCTCAAAACCCAGAACGCTTACAGAACGAGAGTGAAAGCAGAGAAGAGGGATCTTAGGTTTACTACATAGTTTGGTGTTGAATTGATCGGTAGAAGAAGAGAAGATGAGAGAAATCATAAGCATCCACATAGGTCAAGCTGGGATTCAGGTCGGAAATTCATGTTGGGAACTCTACTGTCTCGAACATGGCATCCAGCCTGATGGGTTGATGCCAAGGTAATTCATTTTACTTGCTTTTTGCATACCCAGTTTCCACCGCATCTGTTTTTCAATCTTATGAACTAGGGTTTTACTTTTTTTTTTCCAAATTATCGACCTTTAGCTCATGTTTCTAAGCTCTGTTTCCTTTCAGAGCTATATTTATGTATTCATAGATAGTTTTATTATCAATGAGACAAATATGTACATATTTCATTTCCAAATCGGTGAAACACTGTGCATGAGCAAAAAAAAATGAAAACCTAGTTTGCTTCTTCTGTAATATGATACCCTTTCACAGATTTTGTGTTTGTTTGCAGTGATACATCGGTGGGTGTTGCACATGATGCTTTTAACACCTTCTTTAGTGAGACTGGTTCAGGGAAACATGTCCCTAGAGCTATATTTGTTGATCTAGAGCCAACTGTTATTGATGAAGTTAGAACAGGGACTTACCGTCAGCTTTTCCACCCTGAACAACTTATCTCTGGCAAGGAAGATGCTGCTAATAACTTTGCAAGAGGTCACTATACAGGTAAAGATTGTAGTTTTATGCATCATTGTATATTATGATTTATGGTTCGAATGTATAATGTTAAAATGTAAAATGTGTAGTTGGGAAGGAGATTGTTGATCTTTGTCTTGACCGAGTGAGGAAGCTAGCTGATAACTGTACTGGTTTACAAGGGTTTCTAGTTTTCAATGCTGTTGGTGGTGGTACTGGTTCTGGGTTAGGTTCCTTATTGTTGGAACGTTTGTCAGTAGATTATGGAAAGAAATCTAAGCTTGGTTTCACCATCTATCCTTCTCCACAGGTATGCATGCTTTTAGTCATTTCCTTTTGTTCCTAGTTCTTAGTTCTTAGTTTTCTTCTTTGGTTTTATTGTAATGAGATTGATTTACATTGCTTTGCAGGTCTCAACAGCAGTTGTTGAACCATATAACAGTGTTCTTTCAACACATGCTCTCCTTGAGCACACAGATGTATCTGTACTATTAGACAATGAGGCGATTTACGATATATGTCGTAAATCTCTAGATATCGAGAGGCCGACATATACCAATCTTAATCGATTGATATCTCAAATCATATCATCACTGACAACCTCCTTGAGATTTGATGGAGCTATTAACGTTGATATTACAGAGTTCCAGACTAATCTTGTCCCTTACCCACGTATCCATTTCATGCTTTCCTCTTATGCACCTGTAATCTCGGCTGAGAAAGCTTACCACGAACAGTTGTCTGTCCCCGAGATTACAAATGCTGTTTTTGAGCCATCGAGTATGATGGCCAAGTGTGACCCTAGGCATGGTAAATACATGGCTTGCTGTTTGATGTACCGTGGAGATGTTGTTCCCAAGGATGTTAACGCTGCTGTAGGAACTATTAAGACTAAGCGAACCGTTCAATTTGTTGACTGGTAAGAGATCCCGATCCAGTTAGTAATCTAAAAAGAAGTTTTATTATCTAGAATTTTGAACTGAAGTTGGGGGGCCATGTTGTCTTTGTAGCTTTTTTTTTTATATTTTTTTTTAAAACCACGGTTGGTTTGTTGGAGTAAGCTAATGCGATCCCTCCATAGTTGTCATTGCCCCCACTTCAATTAGGGTGTTCTAATGTGATTTTTTGGTAGCTTCTTCATGGGAATAATCCTTGGTCAAAAAGAAAAACCCTAATGATATCATAATTCAATTTAATTATTCTTGGTCACATCATACATATGTTACATTATTTCAGGTGCCCAACTGGGTTCAAGTGTGGAATAAACTACCAGCCTCCGACTGTCGTCCCGGGAGGGGACCTTGCGAAGGTACAACGAGCGGTGTGCATGATCAGCAACAACACCGCAGTTGCAGAGGTGTTCTCTAGAATTGACCACAAGTTCGATCTTATGTATGCGAAGAGGGCATTCGTTCACTGGTATGTAGGTGAAGGAATGGAGGAAGGAGAGTTCTCTGAGGCCCGTGAAGATCTGGCTGCTCTCGAGAAAGATTATGAGGAAGTCGGTTTGGAAGCTGTGGACGAAGAGGATGAAGTTACCGACTACTGATAGCCTGTGGTCGTTTATGTATGGTTCTCTTGCTTATCTTGTAATCAATATTCTACGTTTCCACGTTTCCATTTGTGTATTTCTAGTTTCTACTACTCTGTAGTCTCTTTGAACTCTTTGATTCATGACCGTTTCTAAATAGGCTAAAGTCAACTTGTCTTTGTTGAAAGTTGAAACATTAAGCTTTAATTATTATTATTCCATCCTATTCTTCTTCTTCTGGCATTATCATAAATCATAACCAGGAAATAGGAATAATAGTACCCAATTCAAATAATTGACCAGAAACAACTATAACACAAAGAGCAACCTCAAAAAGAACAAAAAAAAGACTTTAACTTGGGCAGAACATTTGAGACAACATTGGAAGATCCAAAAAAGCATCATGGAATTGGAAATTCTCCCAATACTCATTATTCATGTCATTGTCCATGTGGGAGATCTGAGATTCAATGATCCCACCTTCTTGTTGATCCAAACAGATATTATTGTTGAATTCTGGCGCATATCCGAATGAGGATATTGGTGATGACGACGACGATGAATCATTGAATTGAGTCAAACCCAATTCGTATGATCCTATGTTGCAGTTGCTTAAATCAGGTCTGTAGGCATCACAGTAGATGATATTATTATAATTGTAGTTGCTGCTGCTGCTGCCATTACTACTACTATCTTGTGGACTTGTACTAGCCAGTGAATAATTTGTCGGGGTGACGATGGTGGTGGTGGTGGTTTGATTAGAAACTGGTTTTATATTGATGGTCGTGTTGATTTGTTTGGAACTGGCCTTCTTTTTGTTGAGAAGGTTCCTGATCTTGAGAGAAAGGGCAGGATTTGAAGGGGGTGAATGATTGGAGGAGAGAAAGTTGGTTCGGGCATTCTTGCCGCGGAGGAGACAGGCAGCCTCATCGTAGGCCCTAGCTGCTTCCTCCGCTGTATCAAAAGTTCCGAGCCACATTCTGATCTTTTGAGTTGTGTTCTTGATCTCAGCCACCCATTTCCCAGATGGCCTTTGTCTCACCCCTACAAATTTGCTCTTCATATTAGGGACCTTTTCCTCCTCCTGCTGTTGTTGTTTTTGGAACTGAATTTCCATGATTTAGTTAAGATAGATAGAAAGTCTGACTTTGTACAATGGAGACAATGGTTTGTTCTTATAGGTCTAAGGCTAAGTGGGAGGCCTGTCTTTATGTTTTTGTCTTATTTTTTATATGGAAATTGAATTTGTTTAATAAATAATTACTTGGACTGATTTTTCAATGTATTTGTATGTGAGAGAGAAAGGGACTCTGAATAATATTATGTCATCAAAGGGGCCATCTAGGGTGAGTATTTTATTTTTAATTAGTTTTATTTGAATAAATAAATAAAAATAATAAAAATTTATGGTAGTCACGTTGTCTCTTAGTGACAAGTATCAACTTTTCAAAATATTTGTGCCCAATTTTAAACCATGTTATAATATTATATAATGTCAATAAACTTATCTATGTATAACTTTGATTTTATAAACTTTGAAATAATATCTCTTTCCACACTATACATACAGAAAAATGATATATAAATTGTAAAATCATATTAAAAAACAATTAATTATTATAATTATTTAAAAAAGAAGAAGATAAAACATTTGAGAATTAGTATACATTAATGACATATATGCTTGGCAGAAAGAACCTGGACATAAGACTTATAATAAAATGAGTTGTTGATAATAATGCATCCCATCACATCATAAAGAGAGTGGGACTTAATTTTTAGTTTTTTTTTTGGTCAAAAGGGTTTTTTTGAATATTGTAAATGATGATTAAGAAATGTTATAAGCATCTTAATTTACACTAAATGACACAAAGTAGCTGCCAAGTGGGTACTTTTTTGGCCATCAACACAATTATTATTAATTAGCAGCTAATCAAATATTCAAACATTGAAAATAATGGAATTAGAAAAGGATTAACAATAATATGTTCTTGGGTTCTTCTATTTCCTCTATATATATCTAATTTGAATGAAAAAGGTGCATTTTGGAGTGTTATGAATGTTAGGCCTGCTGTCTGTCACTTGTAGTCTGATGATCATGACGAAAGATAGTCCAATTTTGTTTATTTTTTTCTTATAAAAGAAGAGGCCAAGAATTGTAAAAGTGGAATCTTTTTAAATTTGGGCAATTGCTCTCCCATGGTATCTATCTATTTTCTTTGCACACAAACAAACAAACAAAAAACCAACCAAAATGACAAACAAAAAAACAAACAATCTCTGGTCTTTTGATCAATTGAATTCTTAAAGAGAGACATGTAATATTATACTGTTATTACACACTTTGGTGTTAGATCATTTGTGGTTTCAAATCTCAAAGTGAGTAAAGAATGCAAGATTTGAAACCAATTGGGTGATGAGAAAAGATAAACATGAGACACCAATAATTGAGCCACTTAGACACATATAATAACTACATAGAGTATTATAAGTTTGTGGATTATACAAGGAAAATTGTCATAAATTATGATCGGGATTTTTTTTTTAAAATAAAATAATTACATTGTTACTAACCCAGTTGTAAGAGTCGGCTTAAAAGACCAAAATATCACGAGTTCGATTAATCTAAAAACGTTTTGAATTGAAACGAGACATGACCGTGGGGTATCATACTAATTCTCCTTATTTAAAAAAAATACATTGTTCCTATTTATATATATTTTTATCTTTTTAAAATGGTCCGAATATTAAGAACGCAGTCCAATACCCGTGAAATTTGTGAATTAAAAAATCGGTTCACACTCTATAACTAATATATATAGACTTTGTAAATAATGATTTTGCTTTTTTTGATTGGCTTGAGCCCATATGTCCCTATAAAGACCATGCCTACTTCCATGAAAGAAATAATAATAGAAAAATGACTATCCAAGCTCGTTTGAAACTATAAGCAAAAGGAATAAAAACTTTAAAATTTGAAAAAAGTTTAATCAATTTATATTGTAGGACATGTTTACGACTTTACAATAGTGGATATGGGCCTAAAGTTGTGTTGAATTTTTTTTTTTTTTTTTTAGCTTTTGCCATTCCATAAAAATATGGAATTAGGCCCAAGCCAATAAAAATTAAAATATAAGGGTAAAGAATTAGAATTAGAATTAGAATTAGAATTAGAATTAGAATTAGAATTAGAATTAGAATTAGAATTAGAATTAGAATTATAATTAGAATTAAAATTAAAATTAACGTTCAATTCCAGCTATGAAATTAAAATTCAATTTTTATGTTTGGAGAAACTATAAATTGTAATTTAATCACATTTTTTATGTTTAGGATATAAATAATAAAATTAATTTTAATATATATTATTTATTTTATTAAAATATTGATTTGACATAACCAATTATGATATATAGAGTGTTAAAAGATTTAGTAAGTTTTAATTTTTATTAAAAAAAATATCGGTTTAACATTTTAACTTTAAAAATTAAAAAAATAAAATATATTGGTTCAATATTTTAACTTTTTAAATTCAAAAACAAAATATTGGTTGAACGTTAACTTCTTAAATTATATATATATATATATATATATATATATATATATTCAAAATGTTAACTTACTTAAAAAAAAATATAGATTCAATATTTAAACATTTTAAATTAAAAAAAATATCAATTAAAAACTTTAATCGTGTTTTCAATGATAAAATATTAAGTTGTTTAGTTTGAAAAAACATAAAAAAAAGTTTGAAATTACAATTTCAACATAAAAAGAATGGAATTGAGAAATATAAAATTACACTATATTAAATTTTATTAAAATTCTAATTCTTAATATTAAAGGTTTTACCAAACTTAAGAGTTGAAATTGGACCCTCTAATTTCAATTCTAATATCAATTTCAGCTTACAAAAACACACAAATAAAATTGTCATTTTAAACTAGTTAAATCTATAATTTTAAGAAGTTAAGATTTCTTACTCAAAATATTAACCACATTGATCCGGTCATTCATATAGACTGTTTTGGGTCTAATAATATTGAAAATTAACTATTAGAAATATTAATTTTAAAATGATAAATTTGTCAAGTGTTTTAAGATTAAATGATGAATAAATTAAATAAAAATATCTAAATTCCAAAAATATAGGTGTAAATTACTTTAATAACATATAAAAATATAATACAAAATTTTAATATAACAATTTAAATAAAAAATAAGACCATTTTTTATTTTCATTTTGTCTAGACCTCGATCAAATTTGGGCAGTCTACCCAACAAATTTGAGTGTCATTATCTTAATTAATTTTATTTTCATTCAATGAAATATGACTCCCAACAACCTCTTTGAACGGGGGTTTGGGATGGGTAAGGAATGTGGAGGGTGATATTGATCAAACATCGTAAAGAGGATTCATGGAAATTCATTTTTCTTTTAAATTTATTTCTTTAAGAACTATTATATATAACTCTACTTAAATAAGGCCTTATTTTTTTTTAATATAAACATCATCTAATCCTCTCTTTTATAATTATATTAATCAATTCTTTAATTAAAAGATTAAAATATCAAAATATTTTATGATTATATATCTTTTAAATATTTACAAAAATAAAATAAAATATTTTTTCAAAATTAACACTAATCTAAAATAAATATCTAAGAAATCAAAATGAACATAAAAACTTCAAAGTCATACTTGAAGACATTTTACTTAAACTATGTTCATTTAGTATAGAAATTCAACTTCAAAACATCTCTAATAATTTCCTTGAATAGAAATTTGTTCATTAATTTGTTAGTTTTAAATTTATATTAATAAAAATAGTTGGTTATTAAGGATATTGTCCAACAAAGTAGGAGGGTGAGTTCAGTATGTTGGTAACCACCACGGTCACATCACATCAAAGTCTTCTCCTTATAATGTATGGTTATATATATACCATATTAAATGATCATCTTAATTCCTTTTTTTCCTTTAAATTATCTCTTTCAAATTAAGGAAATTTATACATACAAAAACATATAACTTAACTTTATTTTTATATATATATTCCTTTCCCCCCTTAAATTATGTCTTTCAAATTAAGGAAATTTTGTTTGTGTAATTTTTTAATACAATTTATCATCTAGAATCTTATTTGGTTGTTTTGATTATTTTAAATGTTATTTTGTATTATTTATAAATTAATATTTTATATATATATATATTTTTAATTAATAAGAATTAACTATAAAGAAATTTATACATAACAAATACATATATAAAAGAACTTAACTTTATATTTATATATTTAAAATGATTGTTTGATAGAATTTGAGTAAGAGAATGAGAGAATGATCTCCTTTTTTTAAACCTTCATGATACATATCATTCTCTTTCAATTTTTCTTCTTTACTCTCTTTATATATATATATATATAATTTAGTTAATAAGATCATTCTAATTTTCTCTCTCTTTATTTAAAAAAAAAATAAAAATTGTTAAAGCATTGTAGAATATTTTTTTCATCACTCAAATTTGAATTAATGATGTATTTTTTTTTGTTCAATATCACAATCTATTTAGCATGTCATCTCGGCTTTTTAAAATCTGAATAATACTCCTAATATTTAATGAGTGGTCTTGTTGGTTATACCCTACAATCGGGTTGGTGACCGTTTTTTGAGTCTTTACAACAAAAGAGATGATACCGTTGAATTTGGAGTTTTCTTAATTTTTTAAAAAAAGTTCTTGAATTTAATCTTAAATGTTATTTTCTTTTATTGTAAATTAATATTTTATATTCAATTCAAATAAATTTAATGAGAATCAATTCTTTATATATATAAAAAAGTTAATAAGATGAGATGGATGAATTTTCGATTTAATTATTTAGTCAATTTTATGCCTTTATTGTTGGGTTCTTGCAATAAATTAATTTTTTTTTTAAAATAAGCTAACATAAAATTCCAGTTATAAAAACAATCTTATGGTAGTTTAAATAATAAAAATATATGTTCAACTGATTAAAAATGACGAATTTAAAATTGGGTGCTGTTAAAGGGTTCATACCAATTTTTAGTTTTAATATAATTATAAAAATAATTCACAATGGTAATTCAAATAGTAAAAATAAGTATTTTAAGAGATAAAAATCACCAATTTAAATCATCTCTTACACCTTAAATTCTCTACTTTTAAATTCAATTTATATATATTTTTAAATGAGTGTAAAAAAATTAGAAAATGAGCATCACTCATTGTTATAGAATTGCCAAAACACATGATAAGAGGCATATAAGTCAAAAAAACATTTCACAAATCTCATACCAGTTTTGTCTAGAGAGATAAAAGGAAGTGAACATTCTTGACTTAAGAAAGAAGGAATGAGGAGTCCGGCATCAGCATCGGCATCGGCGGCGGCAAACGGGAGAAAGTCGACGGCGTGCTGCAGTAAGGTTGGACTGAAACGAGGGCCATGGACGGCGGAAGAAGACGAACTTCTATCTACTTACATTAAGAAAGAAGGTGAAGGCCGATGGAGAACTCTCCCACACCGTGCCGGATTACTCCGTTGCGGAAAGAGCTGCCGCCTCCGTTGGATGAACTACCTTCGTCCCTCCGTCAAACGCGGCCAAATCGCCCCTGATGAAGAAGATCTCATCCTCCGCCTTCATCGCCTCCTAGGAAATCGGTATTCATTCATGATTAGGGTTTCATTCAATCTAGATTTTTTTTTCTACTTTATGTCACATTTTGCTTAAGATCTAGATCTTGTGAAATGTTTTATAGGTGGGCTTTGATAGCTGGGAGAATTTCAGGAAGGACGGATAATGAGATAAAGAATTATTGGAACACTCATCTTAGTAAGAAACTTATTGGTCAAGGAATAGATCCAAGGACACACAAGCCACTAATAATATCTACCAAGCAAGAAGATCATCACAAACCATCTTCTTCCTCTAAGGTCATTTCCATTTCAAAACCTAGTAACTTAACTCTCGTCAATGGAAATAGTTCTATTGTTATCGATCGTCCACAACAAAAACAACAACTCGAAGAAAATAGCATTGACGAGAACATAGACTTTGGTAATATCATTGATGGTCACATAATTAATAATGACGACACATTTTCATCGTTCTTGAACTCGTTGATCAATGAAGATATATTCAATAGCCAAGTACTAAATGAATCTAGTGGAGCTTTTTTAGCCAATTCATACGATCACACATCATTGATGAACGCTAATGATCAAGTTTCCATCTTTGGAGTCGGGTGGGAGGCTCCGATAATGTGCTTAGATGATCCGTCTGTAATCAATAAGACAAACAATTCTGAGAGGATTAGTATTGATAATGATGATGTTAATTGATCATAATCAATGGAAGTGGCTATATATTGATAATATTCAAGCTCTACTACTTTCATGCTTCACCAGCTTGATTGTCATGCTGGAAAATTATGTATTTATTAAGGGTTATGTACCATAATGTTTTCGTACTTATTGCAGCACTATGTTTGTTTGTTTGTTTGTCATTTTTGCTTTGTAATTTCATGTTGTTGTATTATTATTATTATTATACTTAATTCAACTTTGTTTGTTTCCCTTGAACTACAATATTATAATTCCTTCCGAATTTAATAACTTATATATATTCATATATTTAAGAGATCGGAACCTTGCCTTATCATCTCTAACTCATATATTAAAATCAGAAGACTAAGACTCAAAAACAAAGAACATGGTGATGTTTGATTGAGATTTTATAATTTTTCAAGAAGTATGTTTTTCATGGTGAAATTGTGGATAGGCTTGTGAGACAACAGATCTGCCCGGTTTTGTTTGTATAGTTATTTTTCAATTTGGGTTACGACCACGGTTAATCTGATCACACGATTAAAAAAAATGATTAAACTATTTTATTTCCTTATTTTTTATGTTCTTTAATTTAGTTTGAAAATTAGGTGACAACATTTGATTATTTTTTATACAATCTTTTATTCTGGAATACTATTATAAATTGGTTAAGAATTTAAGAGATTGATTGATATAGGGGGGTATTATTAATTTGAAATAATTTTCAAATAATCCATAAATTTAACATTAGTTATAAGTGGTCTCCACAAGGGATATTTTAACTGACTTGTAGTTGACAGTACTGACTCAACTACCATTCTTTTTGCAGTATATATGTGATTAATTGGTAGATAGAGCTAACCATTAAAATTGGGTACCATCTACACTTGTTTGACTATTTTGCCCTCTCAAATGTCTAAGTCCTTATATTTTAGACCCAAAATTAAACAATAAAGAGGGCATACCCGTAATTACGTACTATTCATTTCAAACTACTTTTGAACACACACTATTATAGGTAGAGGTGAGAAAAAAAAAACAGGTATGAATTTAAATTCAATTCAATTCATTGTCTTCATTTTAATTTAAGGCTTTTCTCAATAAAAATCGAAACACAAATATCTTGTCAGCTGAGCTTTATATAATAGGTTATTTTACATTCTTGAAATTCAATAATTTAGTCCAGTGTCAAAAAATGGTTAAGAGATCAAAAGTCATGTATTCGATTATCACTTATAACGCTTTAAGTTGAAATGGATGTATAATTGTAGGGTCGTGGTAGAATCTCCATTCAAAAAATTAAAATAAATAAATCTCTACTAAGGTTTGATAGTATAACTTATTTGAATCGGTAATGTGAATGTGTTTGATACGTTTAATTGCTTCATATCAAACTTATTCTCAAAACGCTTAAGTATGGTTAAATTTAATTAAACGTACTAGCTTATTGCTAAAACTAACTTATTATAAAATGACGAATTATTCGTGTTTATCAGCCGAATCAATATAGTCCTAAGTTTATAGTTACAATCTTTAGTAAAACTTTTTATTTTATTTAAGTTTTAGTTGATAAAAATAATAAATAAAAATGTCTAATTTTGTTGTAGGATAAAAATTTCTTACAATTTTGTTTTGATTCAATTTATATATATCCTATATATTTTAATTTTAAAATGAAAGTTTATAATTTTATTTAAACTAATATTTTTAATTAATTTAACTTTTTCAGATATAACTTACTTAGTTTAACCAACACTATAATTACATAAAATATATTGATATTTTATAATTTAACTGAGAATGATAACTAATTTCAACCAAGCAAGTTAGAAAAAATTTAAATAGTCTATTCTTCTTGGATATTTGGTTATATTATTCATTAACAGATCAATTTGAAAATAAAAATGAATAATTTATATGTACTCATTCTATTTTTAGTTCAAATATAAGTATATTGTTTCTGATATTTTTTAATGATTAAGTTGAGGTGAGATTATAAAAGTGAATGATGTGCTATCCTTCTAAATAAAAATAAAATAAAATAGATATATGGATAAAAATATAAAATTAAAATGATGAGAGAAAAGGTAGAGAAAACCATAAGACTCATCCAAATTATATTGTGAATAAAATACTTAATATTTGTTTCAGAAAAAAAGAACATTTGTTGTATCTAGTCAAAAATGTTGAAAAGAAATATGTATGTTGTATAGTTTCATTTTATTTGTATTGATGACTAGCTACTCATTATTTATTATGTAATGGTTGGTTAGGTGTTTTTCATGATATTTGTGATATTTACAGGTTATAGTCTTACGAAATTAATAAAGTAAAAAATTATATATATATATATATATATATATATATATATATATATATATATATATATATATATATATATATATATATATATATTATAGAAATCATTCTGATTAATTTAATACAAAATTTATACTTAGAGATATTTTCACTACATTAAGGCTTTGTTTTGTTAGTTTTTTTTTTAAAAATAATTTCAAAAAAACTAATACTTGTTTTTCCATGTTCACTCGTCTCACATTATTTAATTAATCAAACATAGACCTTTTGTTTTAATTTTTAAATAATTTTATATTAAGAATTAATATCTTTTAACTTTTTTAACCAAACAATTATACTTTTTAAAATTCAGTATATAAAGGTGAATCAGAAAAAGAATTAGGTTTTTCAAATAATAAAATTTGGAGTATAGAACTCTTCATGGTTGAGCTCTTATTAACTACAAGGATTTTGTTAGGTTATTTTTATGCTTTTTTTTAATTAAATAAAATTATTATGACACCTGTTTCAACTCAAATCGCTTTTATTTGAAATTAAATCCGTGACCATTTGGTCTCTTAAACCAACAATTATTACTATATTACTTTAGTGGGGTTAAGTTTTTTCTTATACATAGTGCTATTTGTGATATCATTAATAATGTAATAATCATATACTTTTGTTTTCTTAATAAAACCCGTTACATTTTAACTAATTTTTAATTATTTTTAGAAATTCAAGAATGATAGCCATTTTATATATGTATGTATACAAGAGTGTATTTTTCTTAGATAAAATAAATGTATTATTTCTTTTTAGGCATAACAACATAATACATTTCTATGGAAATATAACATATTTCGATCAAATTAAAGAATAAATAAATGTATAAGAATTTTTGTTGAATCACCACTACATAATATATTGTTTACAAACAAGAAATTAAAACGAAAGAAGAAGAAGAACCATGAGAGAGAGAGAGAGAGAGAGAAGAGAACCTGCTGGCGTTGAGTGACCGGCCGTCCGGCTGCCGGAAAAGCATGATTGATCTTTGATAGGGCTGTCGGCCGGGAAGGTGGATATAGCGTTTCTGGATTCTGAAGGTAGTTTTTGAATAGAGAGATCTGGAATCTGACCTTCAATTGATTTCGCACTTTCAATTCTATAACCTGCATGTCGAGATTGACCAGTAGATTCCCACCTTCCGTACATTTTTATTTTTCAAATTCGAAGATAAATATATAATCTAATTTATATTAATGGTAGATTTATGGGATTATTGTAATAGAATCTGATTTGACTAAGGTTTGCTAGAATTAGTTAGGTTGAATTATCAATTTTAGTTTTTAAATTTAAAGTTTATAAATGTAAAATATATAATGATAATTTAGTATTTTATAGTGTTAATTAACCAAGTAATTTATGGTTTGAGAAAGAGAGAAATGTAATATAAATTCTTTGTTTGAATTTAAGAAAAAAATTCATTAGATTAGATGTATCTATTTTATAACTATCTCATTTATATTATATGTATTAATTATTAAAAGTTTTAAGTAAACATTCTTATTATTAAAAATTAGTTAATTTTTTCTCTCATTATTTTATTCATATTTTCTTTTTGAAAGTTAAAACTTTTCATTCACTCACTTAATTGAAAAAATCTCGACTTCGTGGATAAATGAGAACATACAAATACTAAGTATGAGTAAGTTTGTGAAAAAAAAGAAGAGAAACACCCACACAAATGCGAAACACTCATCCCATAATCAAAGAAAAAAAACATCCAACACCCAAAACAAAGAAAAAAAACATACAACAACCAAAACAAGCAAACATTTTGGCGAATACAAAATTACATGGGTAATTAACAACATAAAAATTATTTGTGATTGCAAACCTAATTTTGGCCCATATGAGCGAATCAGAGGGGATGTATAACCGTCATTTAAAAGCACCTATTGTTCGGTCTTGTAAGTCCAGCTCAATTAGGCACTTAATTAAACAAGAAAATCCTAAGATGTTATTCATTAATCACTTTTAGAAAGAGATAACATTCTGCCGTGAAAATAATTCTACTAAAAAGTAAAGAAATAGAGGAAGAAGAAGAGGAGGCATTAGAGATCTCCTTACCTTTATAACATTCAAGTTCTAATTTCTTGTTGTCTTATATCTAAACTTTCTTAGTTCAAAATGAAATTAGTTTTTTCTGTTTGTATACCTCAATTTTATGTTTTAAAGTTGAGAATAACATTTGTATCAGTTTCTTGTTTATAGTGAAATTTGTCGATTGACCCCGTAGTTTTTTACCTTCAAGTTGAGAGGGTTTTCCACATAAATCTGGTATTGTTTTATTGTGTTTGATTTCCTATTTTAGATTTGGATAACATGTGCATTTACTCATCTCATATCGATTGATTACAATATAAAAGTATTATTCGCTTCAAAATTCCCAACAAGTGGTATAATAGTTGTTAGGTTTATATTTTGAAGAGTGCTTTTGTAGGTTGAGATGGAAGGCAGTAGCATAATGATCTTGTTGACAAATAATAACTGGAAAATTTGGAAATCCAAAATGGAGGATATACTTTTCTACAAAGATTTGTATGAACTGGTTAAAGGAAATAATGCGTAGCCAAAAGACATGCCTGGCACTGATTGGACAAAATTGAACTAGAAAGTAGTCGGCACAATTAGACTGTGGCTTGATGATAGTGTATACCACAATGTAGCAAGTGATAAGAGTGCACATGATTTGTGGAAGAAGCTGGAGTCATTGTATGAGCAAAAAACAACAGGTAACAAAGCGTTTCTAATTCAAAAATTAGTAAATCTGAAATTCAGAGAAGGTACATGTGTTGTTGAGCATTTAAATGAGTTCTAGAGCATAATTAATCAATTATTAGGGATGGAGATGACCTTAGAAGATTAGCTACAAACTTTATTGCTCTTGGGATCATTGCCCGACAGTTGGGAAACCTTGGTTGTGACAGTAAGTAATACAGCTCTAAATGGTGTGCTTACTATGAGTATAGTTACTAGCAGCTTGTTCAATGAGGAGACAAGAAAGAAGTTAACTAATACAAATAGTGCAAAAACCTTAATCACATAGAATAGGGGAAGAGCTGAATACCGACAACAATCAATAAACCATAACAAGTCTAGAGGCAAATCAAATTATAAGGGAAGACAATATTATCAATGTGGTAAAGAATTTCACATGAAGAAAAATTGTAGAGCATGAAAAAGACTACAAAATGAAGGCAAAATTTAGAAGAAAGATGATAAGAACATAAATACAACAACCACAGTAATTGCAGAGGATGTAGTGATTCTTTCTTGTAAATAGGAACAATATCTACATGTAGAAGGTCACCAAGGAGTTGAGTGGATAGTTGATACATGTATTTGCTATCATACTACATCGAATAGAGAGTTCTTCACGACTTACAAGACTAGAGATCTTGGTATAGTGAAGATGGGTAATACTAGTCACTTGAGCATTGTGGGTATTGATGATATTTGTTTGCAGACAAAGTTGGGACATTAGTTAACACTAAAAGATGTGCGACATATTCACGATTTTCTTCTAAACTTGATATCAGGTGATGCATTGGAAAAAGATGGATTCAAGCATTACCTTGGTGGTAGAGAATGGAAGCTTAGCAAAGGATCAATGATTGTAGCATAAGGGAAGTCGTTGCACTCCCTATACCAAACCCATGTGAAGATACTCAGGAATGGACTGAATGCAGTACAAGCTGAAAGCTCTTTAAATCTGTGGCATCAACGTCTCAGCCACATGAGTGAGAAAAGGCTACGAATTCTGGCGAGGAAGCTTCGCATCCTCTCAACCAAAGATGAAGTTCTGGATCTATGCGACTACTACCCATTTGGTAAGCAACACAGAGTCTCTTTTAGTCAAACATCAGAAATGAAACATAATGTGTTGGACATTGTTTATTCAGATGTGTGTGGTCATTTTGAGGATGAACCATTGGGTGACAATTAATATTTTCTAACATTTATTGATGATGCATCTAGAAATGTGTGGTTTTATTTTATGAGAATGAAAGACCAAATATTTAATTACTTTCAAGAGTTCCATGTCATGGTAGAAAGAGAGACAAACAATAAGTTGAAATGTCTTCTCTCTGATAACAGGGGAGAGTATACCTCCAAGGACTTTAAAGCATATTATGTAAAATATGGAATTCGACATAAGAAAACAGTGCCTGGAACTCCACAGCACAATGGGGTGGCTATAAGAATGAATCGCACCATTGTAGAAAAGGTGAGATGCATGCTGAAGATGACAAAGTTGCCAAAACAGTTTTGGGGAGAAGAAGTTTGCACAACTTGTTATCTCATAAACATGTCACCCTCTGTTCCTTTGAAGTTTGAAATACCAGAAAGAATGGTTTAAGAAAAATATTTCATACTCGCATCTAAGGGTGTTTGGATGCAAAGCATATGTGCAGATTCCAAAGGAACAAATATCCAAGTTGGATGATAAAGCAATTCCATGTATTTTCTTTGGATATGGAAATGAGGAATTTGGGTACATATTATGGGACCCATAAAAGAAGAGAATTGTTAGGTGCAGAGATATTGTGTTCTTCAAAGGATAGAACGGGATGAATCCATAAGTCAATGAGAAGTCATATAGAATTGATGAGTCCATAGAACTCATACCAATTCCTTTACATGTACATTCAACAATAACAAATTAAGATGAACATAGTGAAGATTCCATTAAGAAAATCTCTAACATGAATTGTTAGGATCGGCGACACCAATAGAGACGGGAGTCTGGCCATTGATGACGACTTCGGATAAACGGTTTGATAGAAATCCTGTTAGGGATTAATATCTCTTTCTATTTTTCGCAAATCCTTCGAACTCTTGAAACAGATTCAAGTGCGGAAATGTTTGTCGGATTTGAAGTTTTGAACCAATGAAAGATGAATGACAGAAAGTAAAGAACACAAGAAGTTGTTTATGGATGTTCGGAGCAAACTCTCATACGTCACCCCTTCTTCCAACCACCGAAAGGATTCACTATAATTCTTTGAATCAAATACAGTTCACTAATCTAGCTAACTCTCTGTTGAACAAAACAACCTTTGTTCAACTTACAACATTGAAGTTTTCTCATAGAAAAGACAGTATGTAATACAATGTATTCACAGCTAGATGATAAGTGAGATGTTTGATTTCAGAAACTTTCTTGAAAGAAAAATGAATGAAGCAGCTTTCTCTCTATTTCTTGTATTTTTCAGCCTGTAATTTTTTCGTTGTCTTAGGCATCAATTTATTCTTGAAAAGCTTCAACGGTCAAATCCTTCTTTTGGACACATGAAGCAGCTCTCTCTCTATTTCTTGTATTTTTCAGCCTGTAATTTTTCCGTTGTCTTAGGCATCAATTTATTCTTGAAAAGCTTCAACGGTCAAATCCTTCTTTTGGACACATGTCATTTTTCCGTTGGATGTACTATTCATGAGGTACTGGGTAGTAAAACAGAAAAATATTCTTGAGATCGTGGTAGTACAATGCAGTACAGGCAATTTGAATTATGGCATACGTGGCGGTTATTCATTTGTTGAGCTCTACTGTCAGCTGCCTGGAAGACTCTGTTGCCAGCTGTTTGGAAGAGTATCTGCCTTTAGATGCCTATCTGATCATCTTAGTCGTTCATCTAATTAGACGCCCCCATCTGATCAATCTATTAGACGCCTCATCTCGACCGTTCATCTGATTAGACGCAATCAGTCTATTAGACGCCTCATCTCAGCCGTTCATCTGATTATACACAATCAGTCTATTAGACGCCTCCATCTAACATTAGACCCCATGTCTAACCACACTGGTTAGACTACACGTCTAACTTTCTCTTTCTAGACTACACGTCTAACTCCATTAGTTAGACTGCACGTCTAACCACACGTCTAACATTAGACGTTTTTCATAAAATCAGTCTAACTCCGCGTTGACTTTCAGCTGTGCCTGCAAATTAACAAAACTCTAATTATTAATTCAGCACCTGGTGAGATACGAACCCAGGTCACCTCTATGAGAAGCAGGCATGCTTACCACTACACACCACTTAAGATGTTGATATCTAAATATATATTTATATATTTGATATGACTAACAATTATTGAACTTAGATTTATCCAAAACTATTTCATCAATCATCAAATCAATTTTTTTTAAATCAATTAAAAATTTTAACCCAACAATCTCTCCCTTTTTGATTATTTAAACTAAATTATCAAAACCAGTTTAAATATTAAAAATTTTCAACCCAACATGAATGATAATAATTATGATGAGATTATTTATGATACTCCTGAGGGGGGAAACATCATCAAGAGGAACCAGAAAAGCTCTCATTAAGAAGGTCTAAAAGAGAGCAATAACCTTCTAAAAGGTACCCTTCTTCAGAGTATATCCTATTGATAGAAGAAAGAGAGCCAAAAAGTTTTTTAGGAGGCACAAGTTCATAAAGACGAAGCTAAGTGGAAGAATGCAATGGAAGATGAAATGATGTCATTGCAAGAAATTAGCGTATATGAGCTGGTGGAGCTTCCTAAGGGCCGAAAGACATTGATAAACAAATGGGTGTTCAAGATAAAGAGAGATGAAAATGAAAAAATGATGAAGTACAAAGTCCGACTGGCTGTAAAGGGTTTTGGACAAAAACAAGGCAATGACTTTGAGGAGATTTTCTCACCATTGGTAAAGATGACTTCCATTCGTACAGTGTCAGGTCTAGTAGCTAGATTAGACCTTGACCTTGAGTAACTTGATGTAAAAACTGTATTTCTTCATGGTAATTTAGAAGAAGAGATCTACGTGGTGCAACTAGAGAGATTTGAAGTGAAAGAAAAAAAGAACATGATTTTCAAATTGAAGAAGAGTATGTACGGTTTGAAACAAGATTTGAGACAATACTATAAGAAATTTGACTCTTTTATGATGAGTCATGGGTACTAGAGAACCAAGGCAGATCCATGTGTTTACTTCAAAAGATTTTCTAATAGAAAATTTCTAATCCTTTTACTTTATGTTGATGATATGTTGATTGTAGAAAATGATTATTAAATAATAGCTATGTTGAAGAATGAGATGTCCAAAATATTTGACATAAAAAACATGGTCCAAGCACATCAGATATTATGCATGCAGATTACTCGTGATAGAAAGACCAAGAGACTTTGGTTGTCACAAGAGAAGTACATTGAAAGGGTGCTTGAGAGATTTAGCATGCAAGGAGCAAATAAAGTAAGTTGTCCATTTCCTATTCATTTAAAATTGAGCATGAAGATGTGTCCATGAATAGATAAAAAAATGATGAAATGGTGAGTGTGTCATACTCCTCAGCTGTAGGGAGTTTGATATATGCAATGGTTTGCACTAGGCCATATATAGAGCATGTAGTTAGTGTGCTAAGTAGATTCCTCTCTAATTTAGGAAAACAACATTGGGAAGTAGTCAAGTAGATTCATAGACATTTAAGAGAAACATCTAATTTTCGTTTGAGTTTAGGAAATGGTAAAATTGTGTTAGAAGGTTACACATATGCTAATATTGCTGGAGATCTGGATCACAGAAATCCACTTCCGATTATGTGTTTACTTTTGCAGGGGGAGCTGTGTCAAGGCAATCCAAGTTGCAGAAATTTGTTACTTTGTCAACAATAGAAGCATAATACATTACATCAACTGAATCTAGTAAGGAGCTATTGTGGGTGATTATATTTCTTCTAGAGCTTGGTATACAACAAGAACATGCAATTATTTTCTGTGATAGCCAGAGTGCCATAGATTTGAGCAAGAATGCTACATATCATTTTAGAACTAAACATATTGATGTGAGATTTCATTGGTTAAGAGATGTAATAGAAAACCAACAGATGAAACTGAAGAAAATCCACACGGATATGAACCCGTCAGACATATTTACAGAGATTGTTTCAAAAGACAGATCGAACTTTGTTGTCGGCTTGTCGACATGAATACCAAGTGATGACTTGAATATCGATGTGTCTCTCTCCATGGGTTGGAGGGGATGATTGTTGGGCCTTGTGAGTCCATCCCAATTATGCACTTAATTAAACAAGAAAACCCTAAGATGTTATTCATTCTATCAGTTCTAGAGAGACATTCTGCTGAGGGACAATTCTTGATAGGATCGGCGTAATCGATAGAGACGGGGGTCTGGCTATTGATGATGACTTCGGGAAAATGGTTTGATAGAAATCATGTTAATGATTTACATCACTTTCTATTCTAAACAAACCCTTGCAAACTCTTGAACGATTCAAGTGCATAAACGTTTTCTCAGGTTTGAAGATAAGAACCAAAGAATGAGAAGATGGCAGAATGTAAATGACACAATAGTTTGTTTATGGATGTTCGGAGCAAAACTCTCCTACGTCACCCCTTCTTCCAACCACCGGAAGGGTTCACTATAAGTTTCTTAGAATCAAATACAGTTGCACGATTAGCTCACTGTTGAACAGAACAGACTTTGTTCAACTTACAATATAATGAAGTATATCACTTAGCTAAAAAAATGCTTTGATTTTAACTCTCTCTTGATAAAAACACAGTAAATCAAGAAAGAAACTCTTTCGTATATCAGCTTGTATGTTCGCGTATAATTCTCTGAGTGTCGATAGATCGATGATTCATCCGCGGTCCTTGAGGATCTTTAAATAGAGACCAGGTACCAACGGTCAAATCTTCCATAATGACACGTGGCGAGCTTCCATTGGAACGCCTCCATAGTACACAACAGACTCTGAGCACAGGATTGTGGCCGTACCAATCTGGTAGTCCGCCAAATATTCTTCTAGGATATTCCTGCAAGAAACAAGTAGTGGGAAGAATATTTTCTTACGTTGCATTAATCAATTGGTTGTAACTGACTGTCATACTGATCTTCACTAGAAAGTGGAGTAGGAGTAGCATACAGCTAGTTGATCGTGGGTAGACGGATGCTAGCTTCAAGCAACTGCTTAAGCATGGCATTAGACGTTTTTCACTTAGACTGACAAGTCTAATGGAATTAGATGCCTACGTCTAATAGCAGGATCCATTAGACCACCTAGTCTAATGAGATTAGACGACACATCTAATTACGGTTACCTTCAGACTAATCTGAAGGAGTTAGACTGCACGTCTAACTCTCATACGTTAGATTGCACGTCTAACTACGCATCCCTTCAGACTAATCTGAAGGAGTTAGACTGCACGTCTAACTCTCATACGTTAGATTGCACGTCTAACTACGTATCCCTTCAGACTAATTTGAAGGAGTTAGACTGCACGTCTAACTACACATCCCTTCAGACTAATCTGAAGGAGTTAGACTACACGTCTAACTACATATCTGTTAGACTGCACGTCTAACTACGTCTCTGTTAGACTGCACGTCTAACTACGTCTCTGTTAGACTGCACGTCTAACTACGTATCTGTTAGACTGCACGTCTAACTACGTATCTGTTAGACTGCACGTCTAACTACGTATCTGTTAGACTGCACGTCTAACTACGTATCTGTTATACTGCACGTCTAACTACGTATCTAACTCTATGCATCTAATGACCAATTAGTCTAATGAGTCTCATTTAGACTTAGTCTAATATAATATGTTTTCAATACACCTGCACCAAAAACGATTAAACGACATAAATTAAGTTTCATACACACTCATCATCAAAATTCCAATTGTCAAAATATTTTGACACTTAGTCAAAATAATTTGACCCAACAATTCTGGTTGAGGTTAAGGACAAAATTACTAGTATCAAGTTCTAACTCGCTATTGCATATAGTAGAAACTCAAGAACAAAAAGGAGGTTGCTCTAGAGATGTCTTAAGAACTGGATTGATAACGACAAACATTGGTCTGTTATAGGTGATTTCAATGTCACAAGAAATGTGAGTGATCAAAGCCCGAAGTCGAATATAACCCAAGATAGATTGACTTAAACGATTGTATTAGAGACATGAGATGTATTGAGCCTATCAATTCTGGGAACTTATTCACATGGTCATCAACCCGAGGAGATAGGAAAATAAGAAAGAGCAGAATTGACAGAAGTTTGATCAACAAGAAATGGATTATTCAATTTTCGAGAAGCCAACTGCACATTTTGAATTTGGGTATATCGGATCACTGTCCCATAAAACTCTTCTGGGAGAAAGAAGATAAGTTTAAGCGGTCATTCAAGTTCCTCAATTTTTGGATGGAAAACGACAATTTTAAAGATATATTGGGTAGAGTATGGTCATAAAACATCAAGCGTTCAAAAATATTTAGGGTTTTGAAAAAATTAAAACTTCTCAAGGCTCAACTTCAAAGGTTCGACAAGAAAAGGTTCAACAATATTTCCAAAAGAGTTCAGACAGTCAAGATTGAGTTAGAAGATGTCCAAAGAAGATTACTTGGGGGAGACGGTGAAGAGAAACTTAATGAAGAAGAAAAGGTTACCCTAGGTAATTTCAGAAAGCTGAGTTTATTAGAATAGAGTTTTGCAAAACAAAAGTCAAAACAAAATTTGCCCTCTCTCGGGGACAAGAACACATCATTCTTTTATCGCAAATGCATGGACAGAAGTATGAGCAACAACGTATATAGGCTGATGAATAATGATGGCAAGCATGTACAAGGGCAAAAAAACGTTCAAGATCTTGCTATCCAATTCTATAAACAGCTTATGGGAACCAAAAAATATCAATCGAGTTATTTGAATACCCTTTATCAGATCATTGATAAGATGATATCAACGGAAGACATCCGTGAATTAATAAAAGGGGTTACAAGGGAATAAGTCAAATTGGCTATGTTCAACATCGATGGGAACAAGAGCCCGGACCCAAATGATTTCAATGCTTAATTCATTAAGGAAAACTGGTCGGTTGTAGGTCACAACGTCACAGGAGGGGTTCTGGAATTCTTTAAGAACAGAAAGATGCTCAAATAATGGAACACTACGGTCCTAACTCTAATTCCAAAAAAGTCAGTTCCAGAAAAGGTTCAAGATTCCCGATCGATTTCTTACTGCAATGTAGTTTATAAAATAATTTCTAAAATTCTTTCAAAGCGCTTTAAAAATAGCATAGGTAAGATAATAGGTCTAAATTAGTCTGCATTCATCCCCGATCGAATGATATCTCATTATATTCTACTCATGCAAAGCCTTCTCAAAGGTTATGGAATTTTTTTTTACCCTGAGAGTGGCATTCAAAATAAATATCAAAAAGGCCTTCGATTCTGTTAGATGGGAAACCATTCGGGATTTCATGGTCGTATCTGGTTTTCCTATAATTTTTATTGAATGGATTTTGCAATGTGTTTCCACCTCCTATTTTGTAGTAAGCGTCAATGGAATCCACAAAGGCTACTTCAAGGGTGAAAACAGAGTGAGGTAGGGGGATCTCCTCTCATCTAACTTTTTTGTCATCATCATGGCAATCTTTGAGAGCATCTTTACGATGTTCCACAAGAATCGACCATACATCTTTACCCATTCTGTGAAGAAGTGGAGATAACACATTTATGCTTTGCTGACGATTTGTTCATTCTTGCACATGTAGGCGTTGACTCCATAAAAATTGTAAGGGAAGCGCTAACATTTTTTTCTTAGATTACAGGTTTGACTATCAACGAAAACAAGAATTTAAAATTTTATGGTGGAGTAAAGGAAGAAACGAAGGCAAACATCTACAACATCATGGGCATCACAGAAGAAAACTTTCCAGTAAGATACTTAGGAATTCCACTCATGGCAAAACAAATTCAGATCTCGTAGTACAGACCACTGATCGAGAAAGTGAAGATCTCAATTTTCGGTTGGGCATCAAAGAAACTTACATACACGGGAAGAATTGAGCTGGTCAAAAGCGTGGTAATGAGAATCATCGGTTACTAGTCATAATAACTCATGCTCCCAAAGAAGGTAATGATAGAACTTGACACGCTTATGAGAAACTTTATTTGGGGTAGCAGCGAGAGAGGAGGGAAGAATGTTAAGTGGACCTCACTTTGCAAACCAAAGGAAAAAGGCAGCATATGGCTCAAGAACTGTGGAATGGAACAAAGAATTGATGTACAAGCACCTATGGACCATCGAGAGAAAACATGAATCACTATAGATCAAGAGGGTCCACACCGGTTTATGAAATACGAATCAAGCGTTTGGACAATCAAAATAAGCGAAGGTATGAGATGGTCATTAAAGAAAATCCTTAAGCTAAGAAACAATATTGTAGGACTTTTTGATATCAGTTGGGGAGATGACAGAAACACACTGTTTTGGCATGACCCCTGGTATGAGAACCAACCGATAATCAATAAAGAGGAATTCAGAAACATGAGGATTAGATGGGACTACATAGCTGCCAAGGTTAGAGACATGAAAGACGGGCTATGGAATTTGCTCTTTAGGCGAATACCGGTGGGGCGGTGCATACTCGAATATATCAATAACATCCATTTCAACGAAAGATCAGACATACACCGATGGAAAGCCAAGGAAAACATGAAGATGATTTCAAGAAAAGTGTGGAACACCATTCGAGAGAAGGAGTAAATAGTAGATTGGGCTAATCTGGTTTGGTCGTCAAAAGTCATTCTAAGACACCAGTTCATCTTATGGCTTGCATTTCGGGAAAGGCTAAACACAAGAGATCGAGTAAAGAAGTATATGGAGATCCCGGATACAAGTTGTCTATTGTGTGAAGAGAATAAAGAAACATTTGATCATCTCTTCGGGAAATTTTCATTTACTTCGAAACTTTGGAAGAAGTTTACCAGAAGCATGGAAATGGTTAGCCTACCTACGAAATGGAAAGAGATAAAAAAGGAAGCCATACTCAAAACAAAGGGGAAAAGTTTCAGGTCCAATGTTTTTACAAGCGAATTCGGTATAATTGTCTACCACATTTAGCGAGAAAGGAACGCAAGAGTGCACTCAAGAATAAGAAGAAGTATAAAGGAGACATGGGAGGACATAGTATTCAACAACAGCACAGACCTACAAATGCTGAGACGAGTGCCTATAACTGAGCAAAACTGGACACTAAGATGGAACTGGAAAACCACATTTAAAGAAGTCAAAAGATCAGAAAACATTTTAGTTAGATAAACGCTTTGAATTTTTTGTAACTCCTTTGTATGTTAGTAATTCCGTAGTTTCATTAGACTATTACGAACTAAATTTTTCTAGGCTTGTCTAGGAAAATACAGAAACTCATTTGGTTTTTTCCCTTTTTGAATTTTTTTAATGAAATAACGTTAAGTCGTTTTCCCCCCAAAAAAATCTACTAAGAAGAGAAGAAACCGAGGAAGAAGAAGAGAAGGAGGCAGTAGGGATCTCCTTACCTTTATCACCTTCAAGTTCCAATTTCTTGTGGACTTATATCTAGACTTGCTTGGGTCAGAATGAAATTGGTTTTCTCTATTTGTATACCTCAACTTTAGGTTTTAAAGTTGAGAAGAACATTTGTATCAGTTTCTTGTTTATAGTAAAATTTGTCGGTTGGCCCGTGGTTTTTTACCCTCCAGGTTTAGAGGGTTTTCCACATAAATCTGGTGTTATTTTATTGTGCTTGATTTCCTATTTTAGATTTGGATAACCTTTGCATTTACCCATCTTATATTGATTCATTATAATATAATGTCCTCCTTTTTACAAAGCACGCGACTACCGAATATTACACAATTGTCTTTCAACCTAACTTCAACATTTGGAGTTTGGTGGAAGACTGGCCAAATAAAAGAAAGATATGCAAGGAGGAATGTGAATGCCCCAAATTATTTTCCATGAAAATGAGTCTGGATTTCCCTGATATAATACCATAACATGATTTAAAAGTCAATACATCATTAATATTCTTCCAAGCCAAAAAAACCAATCGAGAGTTATCACAACAAACTTTGGTTCGTTTCGACGAACCAGGCGGTGAAATAAGATGGCCAACAAAGAGAAATGAGAAAAAAATCATCATTCTTTAGCCATTTATTCTCAAACATTAAGATCGAGGACTTTAGATACAAAAATAAGTGTAAAAAATGACAATGGATGATATAATTCAAGTCAAATTTTTGCCTTTTGAAGAATTTTTGGGAATTTGGCAGCCAAATTCAGGGTCAAATAAAAATCTAGGACCACCAATCCTACAACACCATGTAAAATTTGCACCAATAAACTCAATATAAATAAGATTGCAAGCATGAATACAATATGAAAATGCTTTTGATCGGGTCAATTCGAGTACATTCTTTCTTTTATATGGGAAACGCACAATGTTGAAGTCGCCAACAACTCATGACTTATACTATTTTAAAGATTTCACGCCAATCAAATCTAAAAATGTAATTTTGTTTACCACTCATTGTGAACCGTAAACTCGGGTATATAACCATTGAAAACCATCATCAAAATTTCAAATAAACAAGATACGAGTCTTTTATTACAAAATGAATCATTTTATGTTGATTGTGAATTTTTTATCGTATTTATTTAAAGTAGCGTGAATTTTGTGCATTTATATGAGTAATGCCCGTAAGGATATAAACAAAATATTATTTATATATAAATATTTAAAATAAAAACAATATTATTCAATAAGGCTACTACGTCCTATAGTCTTTTTCCCTTTCCCTACCCATATCCCTTCCCCTTGTAATGAAGGAGATTGAATTGAAGAAGATGATAAAATTGTTTATTTTCATTGTGTAATCTTTCTTTGAACGAACCCATGCTAATCTGATTGAAAATATTCTATTTCAGGATTTCAGGATTCTTATCTTTGTTGTTTTCAACTTGAGTTTCAGTATGCTTGTATTTGCTTCCTACAGTTTTATACGCCTAATCAATTTTAATATCCTACCTACTTAAGCATTCAACTACGCCTTTTGGCATAATTTTGACTTTGATTCACTCTCCGTGGACGAACTCTTAAATTTTTTTACCAATGTTTTTGTTACTCAAGCCGACATTTTCGATTTCGTTTCATCTACCAATGTTTGTTACTTAAGCCGACATTTACTATATTAATTCAATATATTTTTATGATTAGTGAGAATATATATATATTTTATTTATTTATTTTGTGTAAAGTAATTAAAAAAAATAAAATTAATTATAAAAGAGAAATTAAGAGAATAAAGATTAATTCTCCTCTTATTCTAAAAAAAATTATCAATAAATATATATATATATATTAAAAAAGAAAAATTATATTTTTTATCTTAATTTTTCTCAATATATTATATAAATTTATTAATAAATATAATTTTTATTTTTTTTCTTATATATATATATATATATATTAATCTAATTAAAAATATTTCACTAATAATTTTTATTTTAATATATTATTAAATAATTTTACATATTTATTCAATTATTTAATTTTATATATAAATATTTATATCATATCATATTAAATTAAAAAATAAAGATTATTTTTTACTCTCATCATATTTTTTTCCTTATTACAAAAATTAAAAATAATACTAAATAAAGTTTTGTATTTTATATTTATATATATTTTTCTATCATATATATATATATATATATATATATATATATATATATATATATATATATATATATATATATATATATATATATAATGTTAAACTTTTATTTATGTAAATATAATAAAAAAAATATTTATATAAAATTAATAAAATAGAGATTATTTTTTACTCTCATCATATTTTTTCTATTTAACTTTTTTTTATTTACTTTATCATATCTCTGATATAATATTTAATTTAATATATATTTTTATAAGAAAAATAAATTAATTAAGAAAAATAAATTAGGAAGAGAAATTAACTTAATTTTTTATCCTAATTTTAAATAAATTTATTAGTAAAAATATTTTTTATTTTTATTTTTATTTTTTCTCTTATATATATATATTATTCTAATTAAAAATATTTTTTCCTAATTTGTTTTTCTATTTATTTTTTAATTTTATATATAAATAAATTTGTTTTCCAAACTATTTATTTTTAAATAATTTTTTTATATTGTTTTTCTATTTATTTTTTAATTTTATATATAAATAAATTTGTTTTCCAAACTATTTATTTTTAAATAATTTTTTTATATAAAAAAATTAATTAAGAAATATTATAGTAAAATTAATTATGAAGATAAATTAGGAAAATTATCGAATGAACGTAGAGAGAGTATTGTAAACTTCCAATAATTTGAATTATATATATATAGATGGTTGACGTTAAAATTTAAGATTTTTCATTGAAAGAGTTAGATTGGTTTAATTAGGAGTGGGTCGGTACGGTATATCTTAATTTTTATCCATATCTTATACTTTATCAAAAGTTTCGGTATAGAAAAATTAATACATTACCTTACCTTAATTTCGGTACGATATCGTTATTATACATTTCATACCTAAAAAACGTAATAATTAAAAAAAATTAATTTAATATAACTCTAGTTAATACATAAATCACACAAAATTAAAGATATTTATCATAAAATAAATATTCTTTTTAAAATTCCACATTATTAAAAACTAAGGAATATTAAAAATTAAATTTAGTTACAAAATTTAAAATAATCAAGAGTAAACATAAATATAGTCTTTAAATTAGACTAAAGTGAATATGAGAGAGATTCAAAACCATCCTTAATACCTTTTGTTTATGTAATTTTTTTATAAATTGATAATGCAATTAATATTAAATAAAAATAATAATAAATATTAGTTAATTTAAACTTAAATAATAAAAATTTCTCACTTTTTTAATTTGTTCATTTTTATTGAACAATTCAAGTTCATATGATCTTTTCCTAGGTTGAATTTATCTCATTTTAGTCAATCATTTGTGCATACCAATTCCTCCATTTTAAAACTCTAATTACTCATAAAAAGATCAATTATCTTTTTACCCAAATTAAAAATAAAATCACTAATCTATATATATATAATGATGCTTAATTTTTAAAGTGTCCGGATTGCCGGGTCGAAAGCTGTAGTTAATTTGGATACTTGGGTCGGATTGTGGGTTTACCCGTTTTTAAATTTAAAACGGTTAAAAATAAAATTAAAAATGCTAGAAGTATGTTTCGAACTTGCAACCTAACAAAACAAGTACAACTCTTTAACCAACTAGGCTACAAAGACTTTATATTTTAAATTCAACACCAAATTTGATAAACGCGGGACGTTTTAACATTAATATAAGTTCAACTTTTTAACTAACTAATCTATATATATATAATGATTCTTAATTTTTAAAGTGTCCGGATTGCCGGGTCGAGAGCTGTGGTTAATTTGGATACTTGGGTCGGATTGTGGGTTTATCCGTTTTTAAATTTAAAACGGTTAAAAATAAAATTAAAAATGCTAGAGGTATGTTTCGAACTTGCAACCTAGCAAAACAAGTACAACTCTTTAACCAACTAGGCTACAAAGACTTTATATTTTAAATTCAACACCAAATTTGATAAACGCGGGACGTTTTAACATTAATATAAGTTCAACTTTTTAACTAACTAATCTATATATATATAATGATACTTAATTTTTAAAGTGTCCGGATTGCCGGGTCGAGAGCTGTGGTTAATTTGGATACTTGGGTCGGATTGTGGGTTGACCCGTTTTTAAATTTAAAACGGTTAAAAATAAAATTAAAAATGCTAGAGGTATGTTTCGAACTTGCAACCTAACAAAACAAGTACAACTCTTTAACCAACTAGGCTACAAAGACTTTATATTTTAAATTCAACACCAAATTTGATAAACGCGGGACGTTTTAACATTAATATAAGTTCAACTTTTTAACTAACTAATATATAATAATGTTGAGTAAATGGATACTTGGGTCGGATTATGTGTTGACCCACCCATAAATTTAAAACGGTTAAAAATAAAATAAAAAATGTTATCCGTAATTTTTTTCACGGTTTTTTATATTATTACTCGTGCAAATGCACGGGCTAAATGCTAGTAACAATTGAGGATGACATTGTAAAACTATCACTCACAATAATTGAATTGAAAGGATTGAGTATTTAGTTTTATTCATTTCCACCTCTCCAAGAGATTAAAAGTTTGATTGGATCTTTTTTCAATCTTATCGTCTAAAGTCTAAAGATAACATATATTGAATAATGTCATAGTATAATTATATTTTGATTTGATTTAAAAAAATTATGTTTCCTATAATTAATATTAAATTATTTAATTCCTTAGAAGCATTATATATATTATATATATATATATATATATATATATATATATTAATTTATAAATATTATTTTAGTATATTTCGATATACTAAAATTTTGAAAATCTCGTACTTTACTGTAAAAATAATTTCGGTATCGGGAATATAACTTGCCTTTTTTCAGTATGTCTTAAATTTCGATATTTTTGATATATTGCGGTACAATATTTTCGATACCTATAATATTAATAATTTTTTTTAACTCCTAAATTTTAGAACCCTATTAAATGATAAGAAACAATAACCAACATTCTCCTTTTGCAATAGATTGGTTTTCAAAGGGTATGAAATAAAATAAGTGTCCACCAACCATTCAGTTTCATTCTTTAACTAGAATATAATTAAGATGGGTAGCTAGATCTATATTCATACATTAATACATATGTTACATTTCCTAGCCCATTTACCTAACTGTCCTTAATTGAATCTTTTAGACCCAACAAAAACATGTTCTTTTAAATATTATTTTATATTCGATTTTTATTTGAACACTAAAAAAAATTGCAAACCATTTACATAATGACACCATTCAGTTATAATGGTAATTGATGGATCAATGACTTTATGCATGACATCAGTGCCCAACAGTTCAGTTACCCGAAAGAATCGAATGGATCGGTTCAAATATTTATTTTGCATGTCGGTTCGGAGCTATTTCGAGTGGAAATCGTTCGATCGAGACCAAATAATTAAAAAATATATTTTGGTTCATACAGTTCTGTTTCAGTTCCTACAGCTCAAAGACTTGGAGAGGAAAAATGTAAACTAAAAAATGAATATTATTGAAAATATTTTCAAACAATTATTACATTCTTCATATAGGAACTTCAATACTATATATTAATTAACGAAACTAACTAACTATTAAAATTAACTATCATTTTTTAAGTTAACTAATTAACAATTTATAAAATAATTTTTATTATTTTCTACTTCCTCCCTTCAGGATAAACTTAGTAGACAATCTAAATGTTTACCTTGATAAAAGAAGTGTGGTAAAATATTAACTCAATATTTTTTAACAAAGGTTGCGTTGGCAATTTGTACCGACAAACTCTTTCTTTTCTTCATTTCTTTCAATCAAACAATCACTAGGCAATATCTTTTAAAGAATGCATATTATTACATCATTGTATAACCCAATTTTGAGTCAATTTTATTCAACAACCCAAATTAAGCAAACTCCATTTTTTCTATTACCCAATATAGACAGCCCAATCAATCTTCATTCAAACAATTCCACACCAAAATGATGAGTTTTTCTTTAGTCCATCCACAACAACCTCTATGGAAGTTTTTCCTTTACTAACTTTCAACTTTCAGGTTGCAGCCTTAATTTTAGATCTTTAAAAGAAGCCAATTTAACAATCTGTTAGAGCCCGAAATATGGAGCTCGTGGTGTGTTGTAAATAATATTTTTACACATAAATATATTTTAAATTTAATTTTTAAATCAATTTTTAGACAAGTTTTTTTTTAATATTGTATCATCCTTCCAATATCATATAAGATATATAAGACATGAGGAACCGAAATGATAAATTTTATTACAGAAAATTTTATTTAAAATTTATTTATATTAAATTTTAAGTGGCTGACCTTTCAAATTTTAGAATTGTCACTTAATTTTAAAAAAAAAACAAGAAAATATTTTACGTATTCAAACGTAATTTCAGATTTTTTTTCAAATTTGATATTTGGTAATATATAGAAAAGAGATTTCGCGTTATGTCCTCTATTCTCGTTAAAAATGATATTTACTTCACAAAATTTTGGCTATTTAGAAATTTGATTTTATGGTTGATTTATATATTATTTTTCAATTTTTTGGACATATATTTATATTTTGACGTTTTAATTTTAAATTATTAAAATAAATGTCGATACCTGCGATTGATATCAAAAATTGTAAAAAATAATACATAATAGGCCTTAGACCGAGCACGGGGTTGACCTTTGATTCATTAGACGCAATCCATAAGCAATATGGGTCGGTTTTGGACGCGGTCTAGGATGTTAGATTAAATTGTTAGATTAAGTTAAATAAAGATAAGGGGAAATTAATTAAAAGAGAAATAATTAATTAATAAACTTAAGAGAATAAGTACGACATAGTTTTAATGATGTGGTCTAAACAAAACTAAGTTGTAGTCTGTAAAAAATTAAGATATGATCTGAACAAGAACTAAGTTGGATAATTTGCCTTTGTGCAGGTACAGATCTAAAGAAGTATGTATTCGGACGCAGTCTAAAGCAATCGCATATTGACGGAGTCTGGACTTCTTAGATGGAGTCTGAAGAAGTGCGCAATCAGACGCAGTCTGAACTTCTTAGACAGAGTCTGAAGAAATGCGCAATCAGACGGAGTCTGACTTCATCAAACGTAATCTGAAGAAGTGCACGAGAAGACGTCATCTGACTTCATCAGACGTGGTCTGAAGAAGTGAGCGAGCAGACGTTGTTTGACTTCATCAGACGTGGTCTGAAGAAGTACGCGAGCAAACGTCGTTTGACTTGGTCTGAAGAAGTGCGCGAACAAACGTCGTCTAACTTCATCAAACGTGGTCTAAAGAAGTGCGCAAGCAGACGTCGTGCTTTTGCAGCCGTCTGAAGAAGCGTCTGATGCCTTGCTTCAGCAGTCGTCTGAAGAGGCATGTGATTTTCTACTCAGCTCATCAGCTTGGCAATCAGCAACTCCTTATCAGTCGTCTTCCCAGACAGTTGAACACGCTTATATTGCCCAAGTGCCATGTATTTAAATATTCCAGCTCAAGTGTACTATTCCGTACACCACGTTCTTGCAAATATTCTCTAGTACAATCTGGTACGCCATGATCAAACACATATCCTCTACTGTACGGTTTTGTACTCTTGATGTTCATCCAACGAATAGTTGACACGTGTCCAAAAGGAAGATTTGACCGTTGGTGCGTTTTCAGTATAAATAGAAATTAAAGGACAACGACGAATCTCTCTGGTTACACTCGCTCTTGCTTAATTACACTTTCTTGCTTGCTCTCTCTATCAACTCGATTATTCTACAAACACAAGTGCAAGAATTCCAAACTGTCAAGTGATGTGCTTACTCTCCCTATGATTATTCTATAATGCATCTATTGTCTTTTTTTTGTGAAATCTCAGTGTTGTAAGTTAAATAGATGTTGTTATGTTCAATAAAGAGTTAGCTAGGAGTTCAGAAATATGTGATTGTTAAGTCTTGTGTTTTCTTACCGAATTTGTGTAGCGTTCTATTCAAATCAAAGCCTTCTAGTGAATATCCTTCTGGAAACAGAAGAAGGGGTGACATATGAATTTTATCTCTGAACATCCATAAAACTCCGTGTGTTATTTCCTTTTCGTTTCTTACATTCGTTTTGTTGGCGTTTCAAATCTAGCAAGCAGTTCCGCACTTGATCTCGTTCAAGAACTTGCAAAGATTTGTGAAGAATAACAACAGATCTTAATTCCTCACAGGATTAACATCGAATTGAAAGTAATAAGTTGTTAACTATTCTCAGAACCCCATCTCTATATTAGACACGAATCCTAACAGAGGATTTAGTTAACGTGGGGCGAGGCAAGTAGGTTGGACGGATGAGGCCGGACTAAACTTAAACGCATGGGCCGTGTTTTGGCCGATTTGCTTTCGTCTTCAACCTTTGGTAGAACCAAAACTGCAGGTTTTGGTTGTCTTAAGAGGCATTAATCGTGGAACCAATTATATGGGGAGGTTCGTCTCTCCATTTGGATCATAACTATCTTACTTTGGAGTTATCATTCAACATTCAAAGGCATGGTCGGAGTCTCGACGGAAATTTCAAAGTTTTGTCGGAAAAAACATAATTCGAAAATCCTTGGTCCAATTCAACTTGTGGGCTTGTAAAAAGCTTCTATAACCTTGTATGCAATTCGATTACAACCCACTCTTAAGAAGTATTTGCAGCTTTTGGGTGTGTTATAACAACCTCTAATCACCTTGTTTGAAAAAAGAAGAAGCTTGAAGCTTTTTGTTTTTAATGGCAGAGTTTGGTATAGGTTGATTGATGTATTGGGAATGAGTTCATTGTGTTTGTCTTTCTCAAGAGGTCCTACTTATAGGTTGCCAAAGTCGATTGAATTCGGGACAAAAACATCAATGATAAGTCACTTACTTACCTTAATTATATCAACATAGGGGTATGATTCGGGCCAGGCTCGTAGGCAAAATGATCGTGTGACTATGGAGGTCGTTTGACTTTTTGAATCATTCGATTTGGCTGAGCATGGACGAAGATAAGCATTGACCGATTTTAAATAAATTGTTCGTACTTATCCTTTGTCTCATGGAAGGAAACAAAGTTGGGCCGCCATCACGCGTTGTGCGCGGTCCGAGATGTTTTTTTCACGTTCAGTTAGGTTTGGGCGTTCTGTATGCCTAGGTCGTTAGCATGGCGTTAGCCTTCCTAGTGTACGCTCATTGGTCTAGTGGTTTTAGCCTTTGTAAACACTAAAAATCTACACACCAATTTATAAAATTAAAATAATTATTTTGAATTATTTTTGAATAAATAATTATCCCTATGACCAAAACCTAATTAACACAATTAATTAAACTAATTATTATGATAAATAAAGCCTAATTAAGGAAAATTGTCAAAATAAATAAAATTATTTGGGATAAATGTTTTACTCAATATCTTCAAAATAATTTTAGAAAAAATAAGGGATTAAAATAAATAATTTAGGATGAAATGAGGTACCCATTTCATCCCCTAAAATTATTTATTTAACCCTAAAATATGCACACACAAAAAATGGTAAAATATTTGTCATATTTATTTTAATATTTTGTGTATTTAAAAATAGCAAAAATAAATCTAAAAATGTGAAATAAAAATTAATTTCAAACAATCCTTTAAGGTTTTAAATAAAAAAAAAGTAAAATTCGCAATCGGGTATAACCGAAATTTTGTAGAGTGGCTACAGCCGAAGCAGCAGCCATCGGATGAGCGTTAGATTGTCATCCAACGCTTCAAACACGCCCGCGTAGCCCGCTGCAATGGAGGGAACGTGTGTCTGCGCCGCACCCTATCAACTAACTAGACATTAACGTCATCCATTAAAACACAACGACACTTGCGAAACGCCAAAATGCGCATGAAACAACGTTGTTTCATGTGCCACCATCTTCTTCGTTGCGATCACCGAAGGGATAAGGATGAGGTTTCGTCTTTGATTTCTCAAAGATGGAATATAGTCTACAATCAACCATTTCGGTCGATTTAAAGGCTTAAATGATCACTCTATCAAGGTGATCATTTCTCCTACATCAATAGGGATGATTCATCCATATTTCACCAAGTTGGTTCAAGAACAGCCAAAACACCATTAATGACTTTTGGCTGATTAAGTCCACTTGAAGCCTCCACCGACTCAGGGATGTTATTAATACATCTCCTAGGTCATTCCGAAGACAAGAGATAACATCTCAAGCCCTGAATCAAAAGTTTTCAAAAATCTGCCATTGAAGCCAAAGCTTTTGATTTTTTGAAAATTTCGTATAAGGCTCTAAAGTTTGGATTTAAGCATCCCAAATTTTTCTCTAAGGATCAAGGAGTGTTCTCTAATCCTTAGTAAAGTTCAAATCACCCTCTAATTCATATTTACAGTTTGAATTAGAAATTTTATATTTCAAATTGCGTAAGCTTGTGTGATTATTGTTTATGGTGTTTTATGGTTGAAAATTCATCATTTGATCATTTATGAACTTTCTGGATATGTTAGAAATAATCAATCAACCTAAAACAGAAAAACCCAAAATTGAGTTAAAAAAACGTATTTTTTGTTCTTGGGTTAATTCTTTTGAATCACACCCCATAAAACATTCCAACATGATTGTAATCATGTTGGGAAACTGTTTGGATCATGTTTGATCAAAATCAAAACTTTCAAAATAATTGGAAATTTTGAGTTATTTATTTGGTCAAAACGAACCGTCAATGTTCTTGTTTTTATAACAATCAAGTATATAAGATATAATGAAACTATTGGATAACTCATCTCCTAAAAAAAGATTTAAAATCAAAAAACAAAATTTTGATAACAAACTATTTTGAATGATTTGATCATCATTCAGGTTAATTGATACATTGAGATGATGATCAACATGTTTTTGGGAGCTTTGTGAAGTTACTTAAGCTTTTGGATCAAAGAATCCGAGCTTAAAACAAAGTTTTCAAAAATTGCACCTTTGTGTTCTTAAGGATCAAGCCATGTTAGCCTAGGACCGAGACCTAGGACCGAGAGGTCCGATCGATATTTTTAAGATAAGACCGAGAGATCCGACTGATGTTCTTGAGTTAGGACCTCACCGGGAGGTCCGGCCGAGGATTTTTATATCCAGGACTGAGAGGTCCAACCTAGGACTGAGAATTCCAAGACTTAGGACTGAGATGTCCAAACCCAAGACCGAGAACTCCTAAATTTGAGACCAAGGAACTTAGCCCAGAGTTAACCTAGGACTATGGTAGACCGGTGATCTCAGCCAAGGACCGGGAGCCCTTAACACCTAGACCGAGGAACTTCAGCACTTCGACCGAAGATCCCGAGCCTCGACCGAGAGGCTCCTCCACCTAGACGGCATAGGACTCCGGTCCTAAGGCCTGTTTGGTTACAATTTTCAAAAATTCAATTTTTTTTCTTTTTAATTTTGGGACTTCAAATCATTTTCTAAAAATCCTAAAAAATTAAAAAAAAAATGTTTTTAAAATATTTTAAGGATATTTCCACAAAAATATTTTGATAAAGGCTCGTTTGTGATTTATGTTTAAACCTTAATGCCTTTAAAATGACTAATGTTCTCCATGAATTTACCCTAAGACAGTGACATCAACTACAGGTACCAGCATTTTAAATATTATTGTTACAATATTTTAAATAACGCACAAACATTATGCATGTTTAGGACCGGAAGAATAATCGGTAAAAATAAAACATAATACAACTGATTTTCAAAACCAAAATTTATAAGTAGAGACCGTTTTTAAAACGGATACGGAGGATGAAACACGAAAGTCATTTATCAAGTATTATCAAACTACGAACTAAAAAAACTATGACATGTACGTTTATACACGTATGTCAACTTTTATTGATTTTCAAAAATTAATTGGACTCTTTTTCAAAATAAATAATATTTTAAATTAATTATATTTAATTAATTTAAACCAACGAATTTAAAAAAAAAAATCAAATTGTGATTTGATTACCAAAAATCTCTAAATTATTTAAAATTAAACTTAGAAATTAATTATTTATAATCAGTTAAAAAAAAAAAAAGTCAGAAATCATTTAAAATCTTTTAAATTATATTTTATTTTAAAAATAAAAATATCTGGACAAATCGAGGTAGATACTCTAGAACCTTGAGTTTTTTTTGAAAAAAAATCAATACAAAATCTTTTTCCGGGTTTACATCCTTGTTTGATTTGGACCAAACAGCTTTGGTCTTGTTTTGCCATCTTGGTCTCTTTTTATTTTTTCTTATTAATTGCAAAATATATCAAATTAATTAATATAAATAAAATTTACTATTTATATATTTTAGGGTTTTATTTTCAATTATTTTTTAATTTAAATAGTAAATGTTTTTCTAAATAATTATTTAATTTATTTGAGTCTTAAATTTTAATTATTTTATAATTAATAAATACAAATTTTTTTGATAAATTATTTTTTATTTTTGTTAATTTTATTTTTAGTTATTACTTTTGGATTTTGATTGTAACATTTTATTTTAAATATTTATTTGTTTATGGTTTAAATTTTGGTTATTTAATTTTGACATTTATTTATATTATTTTAAATTTAATGAATATAATATTTATTCAAAATAATTATTAAAATTTCACCTTTATTTTAATTATTTTAAATTTAATTAATACTAATTAATAAATTTAAACCAACTAAAATTAATGTTTATAAAACTGTCCAATATCTTGCATTGTTGGTGCTATTATTTTTGGTGGGTCTTTACCCTACTAGTTGAACCACCCTTTAAACATGCATCAATTTCCTTCCAATTTCACATTATAAGAATAAACATCTATCTGCATACCAAACCTCTCATACAAACAACTTCAACATTTAAATAAAATAAAAAATTATATGACAATAAGCAAAGAACAATGAATTTTGTAGCAAACGATGTATCGTCTCATTCGTAACTCAAGATCAACACGTATTAACACCATCTTTACAATCGCTCGTAAGATTATAAAACGTCTCCACTCTAGTCTTCGCCCTAAAAAGCACCTCCGTATCAACTTCAACTCGCATATACCCATCAAACTCAACCGAACCACCACCACCATTCAATAGTAGTCTCGTTATACCATTCACTATTATTCCCCCACAACTCCTTATAATCATCCAACAAATGAACCTTATAATAAGACCTTAACTTATCAAAGTAATTATAATAAGGTTCATTAGTCGCCACATAAACATTCCTCCAAGGCTGTATCACCCCTTGAATCTTCGAAACAATGGCCTCCGGGGATGTATCCTTATCCAAACGAGGCCACTTCTCCTTATCTCGAGCCTTCTCCCCGCGAACGACGTGAACTGCGTCGAAATCCCAATCCATACTTCCGCTGATCGCAGAAACAATGTTCATCAATCTCTTCGATTTCCACAAAGCATGCCATGGCCTCTCTATGTACTTCGAGGCTGGCCCTTCGCAGACCCTATACCAATAGTTTTCAGGCTCAGGGGCATCGAATTTTCGCCAAATGATCGTGCTTTTCTCGTTCAGAAGCTCAATCGGGGCGACTTTGTTACCCGAAATTTTTCTAACCGGGATCTTCTTCTTGTGGGTACTGGCCCATTTTCTCCAATCCCGTTTAAAGTCGCCCACTTCCGCGATTGAAGCAACTTCCTTCAAATGTTCGAAATCAAAGTACAATCTGAAGTCTTTCCCTTCTTGATTCTTATTGTCGGATGTGTAAGTTGCAGATAAACACATGCTTAGATCCATAACGAATGTTCTGTTCAGATATTGAGCCTCCCCAAGAGCACATAAGAAGCTCCAAAGATAATGGTTCATTCCTTTACAGTAATCCCCTCCTTGAGAATAGTACAAATACCTTCCTTTTCTAAAAGCCTCATCAGATCCCAAAACTGGGATGGTATCATTGATCATCTCGCCGTAGTTTTCTAGTTTCGGCTTCCCAGAGCCTCTTCTGGTCGCGTTTGGTTTTGATGAACGAGCATTTACTCCAGAGTGCCAACCCTTTGCAGACAAGACCTTGAAAGTGCAATTGTCTCCATACCCAATTCTAAATCTCCGAAAATCTCTGTACTTCCTCCATGATTTCTCCTTCTTGTTCCTGTACCTCCAAGTCGCATCACATTCAGTCGGTTTCGTGGCGTTTACGGGAGTTTGGTAATCTAGAAACACTAACGATTTGAAAACCCTGAGATTGAACTTCTCAATCGCAATCAGTACTCGTGGATCTGAACAATTAACCCGAGATAGATCGTCACAGCCCCCAGATTTGAAGGTGGAATTATCGGGTTTGGGTTCGGATTTCTCGATTGATTCTTCGGTGATTGGGACGAGGGATGCGGCAGGAGGCGGGTTAGTATCCGGTGCGTAAGCTATGTCTTCGCCTGTTTTGAGGAGGGAGGAATCGGTTTGGAAAGTAGCGTTTTGGATGTCGGTGAAAATGCGAGTTAGGGCTCTAGAGGATTCCCATGGATCGGGAGGTTTATATGAAATGGCGATTACAGTGAGTATAAGGACAGAGAAAACGAAGAAGGAGAAACAGAGGTTGCTAATGAGTTTGATTAAGTGTTGCCCAATTGGATCTGTTGTTGTTGTTGTTGTTGTTGTTGGGTCTCCCATTTTGATAGTATGAATGAATGAAAAGTTCGGTTCTTTGTAATAAGAGAGTTCGCCGGAGAGTTCGCCGGAGAGAATGATCGGAATGCGGAGTGGATCTGTGAGACGGAGATGGAGGAGAGGCGGCAGTACTAGCAAGCTAAGAGTCGGGAGGATGAAGAAGACAAAGAAGAGAGAAACATTAATTTTATTTTTTTTACAGTAATTCTTTACTACCAACAAAATAATAATAATAATAATTTCTTAATTTGTACATCTTAACCATTATTTTAATTGGTCATGGCCCACAAATTAAGTTCTTCAATTTAATTTTATTATTATTATTGTTTTATTTTTTTAAAAAGGTCAGAAAAATAAAATATTATTTAATCATAACAATAAAACATAAAATGAAAATAAAATTATAAGAAAAAATAGTACTCAATCAATTATTAAACTCGTAAATCTTTAAGAAGAATGATTAACTTCACCAGATAGACTCTACTAATTTTCTTGAACTAATTTTAGAAAACGTCATAATATTTAAGTATTATGAATGATACGGACGACTACGATAATTGAAATTTCGACGATTTCTCTCTCTAACTAGATAATCAATCAAAAAATAATTTGAATGGTAACTCAAATATGTAGGTCTGTCATATTTGTCATATCAGTCGCATCAATCCAAATATATCAACAACTAACTAAAGAATCGAGCATCACTCAATGAATCCCAGTAATACTCCACAAAAGATTTCAAATATTAGTCACTCAACGACAATGCAAAAGTAAGTGAGTTACCGATTCAACATTTTCGTGACACATACGACAACGACTAACCATAATACAACATATTTTTATGCATATATCATTCGTTAGAATTTCACAATGAATAAAGCTACATTCAAATAACGAGATCTTGGATGAAATCTTTGATTCCTAAAGTTTCTCCTAACAAAAATTATATGAAATCATCTTAACGAACAACTTATAGTAATGTCCAACATTAAATTATCCATATTTTATCAACGCATAACGTCTTGTACAGACGGTGATTTTTTGCGTCTTACGAAAAATAAAACTTTATTATGAGACGAATTCTCTATAATCTTTAATATTCTTTTATAAATTAACATAAATTTATTAAGGACAAAGAGAAGGACTATATATACTTTTAAAATTTTAAATTTATTAATATTGTTTAATTAGTTGAGTTTGCTAAGAATAAAATTAAAACTTAATTATTTATATCAAAAATTTTAAAATCTAATACTTTCGATTTTGTATACGAATCATTTCTCGTATCTAATTTTAACTAGTCTAAAGCTCCGATAAGATTTAATTATTAGTATTTTTTTAATATTAAGAAAGTTGACTCACTTAAGAGCTTTTGAATGAATTTGTATTTTTATCAATTTTTTATAAATTCTATTTTATCACATTACAATTATTTTAATTATTAAATAATTTATTTCATCAATAAAAATAATATATTTCTATTAAATATAAAAAAGACAATTTAGTAATTAATCCAATTAAAAACTCAAATAATATTTTATTTTTATAAAAAAAATAATTAATTTTGAAAAATATCTAAAAAAAAAAAAAGAAAGATAAATAAATAATATATATTTAACTAATTTATATTAACAAAATTGAGTTCAAGGTTGCCTTCTTTTAAAATAGATCAGAATCAAATTTAAAATCTTTAAATATTTTTAGTTAAGACTTTTGACAGGGACGCAAATATATGGAGGTGCTTAGGTGAGGTGAGTTAAAGTCCACACCAAATTTTATTTTTTACAGATAAGATGCGATATTACCCATAATTACATACATAATTTTAATACAACACATTGTTTATTTATTTAATTATTAAAAAAATAGTAAAACTTACATTTATTTATTCGTTTTATTTAAAATTTTCTCGTTATTTTGTTTATGTTCACCCAATTTTTTTTTAAGTCCAACCCAACTCTATATCTGAATCCACCCCAGCTTAAGTTGTTCTTATAAATTTTGTTGAAAGTGCAAGACTGTAATAGTATTACACGGTTTAACTGCGAAATTCTTATATAAGCAATGCATTAATATTAGTATATGCACTATCTGGTAGAGAATATGTGAATTATTTTAAAAAATGTTTTATTTAAAAAAAAATAAAAAGATTTGGCCAAGTTCTTCTTTCTTTAAAGCTAAGTCAAGTCATCAACATTACTTTATTTCTACTCCAATTTATATTGTCATGATTAGGTCCAACTAGAAAACAAGCCATTTATTTTGAGAAATAGACATCTAATTGAATTTACATTCTTAATAACAATTACAAGATCAATTGATACTTTTTTTCTAATAAAAATGTGGTTAAATGAATTTACATTCTTAAGAACAAATATAAGACCAGTCTTATTTTTTTAAAACGAAAGTTTAGGAATTTTTCAGAATAACGATAATCAAAATATATCCTATCACTCTTCCCTCCTTCATTTCATTATATCATTTCATTCATTAACTAAAATACTAAAATATTATTTCTTTTAAATTATTTTTTTTATTTATTATTATATATTAATACTCTTTAAGTGAGATCACGAGTCACGTCAGTCATTTCATTTTTTCGACCGGCTTGAACTAACCTTAATAAAGAACGCAGCGGGCGAGGAACTTACTAAGAAAAGCTAGGCCTCTCAAATTGCATCAGGACTGCCACAATCCCGCTATTGCAAGCTTCGGTTTGGTGGTGAACATTATAACCACCTTAAGTAGTTGAAAACCGAGGGAGCAGCGGGTGTCTTTATTACTTAACTCAAAATTATCACAAATAATAAATTATTTAAATAATTCAAATTTGAATATGGACCTTAATCATGATATAGATTGTGGTCCAAATAAAGTACTGGATTCTGGAAGAGTCCAAAATGTTCAACAAGATTAGTGAGCCTTCTAAAGTTTTAAACTACCCATTGAAAACGAGGCCCATCCACCAGCCATTATTTATGTACTCCTAGATGTTCTTCTATATTTGTTAATTTGGTTTGATTAAAAATTAAATTATTTGGGTTTTTAATGGGTTAAATCATCTTATTTTATATTTAAATATATATTTTTTTAATATTAAGTAATATTATTTTAGTTAATAAAATCAGTGATTTGATGATAAAAATGATAATGTTATATATGATATAAAATTTATAAAAATCAGATAAAATCTTTAAAAAAAATCTAAATAACCCCAATAATTGGGTACCAATTATTATTATTTTTAATTTTTTTAAAGAAATTGAGTATATGATCTGTCTCATTTAATTATGTAGAATTTTATGACCAACCAAGTACAGTGAACCAGATATTCTAGAAGATGCCAAGCCAAGACAGCTCCACATTTATCATTTTAATGTATAGATTATTCACCTATATTATTGGAGAATTTTAATTAAATTTTGATCACATAATTCAAAATGAAGGACCCAATTATGTGAGTGGGACATTATAAGCTCTATCTGATGTCTTCTATATGTAACAAGTATTACCAATTCTGTCATAATAAGAAAATTTCAATCTTCCAAGTTTGTTATGTGAAGTTTATCACAACACTTTCAATCTTGTTTTTTTAATAAATTATCGTAATAAATTAAACGGTGGTTTCAAAATCTCCAAAGACATCTCGAGCACTAACATCAAATAGAAGTTTACGACCTAGGAAATGATAGTGTTTGATCGTGTGATTGTACCTTATAACTTTTCAGCCATTACTTCTTAACATATTTTAATATTTATACATCTTTAATCATATGTCATCGAACTAGCTAGCTAGATCACATAATTAATTAATTTGTTCATATATAATTGGTAGTTCATGAACTTATCCAGGAAGACATATCATAGGATAAAAGTGATTTAAATAATAAATTAGAAAAATCAATATTCTATTTTGCATGCCGTGTCTGTTCATTTAACCAAATTAGGCATGCATGCCGTGTCATGAAAATCCATGACATTACAACTTCATAGATTCTTATAAGTACATGTACTAATTAACACTTATTCTTAAAAAAAAAAATCCAACTAAACTAATTAATACTTATTGTATATTTATTTATCTCTTATGAGTTTTTTTGTATAAGAAAGTTTATTTTTTCAAATAACCCTAAAAAAAGATTAAAAAAAAAGTAAGAAAGAAAAGATAAAAGATACTAAAAAGATAATTTAATAAGTCACGGAATTCTCGTCACCAAATCCTAACAATGAGGCCGGGGATACAAAGAATGCATTCATACGAGTTTATCTAAGAGATCTACGATAGATAGATATCCCTCCAAATGCACATATTTGTCGCATTGTACATCTACTAGTGAAAATTTCTTCTTGATTGACAATTATTTAAAAAAATAAATAAAATAAAACTAGATCGAATGTTATTTTGAGCAAACAATCGACCGATAGAAGAAGGTCTATCTTATGTCAATAAAAAAAATACTCATATTATTCAAGTCTACTAATATTTCTCAAAATCAAGTGATTAATCTAGGCACAATCCATTTAAAGAAGCATATTTGTTAGCACAGATATTCCTACTTTTTGTGGTTCTAATTTAAAGTTTGTCCTAGTTTTGTATACATAAAGCATAATAATTTAATTAGACAATAATTGTTTATATAGAAATAATTACAATAAGATATAAAATAGTCAATAGTTTTAGATTTACATGTTGATTTCTGCATTTTCTGACATTATAGTTGTTGCCAGCTTATAATCATATCTTATTAATTGACATTATTATTATTTTAGTAAACAAGTTTGCAGAGTGTACTGTATACACTAATAATGTGTACTCGTTGTACGATGATTAAGTATCTATATATCAATGATTTGAGATATGAGGTGAATTTATTATTTGGAATTGTCCCATTACAAATTAAGTAGATCTTAATTAAAAATAAAATAAATCAGCTTCCAATCTATTTGTGAGTAATTATATATAGTTTCAATTACTTTATTATTATGGATTGAAGTTGAAGGTCCTATGACTTTTATAAGCTATATTAAGAGTTGAAGAACTTATTTGGTTTTGAATTATTTAAATAATTAAAAAAAAAATCAAAATCATTTTACTTCCTTTCTTATTCGATTTTAAATTATTCAAACAATCCAAAAATATCAAACATCACTTCTTGTCTCTCATCTATCAAATCAATCAATTAATTAATTAAAATATTATATATTTTATTTATATATCAATACTTTTTAAATCTTTTTTAAAAAAAAATTATCTCCTCAAAATCGTTATCAATCATAATTTGTTCTCTAGATTATTTCAATAATTCAACAAGGCCCAAATCACTCCATTCATTAACCAAAATACACTCTATTTAAAATTATTATTTATATATATCAATACCCTTTTAAATATTTTTATCAAAAAAAATTTACACCTTCATCGAACAAGTCCTAAAAATTTTAGTGTTGAAAATTAACTTGGGTGAAATGTGATGAATGTTCATTCTTATTTTTTTTTAAAATTTTGTTATAAGGAATTAATTTTTATTAAATTCAAATAGACTTAATATATACAAAAATAAGTAGTAAATAATACAAGAACATTTACAAAATAAACAATTATTGGTATATATCCAATTGTATAAACAGTTTACAAAAATAAACTCAATGAAAAAATCTAACAATTAAACAATTTATTGAGGGTCTTCTACAAACTCATTTGAATTCATGAACAATGAGTGTTGAAGTAGAGCAAGTCGAACTAACCAATTAAGCAGTATCGGAAACATTTGTATCAAATATCTTGAACGACGATTAAAATCATCATTAACCGATGGTTAGTAAACAACGCTGAAAAAGGTCATGCTAAGTAAAAATATATCATCTACATATATGGCCGAAATAGTGAGAAATTCATACAAAATCATGAGACCAATTGTAAAAGGTTCTTCTTGTAAAAGATCAAATTTAGTAATTTTATTAAAAAAATGAAAAATAATTCTATATTCGATTATTTCATATTCTTTGTGGTTAAGAAGGGACGGACACAAATTAAAAAAAGAATTACCAACATAATCGAATGGTATGACCCGCAAACGACATATCAACCATTAAAAGTATTATTCAAATTGTAAAAATTCGAGATAAAAAACCGATCCGACTAAGCATAATATTGGACCGAACAAAACGCGATATCAACTCAAATCTGAGTGATAAAAAAAAAACAAAACACCCTCGATGCTAAAATGTCATCGAGGGACCAATAAAGATTGACATTTTAATTTTCTGTGGAGTTTATTTCTTTAAAGAGATAAATTAGGATGTCCTTATTTGTTGATTATTCAATCTAAATCTCTTCAAAATAAAAAAAAAATTATAACTTATAATATTATTGTATTAGTCAAATTAACAAATTAAAAATGACTAAATTTTATAAATAAATACTACTAATAAAAATTAATGTCAATACGCGGCTATAATATGGAATTCCAAGATGAGGAGGTTGTTGTACTCTCTTTATTTAAGTCTTTAGTCAAATTCACTTGCTACCCAAATATTCTTCACTCCCATTTTCCAACTACCCTTCCAATTTTATTTATTATATAGTATAAATTGAATTTATAATGAAATATAAAAAATTGTCGGTCACATACAAATTATTTTAAAACAATATAGAAATTGGATAATAAGATGAATTATATATATGCTTTCCATTGAATGAATCAAAATTATTGTGTGTTGTAAATAAAAGATGAACTTATAATCAAAACAACCAACAAAAGAATTTCTATGTCATCTTTTTCCTATACACATTAAGGAAATGAATTAACGATAAGATCATTGTTACAAATTAATCATCGTCTAACACCGTCGGTCACCACCTAAAGGAGAGGGTTGGTGCGGCATCGAAAAACTTAACCGCGACAATTCTCCTCCACTCTTCTTCATCTCGTCGTAACTATTCGATAAGAATTCCATCGATGAGTTTGATCTTATCGGATTATCGTCATTTCTCCTTGGAGACAAGTTTACTTGTTCCAAAGCATGACATTGCAGCTCGGTCGGGTAAACCCTCAAACACCCGATTCTTGGTCCAGCACCCGTACTCCATTTTCTCGACAATTGTTTACTTAACTGCCCATACGAATCCATCTTTTCTTTCGAATTAATTCTTTCCAAAATACGGTTAGCCACGGCCATTTCTTCATTCTCCAACAAATCATCCTTATCTGGTATCGAGATGGCCGACATTTTTCTCTCATGCAGGCCTATGGATTTATCATCGATCGAGTCTTCCTTGGTAGAAACACTTCTCATTTTATTGACAACAGATTCTTCGTCTTCTTTCGGGTCCAACTGATTATCATCAATATGTGAATTAGGTTCTCTACAACAAAAAATAAAATAAAAACGCAACATGACCACGACATAGATATTAATTTACCTCGACGTTTGTAAGATCTACGTTGTTCTTGTTCAAGAACGAGATGAAGTCTTGAAAGTTTTCGGGTGTTGGTCTATAATGACCACTGTGAGGCCAAATCGCCTGTTAAGAACATAAAGAAAAGTCAGTTTTTGTTAATCAAAACTCAAAAGCTTTATGAATTAAGATATACTCATAATCATTTCAACATAGATCAATCAATCATACCTTTAAGGTGCCATTCTCGACAACAATCCTACCAGCAGAAGACGCGGCTCCTCCAGCCAAGAAGCTAGAATGTTGGAACGTTCCTCTCTTCTTTTGACCGACATATAGAGACATCGACGTGCTGAGGACAAATATCCATTTTGCCCCTTCGGGGTCACTAGTGTTCAAAAACTCCCCGGTTCGCTTATACAGTAGCTTTCCATCGTTAACTACAACTTCATACGCCATCCTTTCCATCTGTAGTTAACAAGAAATAAATTATTACACAATTCCAAGGAAACTCAATAAAAGAAAAACAGTTCATGATCGAGAACTACTAACCGGGCCAAGATATTTGATGCATTGCTGCAAAAGTTTCGATCTTGGGCACTTATCAACAAGATTCATCTCTTTCCCTTCACCAATATCCAGCCTGCAGATTTAAACACAGCATAAGATCTATATGCTCTTCTCTATTCAAGAAATTTTGTATTTCTTTTAAGCTTACCAATAGAAGAAGGGCTCTTTGCTCTGAGAATGCAGCCATTGATCATAATAAAAATGAAGATTATGCCCGTATCTGTGTCGCGGATCAATCTGGTCAAGAACAGAGACTTTAATTCTTCGATCATAAGAAACAACAAACGTCGAAAAAAGACCAAGATTATATATATATACTTACCGCCTCGAGCCAATGTTGTAATGCAAGTTTTTGAGCTTTACCATTCTTGGATAAGCCTTTCCCAACCTAGAACAAGACAATGGTAACATGTTAAACAAACTGTGAATAAAAAACAATTTTAATCAAGTCTAATTTCAATTAGGTTTCGGGTTTTCTTACCTTGGCAGCCCTGGTTCTGGCCCTCGACCACCGGGAAATAGCAGATTCGTGTTTATCGACATCAAAATACGATATTGAACTCCTCTTGAGTTCTGCAAAATCCAATAACTTCCACCAACTTTGCTCAATCAAGACAGCACAATCAGCTAGCTTTCGTCTTGTTCGAAAGCTTTTGTATACTTTCTGTAACTTTATAGCAGCTTCATGCCTTGGATTTGTCATGTCAAGAACAGGAACCACCAATCTCGGTTTAACAATTTCATCAACATTAACAGTGATATCATCAGTACCATCATCATCTAATTGTTTTACAGCGGTTTTGGGAATCGAATCTTTACGTTTGAAGCTGATTGAACGAGTGTGAGTGGGAGTTTTAACCTCGTCGTCGTCAAAACCGATTGACCCCACAATTGACTCGATAACGCTCGCCAAAGCATTGTATGCGGTAAATGGGCATGACAAAGAAATCCCCATTTGAAAAGATCTTAACTTTGTTCCTGAGTAACAAAAAGTATATTAATAAATCCAATTTCATAGAGTGTGAACACAAGCAGAAAAGACAGATCAGATGAACACAGCAGAGCAGACAGATCAGACAGAGACAAAGACAGAATGGGCAGGGAAGCAATACCCTTTATAATAATTGAAGAAAGTACACGAATGTTAACAATAAATCTCATTTCATGAGCCAAATAATTAGAACTAGAAATCTTGAAACATGGTAAAGAAAATGAAATGCAAGAACTGCATATAAACTGTTTGATTAAATGTCACAGAGAGAAACCCAAATAGGAAGAAACTCAGATTGATGAAACCCATTTCCTAGATTGAATATACATGCTCGAAAAGCTTCAAAGACGAAAGAAGGATAGGGATAAATGAAGGAGGAGAGACTTGATTATTATTATTATTACCTTATAGAAGAAGAAGAGAGACTCTGTAAAAAAGGGAAACTCAGAGCATGGAAATGGAGATTAGAGATTGAACTGGGGAGAGAATGGAAGAAGAGAGAGAGAGAGAGAGAGAGTCTTCTTCTTCTTCCTCAGGCTGTTACAGAGTGGGTTTTGCGTTTCAGATGGTTTCTAACGTCTACATGGGCTTTGGTATTAATATATAGGGGATATGAAAGGGTCTAGTCAGAGACCTTAGGTAGGGCACGTGGGATAGACTTTCAATACATAAAAAAAAAAAAAATACTATTTCAAATATTATGCTGAGTAAATTTATTTAATTACTTTTTTTTTTAATTAGAAAGATAGGTAGAATCACTTGTTGCGATTAATTTTTTCGGGTTAAATACATATCCCGCAAAAATACTTAATTATTTAATTAGACGCATAATTTGTTGTCTGACAAGTTCGAACTCCAGAACTTTAAGGAGGTCGGAGATATTCAGCTCTTATTACAGCATTGTCTGTATCCACTAAGGCAGCGTCACATGTACAACGAGAAAACAATCAACAAATAAGTGGATGATACTTCACTTTTGTGAGATATGTGTCACTTCATCGCTAGTGAAATACCAGCATTACCTATAGAATTGAAGTTAACCCCACTTTTTATATTCTTTTTTTCTTTTTTTTTTCAGTCAATAATCGTGATAACACATAATGTACTTCCCTCACCCTATCCTTTTTTATTTATTTATTTAGATTACTATTTTCTATTTTGAAATATCCTAAAGACATAGAGAGTGTAATGCTTGGGGTGATAGGAGTGGACAATGACAATTATGACATATAAAGTTCTATTGATTTGTTTTTATTAAGTAATTTTACTTATAAAATAGTTATATTAAAATTTAGGTCATTTTGGACATAGAGATTAGAACATTGCATGCAATTCAACTAAGGCATTTATCTGTTTCTTAAGTTCATCTATCAACAATTCATTTTGGAAACATTCTTTTTACAATCATCAACCTAACCATAATACTTGTAAGTAAGTGAGACAAAAAAAAATTACTTGAGCCTTGTTTCAAATTTCTTTATTAGTTTTTGTAGAATGATTGATATCTCGTTTAATAATTTATTAATCAATTGTCATTTCTTCTAAATTTATTCAAACAATTGGGATTTTTACGACAAACTTCTCCGTTCAATTCATATACTTTCGATAAGAATTTATAATGAGATATCATGATATATATAGTAAGTTTAGTAGTAAAAAGCCTTAAACCACTTAATTAATTATATATGGTAAAATATTTCTACATGTATTATAAAATATTTAGAACTATTTTACTATGTTTCTACAAGTTTAAATTCAAAGTAAAAAAAATTGTAATAATTTGTTGTTTTGTTTTTCAAATTCGCCTTTAACAAGTAGGAATAGTATTTCATTTAATCAAATATGTTTTTCTCAACTACTTTTCTTTATAAAGAGGTTGACTTGACCCTTAACTTGGTGATATTGAATTTGGCATTCAATATATAAGCTAGCTAGTAACTTGCTATTAATTAATTATATATAACTTAATCTAAAATGGGTAAAATATTGAAAGTTGGTGTAAGGTCAACAATTAAACAAATAAATGATTATGTTTTTCTAGCTAGCTCAATAACTCTATACTATATGGCCTATCGGGTTGAATTTAAAAAAAAAAAAAATCAAACATTATTTTATAAGTGTTTTTCATTAGTTGTACACATCTAAAACATTTTAAGTAATAATTGAACTAATTCAAAAAAATATTTAACTAATTAACAATTTATCAAATCAAAATTTAAGTTAATTTATTTATTTTTGTATGTAAAATGGTCAATATATTATATTAAATATATTATATTAAAGAGTTGTTAGGATTAATAAATGATTAATATCTGTGCCGGCAAATTGGAATATCTGCCTACGATAATAAACATGCAAAAAGCAGATCCAGCACATCATTAACTCAAAAGAGAGGTTTTGTTTATAGGAACGTCGTCGTTTTGTTATTATTATTATTAGTACTTTTGGACATATGTTCGTTTACATACACACTGGACACGCTTTTAGCCTTTTATCCCATCCCAATCTTAAATTGTCAACCTTAATTTAATTTAATTTATTTTATTTTTACCAAAAATTAAGTAATAAAATTGTTTAAAACTAATTACAAGTCATTTATCTAATTATAATATCTTCCAATGCTATAATAAATTAAAACCTAAAGTTTAGTGTGCAATAGTACTACTAATACTTTAATTAAATGTCATCAAAATTTTCAGTACAAGAAAGGTTTTTAAATTAATTATGATTTAAATATCTTCTTGAATTTAAGGGGATAATTAAATCATAATTTGATATTCCAATTTATATAAATTAAAATTTTTGTAGTATATATTCCTAATATTTTTGTAGTTTATTTTTATAAGGCATACTATTTTCAGTTAAGTAAACTAATTTATATATTTAATATTTTAAAATAATATAAAAATAAGAATGATTTTAATACTTTAGTGGGTGATCACTTACATAAAAAATCATAGAAAAAAATAAAAATTATTTTTCTAAGTAATGATTTAAGTAGAGGCTATTGAATATTTAAAAATAAATACTCAGACAAAAATAATATTAAATAATAGATAGGTTTGACTTTCACTGACACGAAAACTTTAATTATTTAGTAAATTAAAATAATATAGATCCGGATATCAAATGATCTTATTTGTGAAGATTAATTGGTAATCTTGAAATTCATTCAAATATATTTAGTTAACATATAATTTATCTTTTCAAAACATTTAGTTTACACTAATAAGAAAATAAAATAATTATATTGTTTTTCCTTTAAGAAAATATAAATTAAAAATATTTTAATAGTTTATTAAATAAAACAACTTTTAACCTAAAAAAATTATAATCCAAAGAAGATGAAACAAAGTCTGAAAATAGAAATGATAGATAATTTTATATAATGTGATGAAAGTTTGAACACAGCAAATTAGGGTTATAAAATATAAATATATATGTTTGAAAAGTGCATTTACTCATTCATGACCACGTAAGGCAAGGCGAGAAAAGTGTCAAATTATTTTATTTATTTATTTATGGCAATAATACCAAATACATACAATTAATGACCAGTATGGACGTCCACCGCAAATTCTTAGAAACCGCGTATAAAAGTGTTAAATACTAAACTCATAGTCTGACTAGAGATTGTTTGTTTTATTTTATTTTATTTATTTTTTTGGATTCTTTTGATATTATATAGATATCTAAAAGTTTAGTTGGGTGAACATATTGATAACTTTGAATATCAGACATTATTGTTTGGTTAAAATAATCATAATAATATTCCAATGTCTATTTGGTGATCAATGCTTTACAACAAATTAATCGAAAAAGAGTAAAAATTAAAGATCACTTTATTTATTTCTTTGGATGATTTATGTCTATTTTTGTACAACTATATTATTAGTGTAACTTTGATTTCTTTTCACACCATTAATACACTTACTTCATAACCATTGTTCAATAAAAAAAATTAAATTTTAGACGGAAACTTAACTATACACGATCTTTCACCCAAATCAGTTTGGGAAAACTTGTAGAATAAAATGTAACAATGCTCTATATTGAAAGTTTTTCATGTCCCTCCAAATCAAAATTGTCAAAATCGAGGGTTTGCGTAAAATCGTTAGACAGTTGTAAACTCGTAAAATCTAGAGTTTAACTGAATCGTAAGAGTTTAATTTGAAAAAATAATAATTATATATTATTATTATTTATATATATAATTAAGTATTTTGTACTTAGCCAAATTTAAAAAATTATATATTTTAATATAAAATTAATTAAAAAATAATAATAAATAAATAACACTATTAAAATTATATTTACAAAATTAATTATATAAATTAATTAATTTAAATAAATAATAACTTTAATTTTTAATTTAATTAATTAAAATTTATTTTTTAAAAAATAAATCGTATAGAATTGTAAAATCGAAATTATTTATAAACTCTTAAAATCGTAAAAAAAATTTTATCGTAAATTTAAAATCGTAAGAGTTAACCTATTTAAGAGTTTACTTAAAATAAACTCGTTAATCATATGTGAAACCGTAAAAATTTTAAGAGTCGACTCGAGATTTCAATATCCTTACTCCAAACGTACAGAAGTTGATTTCTTTGTTGTCCACCAAATACAACTTATAATGAAAAACTCTTATATAATTTGTAACAATAAAATAAAGATCAAATATGATAAATTAGTTTAAGAAAAATATTAGCCAAAATTCTTACCCCATGGACCGGGTTATTGAAATAATATGAAGAGTGAAAAAAATATAATTGGTGATAATTTTGAAAAGGTAAAATATTTATTATTATTATTTTTTTTAAAAAGACTTAAATGATATTGATAATAAAAATAAAATAATAAATAATAATTTAAAATATAATATTTATTTTTAATATTTTAGTTAATGAATTAATTAATTTGAGGAATGAAAAGATATTTAATATTTTTTTAATTATTTGAATAACCTAATTGAGTAACAACAAATCTATACTCTTCAAAACACTCTTTCACATAATAAAGATTCACTCCCAAATATATTGTACAATTAAACTTATGGGTAAACTAATTATGGGCAGATATACATTATGGTTGAGGTGGGTGTAACTGTGTAATTCCATTCCGAAATTTTTTTATATTTAATTTTACCTAAAGTAGTTGACATGACTATCTAATTTTCTATTTTTTTTTTAAATTTAATTCATTATTTGCTTTTATTAATTTTTAAAAAATGCAAACTCACATTTACCCCGCTCTAAATATATTTTAAGCTCACCTCAGTTACAATTAATGAATTTGTCTAATCTTACTTATCTCTATTAAAGCTTGACCTCAATTTTCTACCTTTTGAAACCCAATGTCTTTTTTATCTTTAAGTTCTAAAAAGTTGTAAACTACTACCAACAACTTATTTTGTATACTTGACAAAAAAAAAAAAAAAAAAAATTATTGTTGGCTTCATATAGCATTGTCATTTAATGATGTACTTTAAAATTAGTATAATATGAAAGTATTTTAGTATTATAATGCAAGTACATAATATAATTTATTGTATAAATATATATATATATATATATATAAAATATTTATCATTTAATTAATTATAAAATTTTCTTTAACAAATAAAGAATTTATAAAAATATTTTGTATGTAATATAGTATAATATACATACAAAAATATAACATTGCATATAATAAAGGCATTCACGCAAGATGGTTGTGCGTTTTTGTTTATATTATTTTTTGTAAGAGTTTTAAAAATGTCTTAACCTCTTAAGTATCTTAATCAATATAAATGAGCATGAAATTGTGTAATAATAGTTGGTTAATTACAGACGCATTTGATTGAGATTATAAATTGAACGTTTAGTGTTGATCTAATAATTTATTACAGTATTTTTTTTTTAATAAATTAACATAAATCAAACATATTTTATTTTATGTGTAAACGTAATTATTTTTTTCTTTCTCTAATTCAATAAATTAGAAAAAAATAAGTTAATATAAAATTATACGTAATACAAATAATAATGATGTATGAAAGTAGGAATGAAAATAATTAGAAAGATGTTATTTATAATTTAAAATTTACTAAAGAGATGAGAGACATGCTGTCATTTTCAGATCTCACGAAAAAGATAAGTTGTGGGGTCCCACGGGACGACCACCGAGGCACCGAGTACGGCACCGCCGGCCGTATCCGTACGATCTCACGAAAAAGAGAAGTACGTACGTAGTATCGTCGGGAAACGTCGGGCCTTAATTATGACTTTCATAATAATTCTATGTCCACGTGTTCTTTCTTTTAATTAGCTTGGTTCACATTATTAATTAAATTAATTAATTTAACATGAATCTCGATCAAAATATGATTAATCGGGGACCGGAATGCTTAATTAATTTCTTTGACAGCACCGACGACCAGTCACCACTGACAGACCATGCCTTCAACCAACACACGCTGAATTTATTCATTCAACTTTTAATTCCATTCTAATTATATTAAAATATTCTCTCATCACAATTTTTGAAATCACAAAAATCATATACAACAAATTCACAAATAAGGCTATATATAAAATCATAAATTATTTAACCAACACACCAAAATTGTAATATCTAGTCAAGTTATTTTTTGAATGGTTAATCTCTTATTATTTATTACTTGTTTTTTTTCTTCTTTAAATGTGAGGGTAAGAAGTATTATTTTATCTCTCAAATTTATAAATATTAAATAATTATTAAAATGAAGGTCAAAATTTGATAACTAATTGAATTAATTATTGTATTAATTTAATCCCAATTAAATAAAATAAAGATCAAAATACATTAAAAAAAATTAATATAAATATTGTATTTATTTTATTCCAAATTAATTATAAAAAAAATTAATCAAATTAAATAAGTAATTTGAAATCAATATTTCCATTAAAATCCAAAATTAAGTATTTATAAAGTACCAAAATATACAAAATAAAATAATAAATAGACAAAATAAATATTTATATTTATTAAAATATTTTGTAAAGTAAAATTAAGTAAAAAGGAGTGAAAAAAAATTCAATTTCAAACATACTTCAAATTTTGAAAAAGATTGTCATCCAGTACACTCGAAAATAAAAAACAGATACAGCAGACCATACAACCATCAGATAAGCACCGGGACTTCATCCAACGGACATCGGAGTAAAGTGTCGCCCACTACAACGAAAGCCAAGCACTTTCGCGTAGCACCAGATCCACTAAAGCGTGCCAACGCTATTAGCCGAACACTAACTAATGAAGACAAAACACTATGCCCAAACGTGTATTCGCACTTTGGCTCGAAACGACGACGTTTTAGCCTCGACTTGTCTTCTTTCTCGCGACGAACTTGATGAACATCAATTGAAACTTTTTTTTTTTAAATTTAAACTCGGCCGATACTCAACCAAACAAGTGATTCAAATGCTAAAATGATCACTTAAAACTGTGATTATTTCACCAACGATCATATGCACAATCATTACCTAATTGAATGAGAATGATCGAATACAGACAAAGCCATTAATGCCATTTTATCTCGAATTTGATCCAATTAATCATCCAACCGACTTTGGTTGACTGTAAATAACCCTCCTTTGCCAAAACGAGGCAATGATTAGAATCCAAAGCCTCCAATGCATTTTTCACAATATTCGTCATTAAAATTTTCTCAAACTTTTGAAGATTTAATTTTTTTTGTGTAAGGTTCTAAGGTTTGTTTTGAATCATCACAAAGTTTCATAAAGAGTTTTAGAGTGTTCTCCAACTCACTTTAAGTTTTAACTCACATTGCAATTCAAGTTACACATTAAAATTGATTTTTTTTTTTTTTATATTTTAGTTAGACTAGTCTCGAATATTGTTTGATTATCCGTTTTCTTAATTTGAATTCTTAAGATCATTTCAAAGTTTTCTACCAAACAATTTGAATGAATCAATCTAAATAAAAAAAAAACAAATTCAATTTTGAAAATTCTCAAAATCAGGTTTTTGTTCTTGAGCTCTAGCTCAAGAACAACTGTTTGAATAGTTTCCTAACAATTTTTTAAGAGGTGTTAGGAATAGTTTTGGATCAATTCTAATCTATTTGAGGTATGTTTACCCAAAAACCGAAAATTCTAAAAATTTGGAAAAGTTCAATTCTTGAATTGGTTAAAATTAATAGACAGTGTTCATATTTTGGTTTATTTGATCCTAATATATATAAGAAGATATTGATAAACACATTATGTTGTATTAAACCTTAAAAATTGAAATCCCATTTTTTACTCAAGAATTGCTTGGATTGAATTAGACCTTTTCCCGATTGATTGATACCATCGTGATTACATTAAAAATGATGCATGTGAGTATGGGAAACTTCCCATTCATTCGGATTGAAGGATGAAAGCTCCAAACGAAATCACAAAATCAGTCGTTGATGTTCTTGGCGTCTGACCGAGGATTTTGCCTTGGTCTAGTTTTCGACCAAAAAAACCAACCATTCCCTGCACCCGACCGAGAAATCTATCCAACGCCTATTACCCGACTAAGGAAATCACCCTGACTTGGTTTCTAACCGAGAAAACCAGCTAGACACGATCTTCGACCGATGATCAATGCACACGATTGAGAAATAATCCCCGTATTGACCCGGCGTCCAAATCCATTGACTTCGGTTCAATTCTAACCCAAACTCACATGTCCGACCCGATTCGCGACCCAGGCACCTACCTAAGGGCTTGTTTTGGGGTTTTAATTCCTAATTGTTTTTAACAGTTAAAAGCCCTAAACTATTTTAAAAGAATAAAAAAAATAGTAAACGATTTTAAAATATTTTTAGAATACTTTCACAAAACAACATTTTAATACAGGCCCGTTTGAATTTATTTTTATATTATAACACCTTAAATTGATATTTTCAGACATCTCCCTCAATAATTCTCGACATTAATTGCAAGTACTAGTATTTAAATATTATTTTATAATTTTAAATGCAAGAAAAAAAATACATACCTGTCTAAACTTTTAAAATAATTGGTTAAATAAAACATAAACCAAGTATTCAAATAAATAGTCAAAATTTTATGAATTAAAGACTGTTTTTAATGGGTACAAAAAATATAACGCGAAAACCCCTTTCAAGTTTCACAAAATATCGAACTCAACAAAATTTATGATAAAATTACGTTTATATATATATATACAAATATTTTTATTGACTTTAAATTTAAAATCAATTGGCGACTCTTTAATAAAAAAATAATTATTTTTAATTAATTTAAAATAAAGATTTCTTTTAATCAAATTGTTGATTGTTCATTTTAAATTTAAAAGATTGTTTAGATTTGATAAAAAAATAATTATTCTTATAATTAAAATGTCGAACTACATTTTGTATAAATATTTTAAATAAAAGATTTTCAACATACAAATCGAGTTTAAATAAATTTCAAAATAAAATATTTTACAAAACTCTTTCGAACCGAGAAATTTTTGAAACCTACAGTAAGATTTTGTTTTATTGTGCTTAAACGACTTAAATAATATAATATTTTATAAATCATTTAAGAAAACTTATTTGTTTAAAAAAAATCAAAAAATCAACACCATCATGTTTGTTAAAAAAAATTAATAAATGAACTTTGTGTAGCTTGATTTAAAATGTTATCACAAAAATAAAATTTTATCTCATTTTCACCTAAATTTTTTTATTTAATTCAATCACATTTTTTTATGACAAAATAAATATCAGTTTTTGTTTTGACAATTTAAAAAAACCGATTATAATTGCATTAGTACAAAATGTTTAGTTTCAAATAACATCAATAATCACTGCACCAAACTCAACTAAGATAATTCAAGAAACAAAAGTGATTTTTAACAGAATAAATGTCACGAGTCACTTTTCACTTAAAACGTTTTAAATAAATGTAATATTCATTCATTTGATAAAAAAAACTTAATAAATTCTTAGAATTACTATTATTAACTCAAGAAATACAACAAAATATTATAAAAAAAAACTCAAATGAAGACAAAGAAAAACGGGATTGTGTTGCAAAAGTGAAAAGAATTTGAGATTTTGTGTGTTTGGATTGATGGAAAATTGCAACATATATAAATATTGAAGCTCTCATGAGAAAAATAGTCTCAACTGCAACTAATCCAGAATAAATCCAGTTCATTTAATGACAATATTTCTAACATTCAATTGCTTTTGAATGGAAAATGCTTCTAGTCAAAAACTTAAAATATGTATTAAAGATTTACTTTAGGATTGGCCATCCCGACATTTTAAATGTGTGCACAAAAGTCAAAATTTTCTTGGCTCTACATGATTATAATTAACATTTTTTTTCATACAAATGTGTCACTTTCATTTTATTTTTTTAGTCTCATTTTTCATTCACACTATATAGTCCAATTTTTATCAACAATAATTAGTCATATACCATCTTGTTTGATGTTGGGTTATTTATGATTTTATGGATAAAAAAATTAAATTATTTGAATTTTTAATTTGTTGAACTCCTATAATGTTTTTTACATTTTAAATTCATTTTTTAAAAGTCTAAGAATATTTTAGTGTTTTTAATTAATTAATTAGATAGTAGAAAAGAAATAAATTTTGATACGATAATTTTTAGTTAAAAAAAAAAATCAACATTAAATGAGAAAATATGATAAATAGAGAAGGAAAAGTTATTTTAAAAGTCATTTGAAGGAGATACTAATATTGGGGTTGGTGCAAGCTTGAATTAAAATCTCTTGATGGTGAAATTCATTGAAAATTGACTAGCTACTTAAATAAAAAAATAACTAGGTGTTCAAGAAGATTGGTATTACACAAAATCATGTTAAAGTATTGAAAATTTTAAATGAGACAAAAATTTATTTTGGACTATGAGAGTCTTCTTTTCATATGATACCAAACGAAAATTAGTTATAGACGGTGATAAAATGTTAATGAAAAACAATAAAGTATGTTAAGTTATGTCAATTTAAAATTGACCATCGAGATTATGATAGCCTACCTTAAGAATGTTATCTATTGTATTAAAAAGAAGAAAAAAAGTGTTAGCGAAGATAAATGACTAAGAAACAAAATTAAAAAGAAGCCAAATTAGTCAATGTTGAAATAAAAGGTAAGTATAAAAGAATACATGCATAAACATCAACAAATGCTCTTTGATCTTGTTTTATCTTAAGCTTTTATTTAAAAATTAAATTTAATAATAAATAAGTAAGAATATTAATTAAAACATTTATGATGTAGATAATACTTTAAAGTTTGCTTTATAACCAACCGTCCAAATGGCCTTTAGTTTCTTCAAGAGTATTGACGGTGTGGCGGGAGTTCAAATTTAAGAATTAAGAATTAAAATGGGTCCATGTCCTTTTATTTTACTTAAAAAGATTATATTTATTTTTATTAAAAAGACATTACCAAAAAGGTATAAAAAAATAAATAAACAATTTAATAAATATTAGATAGATAAAACTTATGCCAAATCATTAAAAATAAGATACATAAATTTAAGTTGATCGCGAGTTTGAAAAATAATTGGGGTGTTTTGAATTTTTTTGAAAAACTTATAAATGGAACAGATAAATCAACCTATGTTTCTGTCTAATTTTGAGATTAAAAAAAAAAAATTAAGGGTTATATCAAATTTGTTCGGGATAGATCGACTTAGTTCACCTCTCAACCCTAACCTAAATTTGTCTCTCATAAATAATAATATTCTAAACTTTAACAAAAAAAAATTTATCAAACAAGTTAAGAATTTTTTGGAAAAATAACACTTTAAAATAAGATCTCACTTTTGCTAAATGATCTAATGAGTACGAGATTTGTTGTTAAAACTCTTGGAATTACACTCTATTTAATTGTTTCAACCAAATATTGATAAAAATATAACAGTTCCAGCTTATTGTTTTTACTGAAAGTAGGTCATGAAAAAGCCTGTATTAATAAAATTCTAAAGATATAGACTTAATTATACGTATATATAACTAAGGAAATTCAAATAAGAAAGTTCTGAAAATCGTTCAAGTTATCGATCCATTTTTTTTTTTGTCAAAATTCGGTCCAACTAGTCTAAACGGTTGAACCACCGGTTGGACCGGATTCTAAATTTATTTAAAAATTAAAATATATTTATTCGTAAATTGTATATATAATCACTTTGATATATTCAAAAATTATCAAATACAATATAATTAAATTAATATCACACAAAATATTTATAATTCCGAACAATTAAAACAAAAATCACACAAAATAAAATTGATTAAATAATTATAAGTTATTTGAAAACTTATTTAAATTACTTTAATAGAAATATTTTATTTTATTAATTAAATCATTTATAAAAAATATAAATATATATATATTCTAATGTGTATTTTTGTTTCAAATAAGTGGAAATAATCATTAAATATTTATCATCTTTTCATTTATCCCATATTAATCAATTAATAATTAAACTACTTTATTATATATATATATATATATATATATATATATATATATATATATAGAAATCATAGGCCATTTGCTGTAGAAGTTTTTGAGGCTTAATTAGAGGAGAGGATTAAGGCTCTCTCCTCAATGCAGAACGATGGCTAACATTTTAAATAGGAATTTTTTTTTTTCAGATTTCCGGTTGAATCGTCCGATCAGACTGAATTTGAACTAATTTAAAAGGTAACCGTATTAAAGTTAAAAATCAAAATATTCATTCACCTGTATCGCGGTCGAACCACTCTTAGAACGGTGTATTTTAAAACTATGCACTAAAACGTTGAGGTTGTGAACGTGGAAAATGTACTAACTTTTCTTAAATTAAAATAAAATAAAATAACTTTGTAACATAGTTTTTTATTTAAATAATTAAATCAGAGCCAAATAACTTTGTAACATAAAAATAAAATAAATAATTAAAGAAAACTTTAAACCCACACTTATTTTAATCAATTATTGCAATTTGAGAACATTAACTACAGTAAATATTTATGTCATTATTGATATTTCACTACTGTAAATAACACATAGACACATAGACGATTTTATATTACCAAGTTATAGGTATTTCGGTTTAATTATATTTTTCTGTTAAAAATTTCTTTGACCCATCATTAAGAATACTTTCATAGATGATTTTATACATCAAAATCATAATTAATTAGTGAGTTGTATCAATTTTTTTTTAAAGTATTACATCAAAATCATATTTAATGTATATTACCACTTAATCATAATTATATCTACCAATATATAAATACAACCACTAATAAACTCAAAATAATTGTACAATCAAACAATATCAATTTTCTAACACTATTTTTTTTAAAAGACAATACACACTAATCATATTCTATAACAATATTATAACTCAAATCAAATTCCATTCTAACTTTTAAAAGAGTCCATTTTATTTTTATTTTTTAAATAACTGGCTTAGTTCACTTTATAAGTTAGTTTAGTGGATGTACCCAATTTGTTTTTTTGACTTGGACACCGTAGTCAAAAAAACAAAATAAAATTAGTCAATTGAATATTTCAAATTCCACATTTGTCTATTGAATTTTCAACTTGAAGTTATGAAACACACCAACCATCTACTATAGAAGGGAAAAAAAGTACACTTACCACCATGGTTTTGATCAAGTCTTTACTATTTATTTATGAAAATAATTTGATTCTCATTTTAAAATAAATATCTATATTGAATTTGATCAAGTCTTTATGATTGATATATGTCAATAATTTGTTCTTACTTTTAAAATAAAATTTTGTTAGCGCTAATAAATGATCTAATACTGTATATAATTACTTAAATTTGTATTAGTTAAATATTATTGAATCAAATTAAGAACAAAGTTGCAATACATGATTTGATTTTTTTAAAACAAAGTTATCACAACTCCCTACAATAATTACTTTTATTTCAACTTAATGCGATTTTAAAAATATGTGACAATTCAACCTTTTATTTTCTAAGGGGTTGGAATTGATATTAATTCACATTTCTTCAAAGTTCTTCACATTTTTACTTGGTCATGGTCAACCCACCTCAATAACTAGTGATAATACTTTTAACAATATTTTGACAGTGGAATATTAATTGTAGCAATACTAGACTAAATACATTATGGGTTGATTCAAATATTTTATGAGAAATAACAGAAGTTGTATTTAGGTCTTATTTTTTTAATTTTTCTCAGGTTCTTTTATTAAACCTACACATAAACACAATATTGTGCAACTAATATAGTAACTAAAAATGGAAAACTATATATAAATAATGGAAAATATTGTGATGCTTCAATATTTTTATACTAAGTATCTCAACTAGAGATTTTTTTGATTTAAAAAACAAATTTCTGACATTTGATTCTCATTTTAAATTGAAATTTACGATATATATATATACTAAAACAAAAAAGTTTAACACAATTTCTAGTTATCTCGTGAAGTTAAATTATTTGTGATAAATATTTTTAAATTCAAAATTAAACTAGCTAGCCTGTACATTATTTAAACTAACATGATAATTATGATTAATTAGCAATTATGGAGGAAAACTCTTGCTAGTTAAAATTAATCACAATCAAGATTCTCGTGATTAGTTGATAATTAAGTACATGATTATTAGGATTAAATAAGCTCCCTAATCTCAGTAACATTTATTTTTGGTTGGTACGGGGTTTATTATACTTTGGTTTCTAACATACTTAATTTAATAATAACAATTTGTTGGTAATACATAAATAATTAAATCAATCATTCAAATAAGATGATACATAATCTCCATGTTGATTTTCATTCAATTGTTTTTATCGCTCAATTCGTGTTAGTGCCTTATGAATATGAGCAATTGATCTTCATATTATTTCTTTAGTTATTACATATTGTTCCTGATTTCTTTCAAAATCTTCTTCTTTATTAGATGTTATTTAGATGAAAATTTTAAGGATAAAATGTGTATAAAAAATATTGTATTATGTTTAGTCGTTTTCATATGTGTTACGAGAAAGTTGAATCGGCAACTCACTTGCGTTTGTATTTTCGAGGGATGACTAGTATTTGAAATATTCTGTAGAGCACTGCTAGAATTTATTGGGCGATGTCCGAATTTTTGGTTAGTTGCTGAAAAATTTGATTAATATTGCGATTGATATGACAAACCTAAATTATTTGGGTCACTATCCCAATTATATTTTTGTGGACTATCTGGTTGAAGAGAAATCGTCGAGCTTTCAATAATCGTAGTCGTCTAATTAATGTGTATCATTCATAATTCTATTATTATCACGCTTTCTGAGATTCGTTTCGGAAAGTCGCGGTTGAGTCTGTTGTAGAGTTAATTATTCTTCTCGAAGAGTTAAGAGCTCGATAACCTATTAAGTAATATTTTTTTTCATGTTATGTTTTATCTTGTTGCTTAAATCAATTTTATCATTTTTAATATATACGAAATTTTTAAAAATAAAATATTATTAGTGATTTAATTTAATCTTTTCTGATGTTTTCTTAATTGTGTTTTAAATCATTATTATAAATCATTTATAACTTATACTTCATTATTTTATTTTATTTTTTATTTTTACTATTTTGGTTTACAACTTTCACTATTAAATCGATTAATAAAATGCCGTTTTCAAAAAACATTAAATCAAGAATTCATATATAAATGTTAGAATGTTCATAGTAGTTTTAACTTCAATGTTTAAAAAATATCATCATAATTACTACTTCATTTACTGCGGATAAATCTATTGGGTTTATGAATTTAATTTATGATAAATAATTTTATAATTTTAATTGAAACTATTGTTTTATATGTACAGTTAGTGTGTGATCTTTTTGTTTTAATCAATTGATAAAATGAGTTTTATCTCTAAAAAAAATATATATAAAAGTTTTACGTTAAAAATGTGATATAACTCTCTATATTATTTTTAGTTTTTTAATTTAATTTACTATTTTTGGGTCTAATTATTTAAAATAGGAAAAAAGAACTACAATAATCTACTTGTTTCATTTATAATTTTTCCAAAAATATTCACCTACTTCAAATATTTTTCAAACCTACACTAACTTGGAATCTTGGATCTGTCTCGTATGAATAGTGTATACGAATACCAATTTTTTAATCTAATTTCGTTTAAATATCAATTATTTAATACGACTGCTATAATCTTGAACAATCTTGAACAATGTAGATTTCTCTTTTTGTTTTAATAAGAATAAATGAGGGATCACTTCTCAACAAGCGAGAATATAACCAAATTATGTATGTCTCGCTTATTGAGTAAGGCGCCTATTGGAACTCCAATCGGATATGCATCTCTCCTTATTGAGAATAGACCCTCAATAAAAAAAAATTTTCCAAAATTTATTCTTTTAATAATATTGGATTTTTTAGTTTACAAATTGTTGTTGACTTTGGGGATTGTATGTCCAAATCAGAACACAAAAAAGTCAAGTCAATTTTGAAAATTAAGATAAAAGTCAACTTCACAATAGAAGTGAATATTGGATTTACAAACTAGTTGACTTCTTTTCATCTATTTTTATAAATTATTCTAACACATGATTAAAAGAAATATATATTTAAAAAAAATGTAGGATGCATGCAATAATTTGTTTAGAAATAAAATAACAAATCTGGTATATATTAAAAATTATTATGAACTCATACTCATCTATTACTATTTCAGTACATCTTACAAACTATCAAGAACATAAAAGACAAAAAATAAATAAGAAAAAATTGAAATCAAATCCTTCATATAATTTTAATAATACCATCCCATGGTAACAAGGAATTTATTTCTTGAAGTAGACTAAGCATGATCTCTCCTCACCATGACCTACCACATCATAAATCCATTCAAACAATTAACCACAATAACATGTCAATATTGGTGGAAAGGAACATTAATATTGTTTTATACTAAGATTAATATTCATAGCTGAAAATATTTTAATGCAAATAAAATTGTCAATTCATTCAGTCAAAGGTGGCTTTGGTCTTGATCAGCCTACCCAAATCCCAAAATATGTTGCTTTTACTTTAGCCAATCCATTTGCTACAATTAACAAACTCTTAATAGCTGCCATACCCCCTTTGCCAATTGTCATTACTGCCTTTTCAGATCTGGTATTCTTATTTGCTTCATAGTTGGTGGATCCCATATTTTTTATTGTTTAAAAATACACCAATTTTAATTTTAAGTAGAGTTGAGTTTGAATGAAATCGGTATCATATTGATCAATATAAATATATATTTAAAATATTATTGAATATGAGACAATTCACACACAAAAAATCCAAAGAGATTTATAATTTTTGTTTTGTTTTGTTTTGCTCAACCCAGATGTAAAATAATATATTTAATGAGAAACTCAACTTTGATCCAAATGGGCCTTCAAAATTCTTCAATTTGATCCAGTTGTGATTACAACCATATTACATGATCTCTTTTTGATCTATAATTAACATTGAAAATTCAAAAGTAGATTAAGACCAAAATATTTTTGTAAAAAATCTATCAAGATTAGATTTATCATAGCTAGCTAGTTTATGAGTTTCACCGAATTTATATTAAGTCTTACACTACCCTTTCTTTAACAAGACTATTAGAAAACAAAATTACTATATGTGACTCAATTTTGAACCATATCAAAAAAACAATATACCATATCAGAATTCAGAATTAAAGTGTACAATTGATATAATTAGAAAAAAGAAGAAAGTTGTTTTACAAGTGAATGAACTAATCAACATAGCTCACAACAATTTATTTATCACACTAATATACTAAAAACAGTTAAAATTTCAAATTAATTCTTAAAAACTTTAAGATTCAATTTAGGTAAACTTTTAAACTCTTGTAATTTTAAATATAATTTTAAAATTTTATGAATTTATAAAATGTTTTGATTTATAATTTTATACCAAGTAAATTTATATTTATAAATTCAAAAATAAATTAAATAAATGAAATAATATAATTAAATTTTGTAACTGTTATTTTTTATTGTCATTTAATTATCATTATTTTAAATTAAATTTACATTTAATTATATATATAAATAATGATAACATATTTATTTTTGAATCATAATTCAAATACAATGTGATTATTGGAAATATTTAAATTAGATACAGTAGTTTGAGTAATGGAATATTATTTTACTATTTTTTATCAATATAATAATTATAAAACTTTTAATATTATAGATGAGATGATAAAAAAAGATAACAAGATGACAATTATAATTCTTCCAAACGCTTTTATTATTTGAATTGTTTGGTTGAGCTCATTTTTTCATCGGTACTTGACTAACAATGAGACGAAACAATATATATTTGTATCATAACTTCGAATATTAATAACTACAATTAAATATATAATATTGCTAATATATTTATTTTTTTATATTTTATAAAAAATTTAAATTTATTTTTTCTTATAAAAATATGAATTTTCAATATATTAACATATATTATATAAAAATATTTTTAAAATAATTTAGTATATATATATTTTTTTTGTTTAGAAAAATTGTGTATAAATGTTGTTCATTTCTCAAAATATCAAGTCAATTTTCATCTAAGGGTGTTTAACCGGTTGGTTAACAGGTTAAACGGTTCTGATTAAGTCCGACTTTACCTTTTATTTTATAAATCGAATAACCGATCAGTGATATCGGTTTTGATTCTAATAGTTCCGGTCAGTACCGGTTAGTTAACCGGTTTAACCGTGAACCAATAATTCAAATTTTTAAATAAGTATTAAACTTATTAAATAGTATTTTTTTTTTCAAAATTCTAATTTGTACGCAATTTATGTTATTCTCTATTTTTATCTATGTTAATATATATTATATTATTGTTATAATATAAAATATTATAATAATATTTCATAGATATATTTAAAAATATCTTATAATATAATATATTATTGTAACAATATAATATATTTCAAAAGTCTCCATTTTTAAATTAATAGTTATATAAACTAAATTTTTTATAAAACAAATCTATACAAATTATAATTAAAAATTTAAAAATAACTAATATATATATATATATATATATATTATTAAATATTATTTATAATATATTTAATTTTATCAAATAACTAATATAAATATATATGATTAAATTATAACTAGTTTACTAGTTAAACCGTTAGAAAAATCCAAACCGTTTAACCGGTAAAAAATCGATTAACTGAAATCGTTAGAACTAGTTAATCAATAAACCGGTAAACTATCGTTCGGTTGGATTATCGTTTTTTTTTTCACAACCCTATTTTCATCCCTAATTATATATATATTAGTTATGATTTTACCGATGATATATAATTACAGTAAATATTGTGTTAGTTTGAAACAAATATTGATTTAAAAAAAAAAACTTGTATGCATATATTTGAATGTAAAATAACAGTAATTTAAAGAAAACTTGACATCTAAATCTAATTGAGAAGACTTTTGTTGAATATTGAGTGTTTGTAATTTAAAAAAAAGTATTGCGCTTGTTTATAATATTGTAAAGTAAAAGGTGTTATTTAGAGTCTCAAGAAAAACTCAGAAGCTTTCTTGTCATTCTTTTTCCCCGGGAATATTTGCTTGAACTTGTAGAAGATGAACCAGTCGATATAGGAAGTTTGCCCTAACTGATCGTCAAAGCGCCATTTGTACAGAAGCTTTGAGTTTACCTGTATCATGAATCATTTGTCAATCTGTTGTTGCATTGGTTAACTGTACAAATAATGGGTTTTGATCTCACATTATAGAAATGAGTGGTAGTAATCGTGGTCCAAAGAATTCCTCTCGTTTGTATGTCCGCAACCTTCATCCAGATTGCAGGTATTATTGGAAAACAGTATTCTCAACAAAAATTGGACACATACATTCTTAATTACCTTGACCAATAATTTCATGTGCGATCTGAAGAAACTTTTTGTTGGTGAAACATCTTGCTTTTCAAGAAACTAATAATTCACTGATCTACTCTACTTTGGATATGGTTTCATAGGATGATGAACTTCTGGTTATTTCGTTGGTTACATTGCAATTTTGTTGGTTTAATTTGTAGTCTCCCATGTGTTATTGAGGGGTGATGTTTATATGGATGATGAATCTATTAAGTAGTTAGATAATCACATTTCTCTATGACTGTTGCTAGTTGTTTGAATCACTAACCTAGTTATATCTAACATTTTCATTCTGCAGGGCGGAAGACCTTCGGAAGCCATTTAGGAAGTTTGGTGCTATCATGGATGTCTACATTCCAAGGAGTTACTATACTGGGTATGTATGGTTCTTTAGCTTTAATGAGGATCATCCATGTTTTACTGGGTAACTATTTTTATGTTATACATAAAAGCACAACATATCCTACTCTGAAGTTTATTCAAGGTAGTCTTGTTATTGACCTTATGCTGTTCTGTTATCTCTTGATTTTTTTTTTTTTTTACATTGAAGTTCTTGATACTTAACAGTGGAATAAAAGTCTTGAAGACACCAATCAAGTTTTAAATATTCAATGAGAGAATCAAGTAGTAAGAGTTCTGTTGACATCAATGAAGTAGTAAAAGTTGTGTTCAAGGTTTTGTAACGGTAGAGAGAAGATTCAATGAGTTTCTATACACAGAAGATTCAAGATCTTGAAAGTTTATTCAATGTGAAGATTTCGTGATCTCAAGATCTTATAAATTAACACTTCCAAGGTCAGCAGCCAATTGCTCTATGCACTTTTAAGTGTTTGTTTTGTTATATTCAGATGAGAACTAATATACTAGTAAAAAAAACCATGTTGTAAAGTGTTGAAAGCTTGCATTTGGGAAGTACAAGTTAATTATGAAAACAAAAACCCATTCCATGAATTGTGGTGGGTGGTTGAGGCTGTAAGAATTTTTCTGTTTAGATGTAATTCAGATGTTCGTCTAACAATTTTATTTGTCCTGTACCATGAACACAATTTTGCAGGAAACCCCAAGGATTTGGTTACATAAATTATGCAAGACCTGCTGATGCTGCAGAGGCTAAAAACCACATGCATGGTCAAGTTATCTTAGGCCAGCCGCTGACTGTTATTCATGCGGATGAAAGAAAAAGTAGTGTGCGTGCAAGGTTTAGTTTACTACTTCTCTTAAATAACTAAAACAATGTAAAGGGTATTTTGGGTTTATTATTTGATTGATTGATCATGGGATATAATAAATAAGCTTTCATGAAACGAGTCAAATTTGTTCATGTAGATTTTTTGTGCTTGTTTTGCAATCATAAAACCCCTTGAAGATAATTATTTGTTTCTGCGTTATGGCTGTATTTTCATTAGGGGTCAGCCAAATGTGACAAATTAATTTTTATCTTTTTCTCTTCCACGATTACCGAATGCCAAGGTTTTGTGTTGGCTTTTATAGTTATACGTTGTTTTCTTGGAGAGATTGTTTCTCTAGTGGGTTGTTCGTCTGATATTTCTTTATTCCAAACTCGTGTCTTTGAATAGGTCTCTATTTTTCTTTAATGTGGTCGGTTTATATTGGGTTGGCGAATGTTTTGATCATGTTTTTATATTTGAAACTTTTTTGAGGGGGAAGTAATAGAGGGCATTTTGGAGGTGCAAGAAACATTGACAGTATTAGGATGTTGTTCAAATTAGTATGTTCTGCTCTATGAGGTAGTCCTGTCCGAACCGAACCGAACCGCTTACAGGCCTAGTCCTGTGTCATGAATCATTTGCTGGTTGCTTGCATATATAACATTTGTCAATCTGTTGTTGCATTGGCTGGTTGCACAGCACATATAATGTTAGTGAATGTGTTTTAATCTCACATTCTATTAAATTCCTCTTGTATTTGAATTTATCACAGTATAGAAATGAGTAGTAGGAGTCATTGTCCTTCGCCACCAAGGGGACGCAGTGGTGGTGGTGGTGGTCGTGATCGTGATCCAAATCATTCCTCTCGTTTGTTCGTCCGCAACCTTCATCCAAGCTGCGGGTATTATTGGAAAACAGTATTCTCATACAAAATTTGAACACATACATTCTTAACCACCTTGACCAATACTTTCATGTGCGATCTGAATAACTTTTTGTTGGTGAAGCATCTTTCATTTTAAGAAACTAATAACTACTCTACTTTTATTTAGTTACTTTGGATATGGTTTCAAATGATGATGAACTTCTGGTTCTTAGTTGGTTACATTGCAATTTTGTTGGCTTAATCTGTAGTCTCCCATGTCTTATTGAGGGGTAATTTTTGGTATGGATGATGAATCTATTAAGTAGTTAGATAATCACATTTCCCTACGACTGTTGCTAGTTGTTTGAATCACTAACCTAGTTTTATCTGACATTTTCATTCTGCAGGGAAGAAGACCTTCGGAAGCCATTTGAGCAGTTTGGTCCTATCAAGCGTGTCTACTTTCCAAGGAGTCGCATTACTGAGTATGATTCTTGCTTTAATGAAGATCATCAATGTTTTACTGGGTAACAGTTTTTAGGTTATACATAAAAGCACAACATATTGTACTCTGAAATTTATTCAAAGTAGTCTTGTTGTTGACCTTATTCTGTTCTGTTATCTCTTGATTTCTTTTACATTGTGGTTCTTGCTTGATACATAACAGTGGAATAAAAGTCTTGAAGACACCAATCAAGTTTTAAAAGTTCAATGAGAGAATCAAGTTGTAAGAGTTCTGTTGACAATAATGAAGTAGTAACGGTAGAGAGAAGATTCAATGAGTTTCTATACACAGAAGATTGAAGATCTTGAAAGTCTATTCAATGTGAAGATTTCATGATCTCAAGATCTTATAAACTAGCACCTTCCAAGGTCAGCAGCCAAGTGCTCTATGCACTTTTTATAGTGTTTGTTTTCTTGTTGGGGGAAATTCGATGTTTTTTTTTCTTTCTTTTTTTTTGTTATATTCAGATGAGAACTAATATACTTGTAAAAGAAATCCATCTTTTAAACTGTTGAAAGCTTGCATTTGGGAAATAGAAGTTAATTATGAAAACAGAAACCCAGTTCCATGAATTGTATGGGTGGTTGAGGCTGTAAGATTTTTTCTGGTTAGATGCAATTCAGATGCTCGTCTAACAAATTTATTTGTCCTGTACCATGAACACAATTTTGCAGGTACCCCCAAAGATTTGGTTACATAGAATATGAAAGACTTGCTGATGCTGCAGAGGCTAAAATTCAGATGCATGGTGTAGTTCTCTTAGGCCGGCCGCTGACTGTTCTTCATGCGGAAGAAAAAAGGTAAAGAGTGCGTGCATGGTTTAGCTTACTACTTCTTTTACTATAATAAACTTCAAGCTAAGGTTTTCTTGAAATATCTGATTTGTTTGAGGGAAAAAACCTTGTTAGATGAAAAGAGGATTAAATAACTAAAATAAAGTAAGGTGTATTTTAAGTTTATTATTTGATTGATTGATGATGGGAGGATATATTTAAATAAATAAGCCTTCATCAAACAAGTCAAATTTATTCATGTAGATTTTGTGTGCTTGTTTTGCAATCATTAAACCCCTTGAAGTTAATTTTGTTTTTGCATCAGGGGTCGACCAAATCACAGAAAACCTGCTCCTCTTCCTCGGGACCCCCCCTCGCCACGCCGTTCTCGTTATCTCCCAAGAAGACAACGTTCACCTTCTAGGAGCCATGAGGGCTACTCTCCTCCTCCTAAGAAGGGGGGGCAACACTCAAGGTATTCTATTTTCCAAAACAGAAATACCCACTTGATCCAATGCCAAATATTTGGTATGTGCTGCCCTGTATAAAGCAATTAAAACTTGATCCTTAGGCTGATTTCTTTGTGTTTGGTTCTGAATATGTTAGTGTTATACATAAATTTGGCAGATCTGTTTCTCCCCGAGAGAATAGGACGAATGGTAGAGAAAGCGATATATCATACTTGCCCAATTTGAACTCCCGAAGAGAGCATTATCGGGCAGGTAGAAACCCTGAACAATCTCCTTCTCCAAAATATGAAAAGTCTCGTGTAAAAGGTGGTGAAATAGGAGTGAGCCCAAGCTCCCATTGGAAGTGCCAGCCGGAGTCCAATGGAAGAGACAAAATGGAGAAACCAGATTCTTTGAGAATATTGCAAATTTACGATTAAACTTGTTTATCTTGCATGATTTTCTTCTTCTTTTTGTATGATTTTGAAGTCAATGCATTGTATTCTATTACTTACTTACTAGAAGAAGAGCTGAATGATACCACTAACTGTTGAGAACTTGTAGCTGTAAACTTGGGAGTTGTATCTTCTAAGGCTTCAAATATTTTGTTATGGTTTTTCAAATCTTAAGCTGTTTCCTATTTTTATTTTTATTATTATGTTATTAAATTGTTAAAATGAAGCTTTACTCAAGCAAACTTTGATAACTATATGATTGTTAAAATTAATTATGATTCTTAATCATATTTGAATTTTTTTAAATAAAAGTATTTTTTTTAATATTTAATATTAAAAATATGATTGAATTTTTAATATTTAATATGAGATTTTAACTTTGTAATGGAAATCAATTAATATATTATAAAAAACAGTTAAAAACATTTAATTAAAATACAATTAAATTCTAAAAAAACTTGGTTAATAACAATCAAACATACTAATAAATACTAATAAAGATTATAAACTATCAAATCCTAATTGTTCTAATCAAGATTTTTATTTCTATACTAGAATGTTGCATTAACATGTTGTCTTCCCTTCTCTTGCAATGAAATTGAGATAAACTGAAGATATTGATTAATATTGTCTATTCTCATTTTGACTTATTTCTTTATATGAACTTGTTTTGATTTGTTAGAAAAATTTATTTTTCTAGATTTCTGGACTCTTCACCTTGTTGTTCTCAACTTGAATTTCTAGATCATTGTCTTCATTTATTGGAATTCTCAACAACTTTAGATTCTTCTAAATTAACCTTATAATTCTCTTATTCCTCTTGATTAATTTGAGTATCTTTCTCTTTGTTTTCATCAGCAACCACTTCAACTTGATTTGACTGCGATTCCTCAACTATCTCTTCAATATGATTAGGTTGAGATTACACTTCCTTGTTCGTACTGCTTTCTTCTTATACATAATTTTAATTATTTTTTGTTTCCTGTTCTTTAACCACATTTTGCTATTTGATTATAGGCACATCTATTTAATTTTCCTACATCTTTACTCTCTGACCATTATGAATTTTTTGATTTTTTTACTTAGTCAAATCACATTTTGGGTTTACATGTTGGAAGATATTATAGAAAGAGCATATGTTTGACCTCCACTCATAAGTGATTTTCATGACAATAAGTTTTCATTTTCTGTCTACTACTGTCATACTTTTCAGTAGTGTATTTTTAGGATGCACCTCAATGCTAATTCTGGCAATAATATGTGATCTCCTCCTTCAGTAATTGAGTCTATGTATAATGGTCTACCCAATAAACCTGCAAAATGATTAAGGGATTCAAAATTATACATATGTGCAGGTATACTCCAGAGCTTGAAACATATTTGTGCAATTTCTTTTGTTTACTCAATAGGTTCAAAGTCTTCAGACCATTTTTCCAACTTCATACAGTTGAATCTTATATATGTATGCCCATTTCCTAGAATTTCCTTCAAATTAAATCACTTCTTGAATTTAAGAAATATAGATCATGGACATTTGTTTAAATCTTCTTTATCCCTTTTCCATCTCATTGCTTCAATAGTGCCTCTTTAGTAATTGAGAATGATACTCTGTTTTTTCCTATATAGTTTTCCACAATTACATTTTCTCATTCCTTTATACAGTTTTCCTCTACTTCAGTAGACAATTTAAATTCAAATGAAGAATTTAGTACATCCAATTTTGTATGTGTATTGCCCAATTAGATTTTTCCTTTATAAGCATGATCTTCTCACTTTTTTGCATTTTTGTTCTTCTAGACTTCATTAGTTTTCCATGTCGAGTTGTTTCTGATAGTATATGACTTAGATTTGGGAGCCTTCATCAGCTTCTTCAATGTAGCAACTGACCATTAGACAATTTCTTCATATTCTTTTTTTTCCAACAGATTCTAGTCTTGAAGATAGTGGATGTTGAGTTGAATTGTAATATGATATGTTTTTTCCTTATTAATGACAATTTCTCCTCTTTTGACAATGCATAAGGAGTTTTGTAATCTGATTATTGAGCTGAAATAAATTAGCCCTTTCATTATAGCGTATCTTCCAAGCTCCTTCATTATCCCCTTTTTTCCTACATTATTTTATACAAAATTATTCTACTGTTCTTTGCTGACTTTTTCAGCAATTATTTCAATTTCTTTGACTACTGTTTCCTTAATTTTTTCTAGCACAAACTCCCTGACTTCTTTAGATTGATTACTTTTATTTTTCATTCTCATAATGACAGAAACATAGTAATAGAATAGAGTTATTGCAGAAACCCTAAGAGATAATCACAGATAAATCGTAATTGAGGAAAAGTTCCAGCGGCGCTTACAAATGCATAAGAAACCCTAGACTAGCGACAATTAATGAATGACGCAAGACAATATTGTGCCGCCCATGCCGATCGTGTCTTTCTGCCTATGCCTATCGTGTCGCCGTAATGTATCAAACTACACTTTATTAGGGGGGAGTTTGACAAAATGACCATAATGATGAGCGATTTTTGGGAAATGACCTAAGCCTAATAAGCATTTCAATAATGACCTTTTCAAACGAAAATACCCCTTCGCATCACGCGACACATGTAGTCGCGTAACACGACGGAAATGACCAGAATGCCCTTAATATCTATTGTATTTTTTCCCTTCATTTCTTTCTTCCCTGTTATTTCTCTTCTCGGTCTTCTCCCTCTAAACTTTAAGCGGCGCGGTGAATGCTCGGTTGACGATATACACTAGTATACTTTCGTTCAACAAGGATGACAACATACACTAGTATACTTCCATTCTGAAAATATATAGTTGTTTGTTTGTTTCCTGATAGCATTGTTTCTTTTTTGACTCTCATAAGTGATCGCGTCACGTGAGAGTATCAGAGTATGTTTCTTGTTTCCTGAAAGTTTGTTGTGTTACGTGATGAGTTGCGTTACGCGATCGGTCGTAGCATGGAAGACGAAGAGGCGGCACAATCGCGTCACACAAAGCCTGGAAGGAGAAGAGGCACACGTGAAGCGTGGAAGGCGAAGATGCGACACAATTGCGTCACGCGGTCGCGACACACAGAGCGTGGAAGACGTGATTATTTGGCATTTTCCTGTGAATTTGCGGATTGTACGCAGTTGAATTATGGAGGTTCTTCTAATAACTATGATGAGTTTGGAAATGCGACTTATGTGTTTAATATGTATGATCAAATGCATGGTCAAGATTCTTGTATCTTTAACGGTCTTAGAACCATTACTTTAGTTGATCCGACCTCGGAGGAGACTTGTCCACTCATGTTACGGGTTGTTTTTAGTGCTGATCGGATGATGATTATTAGATCGGTTGCTTTTGGGGTTTTGGTATTTTTTGTGGGATTGTTATTTTGATTGAGTTTTATGGGAGGGTTATTAATGTAATTAGTAGAGAGTTTGTGAATTTTCATTTTTTGGGATGACTAATTTTTGTTTTTAACATTAGTTATTCAAATTTCCATCTTTTAAATACCCTTTTTCATACTTATTTATTAACATTCTATTAGTTGCATGTTTTATGTCTATTAATAAAAGATGAGAACTTATTTGAGGCAAAAACAAACTCTAATATAGAACATTTCAACAAGAATAAATATTTTCCAACTGCTTCAAAATGGAATATATTTATATAGGGTTCCATATTTCAACAAATTACAAAATCTAAATTTGATATCAAATGGTATCATTCAAGCAAATCAATTCTTCATCATCATGTGTTTCATCCCTAGCAAGAAACCATGAACTTTATTGTCCAACTTAATCCAACTATATCCAGTTTCTTTAACCACTCCGACAATCTCCATACTCTCCCTGACCTTCTTAACTTCATTCCACAAACCTTTAGCCACAAAAATATTCGAAAGTAAGATATACGAGACACTATCTTTTGAATCAATCGAAATTTCGATCTCTGCTACATATTTACCCATTTCCACATTACCAATATCCTACATGCACTAAGCAAGCTCCTACACAATATAGCTGCTAATTGAATCAGAATAACCTTCTTAATCAATTCTTTGGCTTCATGGCATTATAGGAGACTACATTAAGATTTATGTCGCGATCGTGTGCCGTGACTGCGTGCCGCGACCACGTGCCACAACCAACCATCACATATTCAACTATCACACGTCCAACCATCGCGTGACCACCTATCACGCGACCAACCATCACAAATCCAACCTCACATGAATGTTGCTCGATATGACCATGTGCCTAATCCATCACATGAATGTAGTCTTGAATCTATTCAATTAAACACAAAAACATTCAAACTTCGATCAAATATATATGAAAAAATTTCAATTTAGGAAGTCTCACGATGGTTGCATTCAAATGAAATTCCTCTACACAAGGTTTTGTTTGTTGTTGTGTTCACCGTTCGCCGTTATCCATAGTCATTCGCAATGGTTGGTAGCCACTTAGGATTTAGAGAGAATGTAGAGAAGACTGAAAATAGAGAGAACAATGCAGAAAAAAAGAAAAAATTGGGAATATATATAATATTAAGTGCATTCTAGACATTTATGTCGCGTCACGCGACCACATGCGTCGCATGACGTAAAGTAGTATTTCGTCTTTAGACAGGCCAAAAATGTCAATTTTGCAATGTTTATTAGGCTTAGGTCATTTCCCAAAAACTGCTCATTATTAGGGTCATTTCATCAAATTTCCCTTATTAAGAGGTAAATTGTTGAATTGAGGTTTCTATATTGGTTGTAAATACTAAAAATTTATATCCCAATTTATAATATTAAAATAATTATTTTGACTTTTTTTCAAATAAATAAAATTAAAATAGCCAAAAACTAATTAAAACAATTAATTAGACTAATTATTATGATAATTAAAGCCTAATTAATTAAGGAAAATGGTCAAAATAATAAAAATAAAAGTATATTTAAGATAAATGTTGTACTCATTTATTTTAAAATAATTTTAGAAAAATTAAGGGATAAAAATAAATAATTTTGAATGAATAGTTGTATAATTTCATTTAAAACAATTATTTATTTAGCCCTAAAAATATAAATAAATATATTAGTAAAATAATTGCCATATTTATTTTAATATTTTGTATATTTAAAAAGATTAAAATTAAATCCAAAAGTGTGAAAAAAAATCAATTTCAAATAAACCTTAAGAATTTAATAAAAATATATATCCGGGATCCTGTGTGACCAAAACTAAAGGAATTAGTTACAGCGCACTGTCACAACGCACTGTCACAAGCTGAAACTCGACCCTGTGGCACTAAGGCTAGATCGACTCAAATTCTAGATAATAAGTCTTTTAGACAATGCAAGAAGAACTTAGAGAGAGAAAGAGATTAAGAACAAGAATTGTATTGATTGAATACTTGGTGATTACAATGTAATCTCTTTGAGGTATTTATAGGGCTAATTACAACTACTACATTTATGATACTAATCAACTACCATATTAATGATATAATGCCCAACTACTCCATTAATGATATTCTCCCAACTACCTCATTAATGGGCCCACTATCCAACTACTACATTAATTACTCTAGGGCATGTCTTCTCAAATGCTTCTAGAATATTTCTTGAAGTTGGCTAACTTAGACGATTAAGCCTCCCCTGGGCTAGAAATATTAGCGCACTGTGAGACCAAGACTTTAATAAACCTCGACATCCCCTTGAATGGATCGTGACACCAATGGACCGTAACATTCACCCTCACCTAAGTCGTGGCCATACTCGGCTCGACCCTAGACCGATATCCTTCAATCATCTGTCTGAATTGAAACAAGTGATCATTTCTTTCTCGGCTATTCTCGACATCGGGTAAACCTTCCCCACGCGTTGCTTTTTTTTAAACGATCCCTCATATCTGTGCACAAGTCCCTTCAACTTATATTGTAGAGACTTACATTATTGCGGGAGTAATTTCCCCATTCCTCTGCCCCCTTCTTAAACCCGGCACGCCTATTCAAATCTGCCCATTTCTTCATCTTCTTGGTGTCTTCTTCCAAAGATGCCCGAGGATCTGATTCCTCTCTTAAGGATTTGGCGAGAGTGAATGTGGACTGACTTTGACCAACGTAACTTGTGGCCAAACTTTGTGGAGTTAATAGTTGTGAGGTGTATTTGGCCTTGAGCCCCTCAACGACCTCCACACACACTATATGGACTTCCTCGGGTATTTCCTCTTTTCTCTTGGACCCTGTTAGGATCTAGGTCGCCGCTGGTGGACCGGGGGTTGGACCGGTTAACGGTTCTCACTCGTAGGGTGGTGGTTAATCCGGTTAGAGATTAACACCGGGGTTTCAATACTACACAACCTGTCACAAACCCTTGAACTAGGTTCAAGCGCGGAAGAGGTTTGCTTTCAGGTTGAAGCGGTACGCTTGTATGATAGGCACGGTCGGTTTCGGATGATGAAGATTTGGAGATGGTGGGTCGGTTTCGGTAATCTGGATATTCGGTATGGTTAGTATAAAGTCGGTTTGGAGCGGTATGGTTAAGTTAGTCGGTTATATAATGAAGCCTGCAGAAAGTAAATAACACAACAGATTTTATGGATGTTCGGAGATAAAACTCCTACGTCACCCCTTCCTCTCGAAACCGCGAGAAGGATATTCACTAAGGAATACAAGTACAAGCCGATCGAGACTTATTTTCTGCTCGATAATACTCTTACAATTTACACCGAAATTGTAGAACACACTTTAACTTTCAGCACTTAGGCTTTCTAGAATAGTACACTGTTATCACTTGTAGTAAATGCTCTTATTTTTCGTTATCCCAATGTGTGTCACCTGATGTCCCGCATTTATTCTTCTGCAACTGCCTCCTTTTATAGGTGAAATATGCCAACGGTCATATTTCACTGCCTTGAATCTGATTGGCTGATCAGAGGTGCAGTGATTCAGTGTTTCAGACCTGCGGTCGTTTCCTCAGACCTGATGGTCAATCTCAGACCTGGTATCCTGTCTCAGACCTGCCGGTCTGTAAGGCAAACCTGCCGGGTTTGTCTTTTACTTGATGTAGACACTGTCTCTTTGGACAGTTGTTTGTACTTTGAAGATTTCCTTTCTGGCTTATCCCGAAGTAGAAGGATTCGGTAGTACTGTTTTCTGCAGCCTACAGTCTTTTCTCAGACTTGCATGGATATGGAAGTATTCAGTCTGTTCCTTTGGTATCATTCTCAACAGATACCCAAATTGTCTTCTTGTACTGGTCGGCCGCTTGACTTGGCCGAATGTCTTTTGGTAGTGAAGTAACCGGACTTCTTCCGGTTATTCTTGTCTTGTGGATAATCGGCTGTTTGATGGTTCCGGTTTTGAGCTTTGGCCGATCCTTCCTTTGTGCGGTCACGTTCCGAATACTCTTGATCGGTTTGGTAGCTTGACCGGTTCGGTTTCTTCAGTTGGTTTTCTTGTTCATCCGGTCTGGTTCCTTGTTCCTGCATGGAAGGTTTATTTAAGTTAGGTTTATTTGAACCGGTCTGAATTTATCTAACAATTTCTCCCTTTTTGATTATTTTATTTAAAATTATCAAAATCATGTAAGTTTGCAACCGTAGGCCAGTTGTTTTGTTTGACCGGTTTTTGAAAAAGACTTAGAGAATTTTTCGAAAAATTTTGAGAGAGAAGTTTTGGAAGAGTCTTTATCTTTTATCTAACAATTTCTCCCTTTTTGATTATTTTATTTAAAATTATCAAAACTAAATAGGAATGCAAAATAAGGCCGGATTCAAAAATAACTTTATATATATTTATAGGTGACCGGAAAAGACAAAGCATATATAAATACTAAGGCAAATGAGAAAAAGAAGGATAGTCCCTATTCAGAGTCTGTGAAGTCATAGGCACTCTTCTTTTTCTTCGGTTGCGGTTGCGGTTGCCTGGTCTGTTGGGAGGATCGTTGTCTTTTAGACCGGGACCGCAACTGTTCTTCGACTTCGTCCTCGACTAGGTCGGCTTGCTGCGAAGTACCCGTAGTGACCGGTTCAGAGATTTCATTGAGCATCTCGGCAATCTGAACTCTCTTAGGAGCCTGCCTCTGTCTCTTCTTCGGTGCGGAAACGGAGGCGGCCGCTTTCTTCTTCTTCTCGTGTTCCTTTGCAAAGCCCTCCAGCCTTCGTGCCTCCCTTTCCAACCGTGCGGCATCCTCCGCAGCTTGACTTGCCACTTTCTCGGCATACCCTGGGTATAAGGCCTCGGCTCTTCTTATTCTTGCGGCTTCCAATTCTGCTTCGGTTAGTTGAGACGATCGCGGCGCCTCTTTATCTTTGCTAGCTTTGGCGTCCAGCGCATCCTGTACCCTTTTAGCCACTTGAGCATCCGCCTCTATAGCCGCGGCGTCCGCGGTCTCCTTAGCCTTTAGAATTTCGGCCACCTGTTCGGTAAGGGCCTTTACTTCGGCCACGAGACTTTCGTTTGTCTTTTCCAGTACTAAGACCCGGTCGATTGTTGTGTCGACCCGTTCGAAATCCTTCTTTAAGTTGGAGGTTACATCCTCCAAAGTTGCGGTTCGCTGAACACATTTTTCGCGCTCACCGGCCTCTTCCCATAGTCCGGCGCCGAGTTCTGAGAGACGTGCTTGATGTTGATCCAGCAGCTGCTTTGTCACGTCGGTGAACTGCATAGCCGAATCAATTATGTTGTCGCATCTATCCTTGAACGGTTGAAGCTTGGACACGTCGAGTTCTTGTACCCGGTCTTCAATTCGTTCCGATAGGGATGCTTCAAGCTTCTGAAGTCGGTCCTCAATCCGCTCCGAAACTGATGCTTCAAACTTTTGAAGTCGGTCATCAATCCATTCTTTAGGAGGGACTGAAGCGGTGACTTCCGGTGGTGGAGGAGGAGTTGATTGCTCGGTGGGATCTGGATCGGCTCTCTCACTGGAGTCTATCGGTGCAGCGTTCTCATTTGGAAGTTCTAATGTTGCCGCATCCTCCGAGATTGTTACCGCAATGTCCAAAATCGGTACCTCGACATCTTCTAATATTGGTGCCTCAACATCCTCTGGTATCGGTGCCTCAACATCCCTTGGAGGTGTTGGACAGTTAACTGGAAATTCTTCGATTACCGGAGCAGTATATACCGGTACTTGCTTTTGGTTGCATATTGCTTCCAGCCGCTCTATTTCTTGACGTATTTCCAATTTGCCCTTTGCAAGCTTTGATAACACCCGCGGTGCTACGGTGTCCACCGATCCCCCTTCGTTATACTCCTCCTTGATTTTCCGGATGCGCTTTCTTAGTTTCCGAAGTTGGCTTCCCGGTATCAGGAGACAGGTTCGGCATTGTACCTCCTAAATTGTGTTGGACTTTGTGAGGCGCAACATCAGGTCTTCTACTTCCTCCAATCTGTTGATGCAATCTTTTTGTGAGAAGCTCGGTAGGATTTCTTTATATTTTGTTTTGAACCGGTACTCATGCCACTCCAAATATAGGTTTATAATGTCCTCGTCTTGCTTGTTAATGCCCTGAAAGATTTTCTGGGCTAATCTTTCGGCCTCAGCCTCGTCGGCCTCTTCCCTCTCCGTGTTGTAGCCTTCATCATTGGCTACTTTATCAACCCCGTCTTCACCCTCGGTGGTCTCAGGATTAGCGCTTTGTTCGGCATCGTTCGGACTCCGAGCCGAATGATCGTCGTCATTGACCGTTCTATCTTCGGTCCTCTCCGTGTCGGTTTCCTCAGGAGCCCACTCCTCATCTTCTGTTTGTTGTGGTGGGTCTACGAAGGTTACCTTTTCTTTTCCCTTTCCTCCAGTCTTTGCTTTTGCCGGGGCATCTTTCTTTGCGGCTTTCTTCTTTCGGCCACCTGTGGAACTGGAGGCCGGCTGCGTTCTTGTAAGGAATTGCCTCGATCTAATGAGGCAACGTTTTGCGAGAACGGTGCCGGGACCAAGATTGATTTTTAAGTGGAGGAATATCTTACCGAGGGGCACGGCATATCCCCACGACCGGGTTGAATCCGGTTTCACCATGTCCATGAGGTTGCCGAACACTGATCTTGCCCAGTTGACCTCTTTTCCTTCCAACAGACCGATTATCATCTTGATTTTGTCTTTGGTAAGGTTGCTGAAGTTTCCTCCCCTTGCCAGTATCGCCCTGGCGAAAACGTCACACGCCGGAATATACTCCGGCCTCAGCATTTGTTTACTCCCGGATGTAGTGATCGGCTCAGTGGTTGCCGATAAGAAGTGGCAAGCCGTCTCAAAAGTGTCATTGTCTATTTCTGCCGTTGCATCCTGGCCAGTAGTTGGGAGATGCAAGCTCTCGGCCACCAATGCTTCGGTGATCTCGATTTGGGAACCGCAAACCGTCGCGATGATCCTGTCGTAGGAGATGATTGCGGTGTTGAAGAATTCTTCGACCGCATCTTTGTAAATGACGTGAGGACCGCCTAGGAAATATCCCAGACCGGTTTTAATCAGCCGGTCAATAACTTCCTTCGCCTCGGTCGTCCCATTCTGCCGGATCTCCTCGAAATCTACTTGAGAGTAGAGTTTGAACAACGCCGAATCACGACCCATGTTGAAGAGTTTGAGAATGAGAGAAAAACGACTTTAGAGAGTTTAGGAAGCTTAGAGAGAGAAAGTGAATTCGCGTGAGAATGAAAGAAAATGACCGAAGGCCCCTTTTATAGACACGGTTTGGAAGCCCAACCGTCCCATCATTAATGGGCGGGAGTTTTCCCTCCAAAATGAAAGGGCGCCAAGCTATGGGCGGTTAAGTATGAAAAGGTGGGCGGCCACTTTGAGCGGGAGATTTCCCTCCAAAACCCTTTGCCTATGTCATGGATGACGCATTCTTTTCTTTGAGACCGAATGATTGAGCGGTTTCTAAATCGAAACAGACATTTTGATTGGTCAGAGTGTTAACAGTTTTAATCAGATTTTATGATACCGGATAATAACGAGGTTATTTTAAGATGTGAACCGGTTACTTAGATAAATGCGCAAAGAGTAAAGAGAAACGGTCATTGAAACTAAAACGATATTTTATTCAAGAGACAGTACAGAGAGGAAACCGATAGGATGATATGAGAGATAGGCACTTAAGAAGTAAACACCATTTTGGAAAACTTCTCTTCCACCGCATTTGCATCAAGAATGTTTGAGGGGGATACCGGTGTACCCGGTCCAAACTCTGGCCGGTACTTGAGAATCAACTTGCTGATGTGAGGTGCGTAACCGAGACCTTTCTTGGTCAGCACCATGTTCTTCAAGTTTTGGAAGAGGACCGCTGACCAATTGATGGTCGTTTTGTGGAAGATGTGGGTCATGATGTTGTAGGTGTTCTTTGAATACCGCTGATTTGGGGATTGACACAGAATGGACCGAGTGACAATCTCAAGAAGGAGCTGAGCACTACGACCGAGGTGGGTTTTTAACCCATAGGTTTCCACTGGATCAAGGGTTGTAGAACAGAGTAATCCATAGTAGAATGCATCAAGTCCCTCCATAGTCGGGAAATCAGAGAACCCTTCTTTGGGCAGATTGAGAAGGATGGCAAATTCGGCTTCATCAAGCCAGAAGGTGTGGTCCCTTACCGTAGAGACAATGTAGTCGCCCCTGATGCAGGCACTTCTGAAGAATGCCTTGACATCCTCAATCAGTACAGGACCGGATTCTTCGAGGAAGGTTTGAAGTCCGGTATCAATAAGGCATTCAAACATGTTTTTCTTTGGATGGTCACCGTCCCATTCTGCCATACATGAGTTGAAATCGATGCTTAGAAAGTTTCCCAAAGTACGGCTCGGCATGATTATGGTATTGAGAGAGAGATTCAAGAAGAATACAAGTGATTTTGTACTTTTGGATGTGATAGAATGAGAGGAGGATGGCTCCTTATATAGGATCGGTTTTGGAGGGAAAAATCTGAGCATTGATGGTCAGTTTTGTTTTATTAAGGAAAAGAATCTTTCCCTTTTCAAGATGCATGGGGAAGCGGCAGATTGCAAGGCTCGAGGTAAGTGTTAGTTGGGAAGTGACCAGATTAGTTGGAAATTAAATGTGCGGGTGGTTGGGAGTTATTTCATTAATTGAGATTATCTCATTAAATGCATTTTAACACATAACCGATATTGATTAGATAGAAACCGAAAAAGGTAGAGACAATGCCGAAAATGACATACAGCAATGATGAAGTCAAGAAAAACACAAATAAAACCGAAGTAGACATGGAAGAAGCCGATATGATCAAATTTGAGTTGGTGAAAACTTCATCCGGTACATGCTGCAAAACGACCGGATGCAAGAAGAAGTGACTTAGCGAGCGCGGGGGTTAACATCACGAGGGGGATTGAAGTTTCTCCTCCTCCATTCTCTTTCAAACCGATTATAGAAAGAATCGGTCGTCTCTCTGGTTAACACCTGGGCCTGGTTCAAGCCCTCGCCAGGACAGGTTGGAACGCCAAGTTCCACCGTAAGGGTGCTTATTTGGGGAATAAGACCGACCGACCGGATGTTAACCATCCAGATTAGGGTGTCGACTAGCACCCGGGACCAATTCACCGGCGTGCTGGTAATGATGGCCGCCATCATGTTGAAATTCGCCGTGCAATAGGTGTTGGTGACATCTCTTCCAAAGATGCCCCTTCCTATCACATCTTTGAGGAGCTGATACTCAGCCCTCAAGAGAGACTTAGAGCCATGATCATCAACAGGCTCATCCGACCGGGCAAAGGAGAGGGAGACCTCAGCCTTAATGTCGGCCGGAGGGTTGAGGTCTGTGATCCCTTGCTTAGGCAGACCGAAGCACCGAGCAAAGTCCTGCTCGGTGAAATCGAAGATTATACCCCCAACCTTTGATTGGATGTGGGTATCAAAGTGGGGTGTGCCCCGGAATACCCTGGCATTATAGTAAAATTCCAAGACGGATTCAGGGTAGATAGTTTGCTTGTCATCCAGAAAATACTGGAGGCCAGTATCTTCCAGTTTCTTGATCATCCGATACACCTCATAGTGTTCGGTACCAGAATAGGATTCAAAATCCACTTGGAGGATGTTTGGGAATTGAGACATGGTTAGGTTGCCTTAGTGAGAGGATGTTCTTGTGACTTGTGAGTGTTGAGGTGAGCGTTTGCTTCACTTAAATACTAGTTTAGGGGCTAACCTATTGTCCAGGCATTAAATGGGATGACATGTATTAACTGCTGGATAAGAGATTTTGTATGAAATAGGCAAGCTTGCAGTCTAGGTGTCGGTCATAGGCCTGAACCGTGAAAGATATCAAAAGATCTTCACGTCTTTTTAGGCGCGACCATGTTACTTGGAAAGGGTAATGATGCAGAGCAGATATCCTCATCCTCTGATAACTATTCCTCTTTTGTTTGAAGTTCAAATAATCTAGGGTAACCTGCTTCCGAGCCGGTCAGGTATCAGTTGTTCATCCCGATGCGGTTATTTGGTGCATGCACCAAGTAGCCAGTCGGTTTACTCTATCTGATAGACTGGGCGGTTCTTCCACAGACACCCCGAAGATTCAAAGTTCAACAGCTTAGGAAGAGTTACCGGTTTGTCTGCTTGAACCGGTTTCCCTTTAAGCATCCTTTGGAAGGATTTGGCTAATGTCGGTTAAGCCGAGAGTAAGCCTGAATTGAGAAAACTTAGCTTCCTGCAGCGGCTTCGTGAAGATATCGGCTACTTGTTGATCGGTCGGTACGTATTCCAGCCGGATATGCTTCAGCGTGACATGCTCTCGGATGAAATGATGCCTTATGTCGATGTGCTTGGTTCTGGAGTGGAGAACCGGGTTGTAGGTAATCGCAATGACACTTGTGTTGTCACAGAAGATCGGGGACTCTTCGGCTGTGATACCGAAGTCCTTCAGCTGCTGTTGGATCCAGAGGAGTTGGGAACAGCAACTTCCGGCCGCCAAGTATTCAGCCTCCGCGGTTGATGTAGCCACCGATGTCTGTTTCTTGCTGTGCCATGACACCAGTCGGTCACCTAGGAACTGACATGTTCCACTGATACTTTTCCTGTCGATCTTGCATCCTGCATAATCTGCGTCTGAGTAGCTTGTTAGATTAAAGGATGAGTCTTTTGGGTACCACAGACCGACATCAGGTGTGCCCTTTAGATACTTCAGTATCCTCTTTGCGGCTGTGTAATGGGATTGCTTTGGATTTGCTTGGAATCTTCCACACACACCAACTGCAAACAGGATGTCCGGTCTACTTGCTGTCAGATACAATAGGGAACCGATCATGCCCCGGTATGCAATCTGGTCTACCGATTGGCCTTCATCATCTCTGTCCAGTTTAATGGATGAGCTCATTGGAGTGGCCGCCGAGGAGCATGTGTCCATACCGAATTTCTTTAGCAGCTCCTTGGTATATTTTGGTTGACTGATGAATGTTCCTTCCTTGAGTTGTTTAACCTGAAGACCTAGAAAGAAACTTAATTCTCCCATCATACTCATTTCAAATTTGTCAGTCATCATTTTTGAGAATTTGTCACAAAGCTTTGGATCGGTGGAACCGAAAATAATGTCATCTATATAAATTTGAACAAGTAGGATATGTTCCTTCTTTTCAAATTTAAACAATGTCTTATCCACTAAACCGATGGTGAAATCATGTTCTAATAGAAATGCGGTTAGCGTATCATACCAGGCTCTGGGTGCTTGCTTTAGACCGTATAAAGCTTTGTTCAGCCGGTATACATGGTTTGGAAATGCAGCATTTTTGAAACCGGGTGGCTGTTCAACGTACACTTCTTCACGTAGATCACCGTTCAGAAATGCACTTTTAACATCCATTTGAAAGACTTTGAAGTTTTTGAAAGCAGCAAATGCAAGAAAAATCCTAATGGCTTCAATCCTGGCTACAGGAGCAAATGACTCTTCAAAGTCAATACCCTCTTCCTGTTTGTAACCTTGAGCCACTAATCTGGCTTTGTTCCTCGTGACCAAACCGTCCTCATTGAGTTTATTTCTGAATACCCATCTTGTTCCTATGACCGATTGATCTTTCGGTCTGGGAACTAAGTACCAGACTTTACTACTCTCGAACTGGTTTAGCTCTTCTTGCATTCCCAAGATCCAATCCGGATCTGACAATGCTTCATCTATCCTTTTCGGTTCAATCTGGGATATGAAAGCTGAGTTAAAATATCCTTCCAGAAGTTGACTCCTAGTTCGAACAGGTTCTGAAGGGTCACCTATAATTTGCTCAGGAGGATGTTTACTGTTTCTTCTGAGATTTAGTTCAGGGATGTCTACCAAATTACCGGTAACTTGACCAAGGCTAGACATGTCAGTAGGTTGACCGAGATTGTCAGACCGACCGACTCCCTCGGATTGGACCGAAGTGTCAGCTTCCTATTGTGGAACAAGTTGATCCGGCTGGGTATCAATGATACCCATTTGGTCATGGACAAACCGCCTGAAGACCGGAGTCTCATCTTCACTATCAGAATGAATATCGTTATTTTCCAGTCTGTTATGTAGATCAAAGCATGAAGCAGTATTGCTTTCAACCGATTCATCGAAAACAACGTGAATTGTTTCCTCCATGTTTGCAGTTCTATTATTATATACTCTATATGCTTTACTCACTGACGAATATCCTAGCATAATGCCGGTATCGGTCTTTGCATCAAAAGCGGTGAGTTAGGTTTTACCATTTATAAGAATGTAACATTTGCAACCGAAAATCCTGAGATACTTGAGTTTGGGAACTCTGTTAAAATAAACCTCATATGGTGTTTTGTTGTGAAATCTGTTTATCAGAGACCGATTTTGTGTATGGCATGCAGTGTTGATAGCCTCAGCCCAAAATTTCTAAGCAATGCCGGAGTCGGCTATCATGGACCGTGCGGCTTCCTTGAGAGTCCGGTTTCTTCTCTCGGCCAGGCCATTTTGTTGAGGAGTCCTAGCACTAGACAACTCGTGTCTAATGCCGGGTTCATCAAGATATGCAGTTAATGTACTATTAGTAAATTCGGTACCTCGATCACTTCGAATGCTGTTGATGCGAGTTGATTTTTCATTTTGCAACCGCTTAAGAAGTGTGATCAGGTTTGATACAGTTTCTCGTTTAGATGGTAGGAATATCACCCATGTATATCTAGAGTAATCATCAATAACTACCATGGTGTACAGCATACCTCCTAGGCTAATGACCTGAATCGGTCCAAATAAATCCATGTGAAGAAGGTCTAGGCATCGGCTGGATTGAATATTTCCATTACTCTTAAAAGATGACCTAGTTTGTTTACCCATCTGGCATGCTGAACAGACCTTATCCTGGTTAAATACTATATCAGGAATACCTTCAACTAGCTTTTTACCGCGAATGTAGTTTAAGGTTTTCATGTTTAGATGGTTTAGTCTCTTGTGCCATAGCCAGGTTTGATCAGTCTTAGCTATCATACATATATGATATTCTATTCTTGTTTTCCAGTCTACCTTATAGATGTTACCTATTCTATTTCCGGTTAGTAGTACGATGCCTTGAGAGTCCTTAACTAAGCATGCATGTTTAAGGAATTCTACCGTGTATCCGGCGTCACACAACTGACTAATACTAAGTAGATTGAAACGTAGGTTTTCGACTAAGAGTACATTATCAATAGTTAGATTACCATGGACAATCTTACCCTTGCCCACAGTTTTACCTTTTGAGTTGTCACCGAAGGTAATTAGAGCACCGGTTACTGATCTGATGTCGATTAGCAAATTGCTATTTCCGGTCATGTGCCTGGAGCAACCGCTGTCCAAGAACCATTCGGAGTTTCCTAGCCGTTTCTTTGGATCCTGCAAAATATACATATTCACAACTGTTTGGTACCCACATTTACTTGGGTCCACATGCGATTAGTCCCTTAGGTACCCAAACTTTAATAAACCGGACAGTCTTCTTAGCTAGAGTTTTAACTGTCCTTTTTACACTTGGTCTGGTGTATTTCGGTTGTCCTTCAAATGTCCTAAATGGTGATGGTCTTTGATTCGGTGATCTGTAGTTTGACCTATGTGGTTCAGGAAAGTCTTTCTTATATTTGAGGATTTCGTCTTTTCTTTTCTCAAGGTCAAGCCATGAATCGGTTGGGCCAACGTAGTCATATTTTAGCTTCTCTTCCCTATAGTATGCGGTTTCCTCTTCTTCAGCTGTACAGGTGCTCTTAAGAAATCTTATAAAGGGGAGGTTTCCTTTTGTAAGCCTTGCTTTCTCTATGGGTTTTCGGTCTTTAGAGCTATTCCCTGTGTATCCAAGACCACGCTTACAACGAGGATGCCTATAGTGTTTATTCATATTCTTTACTATATCGCTAGATCTCTTATAGGCGGCCATCGTATATTGAAATCGGGCATTCTCTTCCTCGGTTAGTTCTCTAGTCGGTTCACTAGGTTGTTCGGTCTTAGGGTCTAACTCGGTTTCTATGGTACGGATATCATTAGATTGAATGACCTCCGGTTCGGTTATGATGCGTACCTCTGGTTCTATTGGAATAGGTACTATGGGATCGGGCTTGATGTTGAGGTGTTTAGGTAACATGGTCAATAGGTTCTTATATTCTTCTACCATGTCATTTAATGCATTGTATAACTCATCTTTAGTAAATTCCTCACAGGGAGAGTCAAATACCTGTTCCTCATTGGCCATGAGGCACGTGAGCTCATCGTCACTGTCACTGCGAGCCCATAGACTTCCTCCATCGTCGGCTATTAGTGCTTTCGGTACCTCACTTCCTTCACCGGCTTGTTGATAATTATTTCTGTCATTTTGATAGTCCGGTTTCTGGGTATCCCTCCTTGGTTTCCTGCATTCCCACTTAAAGTGTCTCAAACAGTTACAGTTATAGCATCTTACATTGGATTTGTCACCATAGTAGTTGTTTGTCGGTTGGCTCCTTTTCATGAACCTTCCAAACTTCTGTGCGAGCATGGCCATGGCGTCCTCAGTAAACTGTTCGGCTGTTCTGATAGGTACAGGTGCAGGAGCCGGTATCGGTGCAGGGGTAGGTGCAGGTACAGCCGGTTCTGTAGATGTGATTAGTGCTCTGGTTGATGTTGAGGCCGAGACTTCCTCTTCGGTCCTAGATCTCATCTCGAATTCGTATGCCTTTAGATCTTCGAATACGTCGTATAGTTTCATCTTACGTAGGCTCTTTGATTCCCTCATTACCATTGTCTTTATATCCCAGGCACTTGGAAGAGATCTCAAGGCCTTCATAACTACCTCTTTGTTGTCATACTTCTTGCCCAGAGTTGCTAGTTCATCTAGCACACCAGTGAACCGGTCACTGTATTCCTTCATAGTTTCTCCTGGTTTCATTTTGATGCTTTCGAACTTCTGTGTGGCCATCATTATTTTGTTCTCCCTTGTTCTTTCATTTCCTTCAAAGATTTGGATGACCGTGTTCCATGTCTCCTTCGCAGTTTTGCAATCTCTGATCTTGCAGTATGTGTTTCTGTCTACGCTGTTGGAGATCCGGTTTCTTGCATGGTTGTCCAGATTGTTCCTTCTCCTGTCTTCAGCTGTCCATTCTTTTTTATCTTTATCAATGAATATCGGTCATTTGGTTAGAATGAATTCCATTTCATCATCCAAGGTGACTAGGTGCAGGTGCATGCGTGCCTTCCAGTTGGCAAAGTCATCACCTTCTAGCATTGGAGGCCTATCCTGATACATGTTTGCTTGAGTATTGAAACTAACTGCTCTAATACCAATTGTTAGGATCTAGGTCGCCGCTGGTGGACCGGGGGTTGGACCGGTTAGCGGTTCTCACTCGTAGGGTGGTGGTTAATCCGGTTAGAGATTAACACCGGGGTTTCAATACTACACAACCTGTCACAAACCCTTGAACTAGGTTCAAGCGCGGAAGAGGTTTGCTTTCAGGTTGAAGCGGTACGCTTGTATGATAGGCACGGTCGGTTTCGGATGATGAAGATTTGGAGATGGTGGGTCGGTTTCGGTAATCTGGATATTCGGTATGGTTAGTATAAAGTCGGTTTGGAGCGGTATGGTTAAGTTAGTCGGTTATATAATGAAGCCTACAGAAAGTAAATAACACAACAGATTTTATGGATGTTCGGAGATAAAACTCCTACGTCACCCCTTCCTCTCGAAACCGCGAGAAGGATATTCACTAAGGAATACAAGTACAAGCCGATCGAGACTTATTTTCTGCTCGATAATACTCTTACAATTTACACCGAAATTGTAGAACACACTTTAACTTTCAGCACTTAGGCTTTCTAGAATAGTACACTGTTATCACTTGTAGTAAATGCTCTTATTTTTCGTTATCCCAATGTGTGTCACCTGATGTCCCGCATTTACTCTTCTGCAACTGCCTCCTTTTATAGGTGAAATATGCCAACGGTCATATTTCACTGCCTTGAATCTGATTGGCTGATCAGAGGTGCAGTGATTCAGTGTTTCAGACCTGCGGTCGTTTCCTCAGACCTGATGGTCAATCTCAGACCTGGTATCCTGTCTCAGACCTGCCGGTCTGTAAGGCAAACCTGCCGGGTTTGTCTTTTACTTGATGTAGACACTGTCTCTTTGGACAGTTGTTTGTACTTTGAAGATTTCCTATCTGGCTTATCCCGAAGTAGAAGGATTCGGTAGTACTGTTTTCTGCAGCCTACAGTCTTTTCTCAGACTTGCATGGATATGAAAGTATTCAGTCTGTTCCTTTGGTATCATTCTCAACAGATACCCAAATTGTCTTCTTGTACTGGTCGGCCGCTTGACTTGGCCGAATGTCTTTTGGTAGTGAAGTAACCGGACTTCTTCCGGTTATTCTTGTCTTGTGGATAATCGGCTGTTTGATGGTTCCGGTTTTGAGCTTTGGCCGATCCTTCCTTTGTGCGGTCACGTTCCGAATACTCTTGATCGGTTTGGTAGCTTGACCGGTTCGGTTTCTTCAGTTGGTTTTCTTGTTCATCCGGTCCGGTTCCTTGTTCCTGCATGGAAGGTTTATTTAAGTTAGGTTTATTTGAACCGGTCTGAATTTATCTAACAGACCCGTACCCATCATCCATCCCGAAAAAAGTGGCAAATGTCTTTTTCCCACGTTTGCGACCTCAGTTGAACCGCATTGCTGAGAGCATGCTCATTCCCTCTAATTCTCTTCTTGTTGATATCACACTAGTCTTCTTGTGATCCAAAATGATTAAGGATTTAGAATAAGACATTATACAAGCACATACCTAATTGAACCATTGTAGTCCAAACATTACATCGTAATCATCCATAAGGACTATTGTAAACGAGATTGTTCTCTTCCAGTCTCTAATCCTGGTGTGCACTCCCTTAGCCTCCCCGACCACCAACTTGATTATTGTATTCACAGACTTGACCGTCCCTCTCATTGGGTTGATGCGAAGACCCAACGCCTTAGCCACTCCTTCACGCATGAAGTTGTGGGTAGATCCCGTATCCACTAGTGCTTTGATGTGCCTTCCCCCGATCAAGGAATCCATGAACATCGAGCCCCTCTTTATTCCCTTGATCGGTTCCACAATACTAGCTTTCACAACATTGAACAGTCTTAAGGATCCCAATTGAGTCCCTTCCTCCCATCAGAGGACTCAATTTCTCGAACTGCCGCAAACATTTTATCTTTGAACGGGCACATGAACTTTATGAGTTTGGTAGCACCACAAATGTGACAGTTCTTGTCTTACCCGATTCGTCGGTTTGCCTTCCCAAATTATTGTTTGGCTACCACTTCTTGGGTGGGCGGTATCCCCCACCTTTATCCTTATCACGTGGGTGGTCTTCCCCACCTTTCTCCTCATCATCTCTGATGAACTTTGGCCTATCCACATACACCTTGAGCTCGATCAGCCTCTCCGCAACCGCAATTGTCTCAGAGAGGTTCTGCACCTTGGCTCTTTGCAGTTCTAAATCTGTCCAATTTTTTAGACCGTTAACGAATGTGAACAGAGCCTCTAGTTTCGTTAGACTAGGTAACTCGAGCATCAATTCTTGGAACTCCTTCACATACTCTTTGATGGTCATGTTGTGCACAAGTTGACTTAGCCGCTTCTGTGCCTCAAAATTGGCATTCTCTAGGAAGAATTGGCGCTTGAACTCGTTCTTGAAGTCTTCTCATGTTTCCATCCTCAACGTACCTCGTTCAATATCTGCTTCACGCCCTCTCCACCATAATAGCACCATCTCTATCAAGAAGAAATGAGCCATCTGTAACTTGTTGCTTTCATCAAGTATGCTTGATGTCCGAAAATATCGTTCCATGTTCCAAAGGAAGTCCTCAACTTCCCTTGCACTCCTTGAGCCTTTGAACAGAGTTGGTTTATGAACATCCATTCGATGAGGTGTTGCACGTCGAAGTTTCTCTCTATTACACCCAATCTGACCTTCCATCGCATCAAACCTTCCCATCATTTCCCTTCGGAGAGCATCGATCATCGCATGTGCTTCTCCTTATATTGTCTTGAGTACTTCCTACCAGATATCATTAACCTCCCCTCGAATTGATCACATCACTTAGTCACGAATACTACGATTCAAATTGTTAATGATCCCCATGACCTCATTCTCCAACTTTTCACTTATCTCATCCAACACCATCACTCTATCGACCACCACGCTAAACGCTTCGAGAGCTTCTTGGTGCTCGCTCATTCCTTCTTCAAGCTGGATTACCCGCGCTTCCATGACATCACCTCTCTCGATAGACTTATGCCTCTTGGATCCCTAGTCCTTATATTTGCCGGTCGAAACCTTAGTGACAGTAGTAACACTTAAATCCATCTCTTACAACTTGAATGCGGAAGCACAACCTTGCTCTGATACCACTTGTCATAGGCTGAAACTCGACCCGTGTGACACTAGGTTAGATCGACTCAAATTCTAGCTAGTAAGCCTTTTAGACATTGCAAGAAGAACTAAGAGAGAATAAGAATTGTATTGATTGAATACTTAATGTGTACAAAGTAGTACCTTTGATGTATTTATAGGGCTAATTACAAGTACTACATTTATGATACTAACCAACTACCATATTAATGATATAATGCCCAATTACCCCATTAATGATATTATCCCAACTACCTCATTAATGGGCCTACTACCCAACTACTACATTAATTACTCTAGGGCTTGCCTTCTTAAATGCTTCTAGAATATTTTTGAAGTGGACTTACTTAGACGATTGGTCCTTCCTTGAGCTAGAAAGATTAGTGCACTATGAGGCCAAGACTTTTGTTAGATTAAGTTAAAGAAAGAAAAAGGGGGAAATGATTTAATTAAGATTAAAGAGGAAATCATTAATTAAGTTGAATTATGAAAAAACGCTTTAATTGATTAAAATAAACTTAGGATAATAAAAATCAATACGATATAGTTTTGATGATGCATTGATAAATAAATAAAACTATGTTCTTCAAATGTTTAATGCGCATGTAAAGCTGAAGAGGCGCTGACAGCAGAACTAATGTCAGTAGAGCTGAAGAGGCGTTGGTAGAAGTCTAGCGCTAACAACAGTCTGAAGAAGCGCTGACAATATCCTTGCGTCAACAACAGTATGAAGAAGCGCTGGCAGCAGCCTTGCACCAACAACCGAATAGCCAACAACAACCTTGCTCTGTTAGCAAAGTTGTATTGCGCTAACAGCCAAGTAGTCTTCATCAGCCTTGCTCCGTCAACACAACTATGTTACACTAACAGCAGTGTTGCGGCAACAACAGTATTGGGCCAACAACATCGCTCACTATCAGCAGTCTGCTACATCAGCTTAATACGCTAAAGTGTAAAACTTCCACATACACGATTATTCCATTAGACCGCGTAGTACTATCCAGTACACCACGTTCTACCGAATATTCAGTGCACTACAATCCCGTACGCCACGATCCAACAGATATTATTCTTATGTGTACTATCCCGTACATCTAGCGTACAATCGTCAAAAAGATGACAAATATCTACGAATTAGATTCGACAGTTGCTTCGCTTCAAATATAAAAAGGGATCGAAGTACAACGGTGAATCTTCTGGCTCAATCTCTGAACTTGATCTTTTTCTTTCTTTCTCTCTCTAGTTGTTAAGCATACACTTTATACGTTGAGAGATAATCTTTTGTATTACCTAATAGTAATTTCAGTATTGTAAGTTGAACAGAACGTTGTTTGTTCAACAGAGAATGATAGTTAGGAGTTCAGAATACGCAGCTGTTAAGACTTGTGATCTAAGTGGGTTTGTGTAGAGACTATACAAATCAAAGTCTTCTAGTGGAATCCTTTTAGAAACAGAAGAAGGCGTGACGTAGGAGTTTTATCTCCGAACATCTATAAAATCTTGTGTTGTTTATTTACTGCTTCATTCATTACTGCATTTGCCACTTCAAATCCCGCAAGCATTTTCCGCACTTGAAATCGTTAAAGAGCTTGCTACGATTTGTTGAAGAATAGAAATATATTTGAAGTCCTTAACATGATTAAAATCGCATTGAAAGTTAAAATTAATACAACAATATTCACCCCCCTTTATTGTTGTCACTATCCTAACAACTTTAATGAACCTCAACATCCCCATGTAGGGTTGTAAACGAATCGAATCGAAGCGAATATTACTGTATTCGATTTGTATTCGTGAAACTATTCGAATATTCGTATTCGTATTCGAAATTTTTTCGAATAATTAATGTGATTCGTATTCGATTTGAAATTGATATTCGTATTATTCGATTCGATTCAAGTATTCGATTCGATTTTTTTAAAACATATTTTATACAATTTATTCAAAAATTTGAAAATTAATATTTTTACATAATATATAACAATATTCAATAAAATTACCTAATAAAAATTAAATAATAATGTTCAAATTACGATTTCAATATTCAACTCCCAATACAATGTAATGCAAGCCATCAATTAAAACTTCCGCGTAACATAACATAAACAATAGTTATCAAAAGAATATTTCATTAAAGTGGTTTGTAAATCAATATTCGAATCTTTCATGCCTGACAAATCTTTCTCTTTTTCCTTTCAAAATGCCCCTTATCTTCCTCAACTTCATCATCTTTACCATCTTCCACATTTTTACCTTATGCCTCAACTTCATCATCTTTACCTTCTTTCTTATCTTTCTCCTCATCAACATTCACATTCTCAATTCGCAAGGCACCATCACATTCATCATCATTTATCTCGATCATAGTTTTCTCCCCCTTTCATAACAAATATGTAATTAGAGCTTAAATGTTAAAAAATATATCTATATTCTAAATGATATATAATATTTAATAGTCATATTAGATATGGGTTACAACTGGTCAAAAAATACATGACCGGAGAAGAAAAGGACTCACCGGAGAAATCACTAGAGTAGTGTCGAGTGGAGAAGACGACGAGCGGAGAAGAGAACTACATGGAGGCGGCGGCGGCGACCAAAGTAACGTCGACTGGAGAAGAGAAGAGATGAGATGGAGGCGGTGGTAGGTTTTGAGTGATTAGCAGCAGAATGACTAAATGTGGGTTTCAAGTTTTCAACCGAAGAAATATATATATGTACTAAGGTTTTAGAATAAATAATATTTATAAAATTAAAATTAATAAAATGGTATATATAATATATATATATATATATATATAATCGAATATTAGTGAATACTGAATCGAATATCTTGATTTTGTATTCGTATTCGTTTATTAGTCGAATCGAATCGAATATTTTTATTCGAATTCGAATCACAAAATTACGAATACGAATATCAAAATTCGAATACGAATACCGAATCGAATCAAAAGTATTTGATTCATTTACAACCCTATCCCCATGAATGGACCGTGTCACCAATGGGCCACAACAGCACGCTAGTACCATCGAATGAGCACTGGATTTTCATCTAGTGCCTAGGAAGCCTCCGCGTAGCCTATTGGAGCCAGATTAATACGCTCCTGGGCCACATCAGATCAACAAACGACCCGTTAGCTGGAACGCTAACGGAGCGCCCAAATGACAACGACGTTGGATGAATCATTAATGGAGCACGTACTAGCATCAAAATGATGTCGGTTTTGGCTTTAGTCTTCTTCCTCATCAAGACACCGTGAGGATAAACTTCAAGATCCACGTTAATCTTTGCTTTTTGGAACTCAGTTGTTGGTCCACCAAAACGGCTGATTCAAAGTCCAAAATGATCACCCTACGATGGTGATCATTCTCCTTAGTCCCTACAAAAGTTGGCATCGTCACTACCTACTCTGAACAGTTGACTAAAGAACAACCAACCGACCTTGGATCTTCCAACCGACCTTGGGAAACTATAAATAGCTCCCATGGATCATTTTGAATCCAATGAACCAACTCATAACCCCCAAATTGAAGAAAATCAAAAATACGCCATTAAAGCTTGAATTTTCGGATTTTTCGAATTATCTGTTTGAGCCTTAAAACTTGTATCTAAGCATTCATAAAGTTTCCCTAAGTATTAAGGAGTATGATAAGATAAAAAGATAAGACTTTTCCAAAAAATTTCTCAAAATTTTTCCAATTTTTTCGAAAAATTCTCCCAAGTCAGTTTCAAAAATCCGGTCAAAGAAAGAACCGGCCTACGTTTGCAAACTTACATGATTTTGATAATTTTAAATAAAATAATCAAGAAGGGAGAAATTGTTAGATAAAATTAGACCGGTTCACATAACCTAACTTAAATAAACCTTCCATGTAGGAACAAGGAACCTGAGCGGTCAAACAAATAAACCGGCTAAGAAAACTAGTCGGTCAAGCCACTAAACCGACCAGGAACACTTGGAACATCACCGCACAAAGAAAGGATCGGCCAAAGCTTAAAACCGGAAACATTAGACAGCCGATCAGCCACAAGGGTGAGGAATAACCGGAAGCTGTCCGGTTAAACCAATCACACCGGAAGCCATCCGGTTAAAGACAAATAACCGACCAAGTACAAGAAGACAATTTGGGTATCTGTTGAGTATGATACCAAAGGAACAGACTGAATATTTCCATATCTATGCAAGTCTGAGGAAAGTCCACAGGCTGCAGAAGACAGTCCTACAGGATCTTTCCACTTCGGGATAAGTCAGAAAGGAGATCTTCCAAGTACAGACAACTGTTTAACAGATAGTGTCCACATTGAGTAAAAGACAAACCTAGCAGGTTTGTCTTACATACCGGAAGAACAGACAGGCAAGTCTGTGAGATTGACCGCCAGGTCTGACCAATTGACCGTAGGGTCTAAAACATTGAATCACTGAATCACTGAACCTCTGCTCAGCCAATCAGATTCAAGGAAGTGAAATATGACCGTTGGCATATTTCACCTATAAAAGGAGCAGCTGAAGAAGAGTAAACAAAGTGACACAAGTGGGACAAGTGGGATAACAAGAGAATCTAAGAGCATTTAATTTACAAGTGATAAGAGTGTGTTCTCTCTCTAGGAAAGCCTAAGTGCTAAAGTTGAAGTGTGTGTTTTACAATTTCGGTGTAAATTGTAAGAGTGTTATCAAGCAGGAAATAAGTCTTGATCGGATTGTACTTGTATTCCTTAGTGAATATCCTTCTCGCGGTTTCAAGAGGAAGGGGTGACGTAGGAGCTTTATCTCCGAACATCCATAAAATCTGTCTTGTTACTTACTTTCTGCCGGCTCCATTCTCTAACCGATTGATACCGCTCTAACCTATCTAACTCTATTCAAACCGGACCGCCAGGTTACAAAAACCGACCGACCAATTTTTCAAATCTTCATCATCCAAAACCGGTTCTACCTATCATACTAGTGTGCTGCTTCAACCTGAAACAAACCTCTTCCGCGCTTGAACCTAGTTCAAGGGTTTGTGACAGTTTGTGTAGTATTGAAACCCCAGTGTTAATCTCTAACAGGATTAACCACCACCCTTTGAGTGAGAACCGCTAACCGGTCCAACCCCGGTCCTCTAGCGGCTACCTAGATCCTAACAGAGTATCCATTAGATCCAATGCCAAATATCAATGAGTATCAAGGAGTATAAAGTTTCCCTAAGCTATTTTCCTAAACAGAAATACCCACTTGATCTAATGCCAAATATTTGGTATGTGTTTCCATGTATAAAGAAATTAAAACTTGATCCTTAGGCTGATTTCTTTGTGTTGGTACTGAATATGTTAATGTTATACATAAATTTGGCAGATTTGTTTCTCCCTGAGAGAAAAAAGAGAAATGGTAGAGAAAGAGATAGATCATACTCGCGCAATTTGAACTCCCGAAGAGAGTATCGTGCGGGTAGAAACCCACAATCTCCTTCTTCTAAATATGAAAAGTCTCGTGTAAGAGGTGGTGAAAGAGTAGAGAGCCCAAGCTCCCAATGGAAGTGCCAGTCGGAGACAAAAAGGGGAAATCATAGACCGTGAGAATATGGAAAATTTATGTCACATGTTTTTTTTATTAAAATTGTTTAGCTTGCATGGTTTTTTAATTTTTGTATTCTTCTACTTACTTTACTAGAAGGGCTAAATGATACTAACTCTTGAGAACTAACTGTAAATTTGGGAGTTGTAACTTCAAATGCATCAAATATTTTGTTATGGTTTTTCAAATCTCTAAGTTGCTTACCATTTTTTTTTTAATAAAATCCATTTTATTATAAGAATAATGAAAAACAATAGTTTGTCGTCATGCCCAACAGGAGAGCACCAGCAAAACAATACTAGTCAATCACGATGACGCCAAAAACAAAAATCCCTAGAGAGAACCAGCTAGAAACAAAAACAACACCAAGCTAACAAGTGTACCGGAATAAAACCAGCTAGAAGCTAAAGCAAAAAATAATCCGGGACAATACGGTTAAACACGTGTTTCAAAAGACAAAAAGGGAAGACAAAAGCAACCTTAAAACATTACATTCTTCCAATCACATCAAGAAGATCCATGATGTATCCAGCAGAACTGATAATGTTGCACATCCTAATCTCCACAAGAGTGGTCAAAAGAAAACAGCTGAAAATTCCTACTTCTGTTGTTAATGATCCTCATATTTCTTTCAAGCCAAATCGTCCACCAAATAATAAGTGGAATATGAATTCACTTCTTTTCAAGCTCGATGTTTTTGCATCGATCCACCCACTTAGATGAAAAATCGTTGATGGTCCTTTGCATAAAAATTAACTCTAAGAATGATCCACAATAAACTCTAAATAGGTTCAACGTAAGGGTAATGCAAAAGAATGTGTGAAGCAGTCTCCTCTGCCTCCCTACATAAATGACATTGGTTCACAATGAAAGAAAGAAACTAGAGTTTATTGTCCGCAAGGATACCACCATGGAGGACGCACCATTCGAAGAAATAAATTTTGGTGCACCATATTGCCAAACCATATTTCACAAGTAATTATTCGTCTCTAATTGGTTTAATGATTCATAGTATTTATTCACGCTAAAATGATCCAACTTTTTCCACGTCATCTTATCTTTAGTGGTATGATTTAATATTATTTCTTTAATTTGATGATTCATAGTATTTACTCACGCTAAACTGATCCAACTTTTTTCAGATCATCTTATATTTAGTGGTATGATTTTGGTGTACCAATGTGCGAAACCATATTCCACAGGTAATTATTCGTCTCTAATATATATATATATATATATATATATATATATATATAATGATGCTTAATTTTTAAAGTGTGTCAGGTCGAGAACTGTGGTTAATTTGGATATATATGTGAGACTAAATGGATACTTGAGTCGGATTGTGGGTTGACCTGCCCATAAACTTAAAACAATTAAAAAGAAAATTAAAAATGCTATAGGTATGGTTAACCTAACAAAACAAGTACAACCCTTTAACCAACTAGGCTAATAACACTTTATATTTTAAATTCAACACTAAATTTGATGAACGCGGGACATTTTAACAATATAAGTTCAACTTTTTAACTGACTAATATATATATATATAATGATGCTTACTTTTTAAAGTGTGTCGGGTCGAGAGCTGTGGTTAATTTGGATATATATGTGAGAGTAAATGGATACTTGAGTCGGATTGTGGGTTGACCCGCCCATAAAATTAAAACGGTTAAAAATAAAATTAAAAATGTTATAAGTATAGTTCGAACTTGCAATCTAACAATATGTGAGAGTAAATAGATACTTGGATTGGATTATGGGTTGACCCACCCATAAACATTTTTACCGTAATATTTTTTCAATTTTTTTAATATTATTACTCGTGCAAATGCACGAGATACATGCTAGTTGGTTTAATAATTCATAGTATTTACTCACGCTAAATTCATCCAACCTTTTCCACATCATCTTATCTTTAGTGGTATGATTTAATCTTGTTTATTTAATTTGATGATTCATAATATTTACTTACGCTAAACTGATCCAACTTTTTCCAGATCATCTTATTTTTAGTGGTATGATTTTGATGTACCATTGTGCCAAACCATATTCCACGGGTAATTATTCGTCTCTAATATATATATATATATATATATATATATATATATATATATATATATATATATATAATGATGCTTAATTTTCAAAGTGTCCAGATTGCTGTGTCGAGAGCTGTGGTTAATTTGGATATATATATGAGAGTAAATGAATACTTGAGTCGGATTGTGTGTTGACCCGTCCATAAACTTAAACGATTAAAAATAAAATTAAAAATGCTATATGTATATTTCGAACATGCAATCTCACAAAACAAGTTCAACTTTTTAACTAATTAGGCTAATAAGACTTTTTATTTTAAATTCAACACCAAATTTGATGAACGTGGAACATTCTTAACCATATAAGTTCAACTTTGTAACTAACTAATATATATATATATATATATATATATAATGATGCTTAATTTTCAAAGTGTCTAGATTATCGGGTCGAGAGATGTAGTTAATTTGGATATATATATGAGAGTAAATGGATACTTGAGTCGGATTGTGGGTTGACCCGTCCATAAATTTAAAACGGTAATTAAAAATAAAATTAAAAATGTTACATGTATGATTTGAACTTACAACATAACAAAACAAGTACAACTCTTTAACCAAGTGTGATTGAGATGGTAGTTTACCGAGGGATAATAGGCCGGTAACAATTGAAAGTGGTTAAAAAATATAAATCAAATATTTGATTGACCAAAGTGTGAGTTCACGATGTTAAATATGAATCAAATATTTGATAGATCAAAGTGAAAGTGTAAGGTCACGAGATAAGAGGTTAATTGAAAAAAAATGTGATGAAATATGTGAGAAAATGAGTTATTTTACCGAAATGAATAAAATGTGAAATGAGATTGTTTTAATTTTATTTTAATATATTATTCGTAATTTATTAAGAATTTTAATATTATATATTATTATAATCTTTTTTTTAAATTTATTTTATTTGTATTTTTATTTGTATGAATCAGACAAGAATTTTCTTAGTTGATTTAATGATTCATAGTATTTACTCACTCTAAACTAAATTGATCCAACTTTTTCCACATCATTTTAGTGTGGTATGATTTAATCTTTTTTATTTGATTTGATTATTATGTTTCTCCAACATCTTTAAGCTATTTACTATTTATTATTACAAATGTTACAATTATTAACTATTGTTAGAATGAAGATTTATTCATGCTAACTTTTATAATTATAGGATTGTTAAAATAATTAGAATTCTTAATCATATTTGAAAATTGTTACATTTTTATTAATACTTGATACTAAACATATAAACATATGATTGAATTTTTAATATGATAATTTAATTTTGCAATAAAAAGCCGTGAGCTGCAATTCTATTAGGCAGAAAATTTGATGATGGATTTATATTAAAAACTAAATGAAGAGTCACCACGATTCGGATGGTGTATCATAAATAATTCATTTACTATCTCCGCCTCATTCTATATCAAAAATATTTTTACTACCATCCACGATGTGTTTGATTTCGAAAATCCATGCAGGACACTGTTACACTTATCCTCTATTTTTTTTTTTTTTTTTCATAAAGTTCTATTAACAAATTTTATAATATATTGAAAAATTATATTATTATAAAAAAATAAATTTAAAATTCTTAAAAATATGAAAAATAATAAATATATTTGTGATTTATATATTTAATTTTGTTGATTAATGTTCAGAGAATATAGTAGGATGTGACACAAATATAATCCTCTCCCAATGCCATCCCTGATTAAGAGCAATTCTCTAATTTTCATCATAAGTTGATAATCTCTCTTAATAAATACTAGTTTAAGAAATTTTTTAATATATATATTTTTTTTAATCTAAAATAATAGTAATTGGATGAAAATTGCATTTAATTGTGGAGACTTGAATAAATTGAGTGAATTTGTAATTTTGAAAGGTATTGATCTTGTTTGTAATATTTAAGAGTTTCAGGTGTTATTTAGAGTCTTAAGAAAAGCTCGGAAGCTTTTTTTTCATTCCTTTTTCCCGGGAATATTTGCTTGAACATGTAAGAACGGAATCAGTCGTTATAAGAAATTTGCCCTAACTGGTCATCAAAGCGCCATTTGTGCAGAAGTCACCTTTCTTTGCATATGAATTCCTCTTCTTGTGTAGATATTGAGGTTGACTTTGACGTTCAATTGACCCATCTTTCTGTTTCCGTATTCAATTGATCGATGTTGTTCAAATTAGTATGTTATTCTCTATGAGCTTGCACATATAACATTTTTCAATTTGTTGTTTCATTGGTTAATAGTACAAATAATGGGTATTAATCTCACATTGTATTAAATTCCTCTTGTATTTGAATTTCTTACAGTATAGAAATGAGTGGTCGGAGTCACAGTCCTTTGTCATCAAGGGGTGGTTATGAAAGGAGGGGAAGGAAACCTGAACGAAGGCGACATGACGGAGGTGGAGGTGGTCGTGATCATCGAGGAAATTCCACCAGTTTATTTGTCCGCAACCTTCGTCCAGATTGCAGGTATTATTATTGGCAAACAGTATTCTCATACAAAATTTGAACATACATTCTTAATCATTGAAGAAACTTTTGTTGGTGAAGTATCTTGCTTTTCAAGAAACTAATAATTCACTGATTTACTTTACTTTTATTTAGTTACTTTGGATATAGTTTCATTGGATGTTGAACTTCTAGTTATTTCGATGGATACACTCACTGCCATTTTGTTGGTTTAATTTGGAGTCTCCCATGACTTATTTAGTGGTAATTTTTTATATGGATGATGATATTATGTAGTTAAGATAAATGACATTTCCCTATGATTGTTGCTAGTTGTTTGAATCACTAACCTAGTTATATCTAACATTTTCCTTCTGCAGGGTGGAAGACCTTAAGATATCATTTTCGCGTTTTGGTCCTCTCAAGGATGTCTACCTTCCAATTAATTACCATACTGGGTATGCTTCTTTAGCTTTAAGGAGGATCATTCATGTTTTACTGGGTAACAAATTTTATGTTATTCATAAAAGCACAACATATGGTAGTCTCATTATTGACATTATGATGCTCTGATATCCCTAGATTTTTTTACATTGAGATTCTTGATACATAACAGTGGAATAAAAGTCTTGAAGACACCAATCAAGTTTTAAGAGTTCAATGAGAGAATCAAGTAGTAAGAGTTATGTTGACATCAATGAAGTAGTAAAAGTTATGTTCAAGGTTTTGTGACGGTAGAGAGAAGATTCAATGAGTTTCTATACACAGAAGATTGAAGATCTTGAAAGTCTATTCAATGTGAAGATTTCATGATCTCAAGATCTTATAAACTAACACTTCCAAGGTCAGCAGCCAAGTGCTCTATGCACTTTTTATGTGTTTGTTTTGTTATATTCAGATGATAACTAATATACTTGTTAAAAACCCCATGTTTTAAACTGTTGAAAGCTTGCATTCGGGAAGTACAAGTTTCTTATGAAAACAGAAACCCAGTTCCATGAATTGTGGTGGGTGATTGAGGCTGTAAGAAATTTTCTGGTTAGATGTAATTGAGATGCTTGTTTAACAAAATTTTGCAGGACCCGCCGAGGATTTGGTTTCGTAGAGTATGTAGAGCATGCTGATGCTGCAGAGGCTATAAACCACATGAATGGTAAGGTTATCTTTGGTCGGACGCTGAATGTTGTTTTTGCGGAAGAAAAAAGGAAAAATGCATCTCAAATGAGGAACGGTGGAAGGTAGTTTACTACTCTTTTACTATAATAAACTTGGAGCAAATGGAAAAATCTTATTCCATGAAAAAATGGGTTAAAAATCTAAAATATTATAAGGGGTATTTGAGGATATATTGAAATAAATAAGCCTTCATCAAACAAGTCAAATTTATTCATGTAGATTTTGTGTGCTTGTTTTGCAATCATTATACCCCTTGAAGTTAATTTTGTTTTTGCATCAGGAGTCGACCAAATCACAGAAGACCTGCTACTCCTCCTCCTCGGGAACCCCCCTCGCCACGCCGTTCTTGTTCTCATTCTCCCCTTAGAAGACGACGTTCACCTTCTAGGAGCCATGGGGACTACTCTCCACCTACTAAGGGGAGGCAACACGCAAGGTTTTCAATTTTCCAAAAAAAAAAACAACAGATAAACCCAGTTGATCCAATGCCAGTATAAAGCAATTAAAACTTGATCCTAGGCTGGGTTCTTTGTGTTGGTTCTGGTGATATTAATGTAATACACAAATTTGATGATTATTTGTTTTGTGTTCGGCAGGTCTGTTTCTCCCCGAGAGAAAAGGAGGAATGGTAGAGAAAGAGATAGATCTTACTCCCACAGTTTGATCCCCCGAAGAGAGAATTATGGAGAGAGTAGAAGCCCTGAACAATATCCTTCTCCCAAGGGGAGACAAGACTCAAGGTATTCTATTTTCCAACAAATAAAGGCCACAGAAAAACCCACTTGATCCAATGTTTGCCATGTATAAAGCAATTAGAACTTGATCCTTAGGCTGGTTTCTTTGTGGTAGTTCTGATGATGTTAGTGTTATACACAAATTTGGTGATTATTTTATTGGGTTTGGCAGATCTGTTCCTACCCGAGAGAAAAGGAGGAATGCTAGAGAAAGAGATAGATTGTATTCTCGTAGTTTGAGCCCCCGAAGAGAGCATTATGAAGAGGGTAGAAGCCCTGAACAATCTCCTTCTCCTAAGGGGAGGCAACACTCAAGGTATTCTATTTTCCAATAAAAAAAGCCACAGAAAAACCCACTTGATCCAATGCCAAATATTGGGTATGTATTGCCTAGTCTGTATAACGCAATGAGAACTTGATCCTGAGGCTGGTTTCTTTGTGTTGGTTCTGATGATGTTAGTGTTATACACAAATTTGGTGATTATTTTATTGGGTTTGGCAGATATTTTTCTCCCCGAGAGAAAAGGAGGAATGGTAGAGAAAGAGATAGATTGTCCTCGCGTAGTTTGAGCTCCCGAAGAGAGCATTATCGAGAGGGTAGAAGCCCTGAACATTCTCCTCCTAAGGAGAGGCAACACTCAAGGTATTATATTTTCCATCAAAAAAAAAATGCCACAGAAAATCCAACATGATCCAATGCCAAATATTGGGTATGTATTGTTTGCTCTGTATAAAGCAATTAGAACTTGATCCTTAGGGCTGGTTTCTTTGTGTTGGTTCTGATGATGTTAGTGTTATACATAAATTTGGTGATTATTTTACTGTGTTTGGCAGATCTGTTTCTCCCCAAGAGAAAAGGAGGAATGGTAGAGAAAGAGATAGATTGTACTCGCGTAGTTTGAGCCCACAAAGAGAGCATTATCGAGAGGGTAGAAGCCCTGAACAATCTCCTTCTCCTAAGGGGAGCCAACACTCAAGGTATTTTATTTTCCAACCAAAAAAGCCATATAAAAACCTACTTGATCCAATACCAAATATTGGGTATGTACTGCTTGCTCTGTATAACGCAATTAGAACTTAATCCTTAGGCTGGTTTCTTTGTGTTGTTTCTGAAAACAATTGGTGATTATTTTTATTGGGTTTGGCAGATCTGTTCCTCCCCGAGAGAAAAGGAGGAATGGTAGACAAAGAGAGAGATTGTACTCGCCTAGTTTGAGCCCCCGGAGAGAGCATTATCAAGAGGGTAGAAACCCTGAACAATTTCCTTCTCCTAAGGGGAGACAACACTCAAGGTATTCTATTTTCTAACAAAAAAAACCCACTTGATCCAATGCCAAATTTGGGTATGTATTGTTTGCTCTATATAAAGAAATTAGAACTTGATCCTTAGGCTGGTTTCTTTGTGTTGGTTTTGATGGTGTTAGTGCTATACATAAATATGGTGATTATTTTACTGGGTTTGGCAGATCTGTTACTCCCCAAGTGAAAATGAGGAATGGTAGAGAAAGAGATAAATCGTGCTCGCATAGTTTGAGCCCCCGAAAAGATCATTATCGAGATGGTAGAATCCCTGAACAATTTCCTTCTCCTAAGGGGAGGCAACACTCAAGGTACCACTTGATCCAATGCCAAATATTGGGTATGTATTGCTTGCTATGTATAAAGCAATTAGAACTTGATACGCTGGTTTCTTCGCGTTGGTTCTGATGATGTTAGTGTTATACATTAATTTGGTGATTATTTTTATTCTGTTTGGCAGATCTGTTTCTTCCCAAGAGCAAAAGAGAAATGGTAGAGAAAGAGATGGACCGCACTCGTGTAGTTTAAGCCTCCTAAAAGAGCATTATCGAGAGGGTAGAAGCCCCGAACAATTTCCTTCTCCTAATGGGAGGCAATACTCAAGGTATTCTATTTTCCAACAAAAAATGGCACAGAAAAACCCAATTGGTCCAATTCCAAATATTGGGTATCTATTGCTTGCTCTGTATAAAACAATTAAAACTTGATCCTTTGACTGGTGTCTTTGTGTTTGTTCTGATGATGTTATTGTTATACATAAATTTGGTGATTATTTGTATTATGTTTGGCAGATCTGTTTCTCCCCGAGAGAAAAAGAGGAACAGTAGAGAAAGAGATAGATTCTACTCTCCCAGTTTGAGTCCCTGAAGAGCCAGTAGTAGCCCTGAACTATCTCCTTCTACTAGATATGCAGTGTCTCGATGGTGTTGGTGGTGGTGAAAGATGAATGAGCCCAAGCCCCTGTGGAATTGGCTGCAGAGCCCAATGGAGGAGACAAAAAGGGGAACCCTAGTCAGTGAGAATATGGCAAATTTATGTCACATTTTCATTAAACTTGTTTAGCTTCCATGCATTTTTTTATGGTTTTGAAACTGATGCACTATTGAGAACATGTAGGTTGTAGCTGTAAACTTGGGAGTTGTAAATTCAAAAGCTTCAAATATTTTGATATGATTTTTCAAATATCTAACCTGTTTCCAATTTTATTATTACAGTTTATTAATCATTGTTAAAATGAAGCTTTACTCATCTAATTTTTATAATTATATATTTTCTCATTTTAGGGTTATTTGGATAAATCATGAGTTTTTTTTAAAAAAAAAAAAATTTGTTTGATGGAATTAGTAAAAAAACAGGTTTTAAATTTTTTATTCCTAATATATGTGGGAATTTGACAATATGACCATAAAAAGAGCCTTAAATACGCTGGTGACCACTTAACATGAACGGGCACGATCGTCTCATAACGGAAACATAATTATTTTATGTAAATTCTTTTTTTTTTCTTTTTTTCCGTTATCTCTCTACTCCGCGTTCTTTCCAAACCCTAAGTGACGAACCAACGATTTTTCTCTCCTAAACGAAGAACAACAATCGGCAACCAACAAACACATCGACGGACAAAACCCGTTCTAATATCATTTGCTTTATGTTCTTATTTCCATTATAGCTTTAAATGTTTTGTGTTCATCTTGAATTCAGATGAAGTTGAATGTTCGATGATGATAGTGCAGATGAATGTAGATGAAGTTGTCCTTATTATCTGCATTCATCTGCAATATCATCATCGAGCATCTAACATCATTTGCATTCAAGATTAACAAAAAAATATTTAATAAAGCTATAATGGAATAAGAACATAAATCACATGATATTAGAACGAGTTTTGTCTATCGATGTGTGTCGTCGGTCACCGATTGTTGTTCTTTGTTCGTTTAGGAGAGCAAAATTGTTCGTTCTTCACTTAAAGTTTGGAGAGAACGCGAAGTTGAGAGAAGAAAGAGAACAGAAAATAAAAAAATGAAAAAAAAATTGAAAATTTATATAAAAAATTAGGGTTCCGTCAAAACGACCTGTCTCATTCAGCAAAGTGAGTAATTTCGTGAAAATATTATTAAGTGGTCACCAGCAATAAATTTTATAACCGTTGACCAGCGCATTTAAAGCACTTTTTAGGGTTATTTCGTCAAATTTCCCAATATACCCTATATATATTATAATTAATAATATTTTTTAAATAAATATTAATTTTATAAATTACTACTTTTATCTATATTGTAAATTTATTTTTATTTAATATAATTTTTTAAAACAAAATAATATTTTAATTTAATTTATATTAAAATAAATTTTATAATGTAATAAAATAAATGTTATATATATTAATAATAACTTTTATTAATATATATGTAGATAATAATTTTGATATTTTAATTGATTATTCAGTTGAAATAAAAGTTATGGTATTTTTATAAATTTTTTATTTTATCACACTAATAAAAAAAATTAAACAAGCACTGAATTATGAATATTAGAATTTTTATTTAGAATGATTTTTAGAGTTTGTTTATAAAAAAAATTAAATAAATAATTTTTTTTATACATATTTAATTTAAATGAGATATATTTATAAATTAATTAATAGTTTTTGTTTAAATATATTCAATTTTATTTTTTAATATAATTATTTATTTATTTTAACTATTTAAAATTTAAATGGTATATAGTTATAGTTTTATTTATATTTGTGAATTTATTTTTCTTCAACATAATTTTTTAAAATGAAATTATTTTTTATTTAATTTATATGAAAATAAATTTGATAATGTAATAAAATAAATATTAGATATATATATATATATTAATATTATTTTTTATTAATATAAAATATAATATTTAAGTAAGAAATAATTTTAATATTTTAATGAATAAAATAATTGATGAGATAATTAGATTTTGAGATAAAATTTTAATAACCAATCATCTAACATAAAATATTAATATTATTAGTTCTTTTCAAATAACCTTTTCTTTTGTCAAATAAAGTTATATATTTTGAACTTTTTCTTTTTTAAAAACAAACACATTTGAAAAATAAACTTATTTATGACTGCCAGCAAAGACATGACACCCATATAAAATACTGTACTAATATTATTAGTTTCTTTCAGAGAGAAAAAAAGATTCATTCTTTTGACAAAAAGACAAGTTCCTGGACAAAGGTCTCTGAAACTGGGGTAACCCCAACGACTGGAAAAGAGAAGAAAATTGCCATTGCAGGGGAAGGTGAGACTATCTTCCATAAACTTCTTCGTTTTCTCCTCCTTTACTAGTTGTAGATTTTAACAAATAAATGTACATATATTGTTATATAATAATCTAATTTATTTTTTCCCTCAATCTATCGTGATAACTGATAATCTAGTGTATGTTTGAAAGTAAGTAACTTGCATTTAATGAGGGTTTAATGTTCTTAGTTGGGAAGTAATGTGGAGCTGCACTTGAACCTAGTCTCTTCGACTTGTTTATAGTTTTTCTTTAATTTTTTTATTCGTTTTGAAATCTTGGAAGGAGATTACGATTCTTCATTGCCTTCTGCGATTCCCAGGTTTGTATCCATGTTGGTTGATTTTACTGTTCATATAAGCTTTTAGGGTTTTACAGCTAAACCCAGTTTCGCTACTTTCTTGTTTTCCCATTTACGAATTTGTCGGCTTTGAATCAATAACGCTAATGGGTCTCCTCTTTCTTAGTTTCTTTGAACTTCTTTTCATTTGGGTACTTGAGATCTTGAAATTTTAGCTATTTTTCTCCTTAAATTTGTTGAATTCATGGCTGTTTAGTCTTAGACAGTTAGTTAGTTTCCTTAAAATCTTTGAATTTATGTTTTTCAGTTAATGTAAAGCTTCAAGCTTTTTTGTTTCAAGATTGGATGCATTTAGACTGTCTTTTTGTTTCCTTAAAATCCTTCAATTGATGGATTTAGGTTTTGATTGACTGATATGGACAGTTGTTTGATTTAGGTTTGAATTTATGTCTGCTTTCCTTGCAGAGAAGAATCGCCATCTTTTCGAACTTGCAATGCCTGAAAAATGGACTGTCGGTTTTCTTTTTCTTCTTCTGGTTGAGTGGTTAACGATTGCAGCTGGAGCGATCATTGGATTGAACATCGGGACAGACATCTCCAATCTCCCATTAGCATCAGACATTGTAAACATCCTTATAGTAAACCAAATCAATCATGTTCGCCTTTTTAATGCCGATGCCCACATGCTGAAAGCTCTTTCGAACACAAATATAGAGGTCATAATAAGTGTAACCAACAATGAAGTACTTGGAATCGGGGAATCACCTTCAGCAGCAGCCTCTTGGATTAACAAGAACGTTGCCGCTTACTTTCCAACCACCAACATCACAGCAATCGCGGTTGGAAGTGAAGTCCTAACATCAATTCCAAACGCGGCTCCTATTTTAGTTCCAGCCATGAACAACCTTCATAACGCTTTAGTTGCCGCGAATCTAAACAATCAAATCAAGGTCTCAAGCCCGCAATCCATGGACATAATCCCCAAGCCTTTCCCACCATCAGCTGCCAACTTCAATTCCTCATTGAACTCCACCATTTTCCAACTCCTCCGGTTCTTGAAGAACACAAATTCATTTTACATGTTGAATGCTTACCCATATTACGGTTACGTTACGGGAAATGGGATTTTTCCAATCGAATACGCCCTCTTTGAACCCCTTCCGTCTGTAAAGCAGATTGTTGATCCGAACACACTTTTTCATTACAACAGCATGTTTGATGCCATGGTTGACGCTGCCTACTATTCGATAGCAGATCTTAAATTTTCGGGCATCCCGATTGTTGTAACTGAATCGGGATGGCCTTCTTCGGGTGGTTCTCATGAACCCGATGCCACTAAAGATAATGCGGAGAAATTCAACAATAACTTGATTCAACGCGTTCAGAATGATTCGGGTCCGCCTAGTCAGCCATCTAGTAGAATCGATACGTATATTTACGAGATGTTTAATGAAGATAAAAGTTCTGGACCGATATCAGAGAGGAATTGGGGCATGTTTTTCACAAACGGGACTCCTGTTTATTCCTTGAGCATTTCAACTTCTCAACAACAAACTGGGAATTCTTCTTCGGTGTTTTGCATTGCAAGCAATAGTGCCGATACTAGTAAGTTACAAGACGGACTAAATTGGGCATGCGGTCAAAATCGAGCCAACTGCTCGGCTATTCAACAAGGGCAGCCATGTTATGATCCTAACACATTAAAGGATCATGCCTCGTTTGCTTACAATGATTATTATCAGAAAATGCGTAGCGCTGGTGGAACCTGTGATTTTGGTGGGACTGCTGTGACAACCTCAATAGACCCAAGTAAGTTCTTAATGTCATTTTTATTAGAAGAAATTGATTGTTGATTGTGTCGGTTTTCTTTTGCAGGTCACGGTTCATGTATTTTTACAGGAAGGTACAATTCTTTACTAAATTACTTGTTGTTTGAGTCATGTAGATTATTATTATAAGAGTATGTTTGTTTATTTGTTTGCTTATTGTGACAGTTCAAATTCGAGTTCAACATTTCCAGCCTCACCATCACCCATTAGCCCGAGTTCAAATTCGAGTTCATCTATTCATCGGGTTCCTGAGATCATACCGATACTTATTGCTGTTCTCTCATTGTCATGCTTGATTTAAAGCTGGTGACTATTTCCGGTTGTGTACATTGATATTAGTTGTTACACCACAGGGATTGTATTCCTTATTGTACAACAAGAACATTTTTTTTTGGGCTTAGTAAGGGTAATTGTGTATTTTTCTTTCCTAAAACCAAACCTCGGAGAATTTGGAACAATCTTGAGGATCAATTGACTGCACAATGATGATACTATAGATGAGATTTGAGATTAAGTTTTTTTTTTTTTTTATGTTTTTCAGAACAAAACAACCCATGTGTGGTTCTTAAGTGAAATTGCAACATGTTCAAGATTGAACCTTTTTTCTCCTTTTTATTTATTTATTCAAAAGACAAACATAACCGAATACACCCATTTGTCTTAAAAGATATTTTAGGGTATCAAGATTCAAACTTTATTTTATGCTAAAACGGTTAAAAAGATAATCATGGCCAAAACGGAGACGTTTTCATGGCCACAGCAGCACATGATGTTGTGATAAATCCCAGTTTACTCTAGAAACTTGATCTTCGAGCAACGGTGAGTGATGAGGAGCGGTGTTGGAGGACGATCGTGGCCATTGACGACAAGAAATGTCGGATCTTAATACCGATTGTCCCCCCGATTGCTCTGCTGGGCCAAAAGGAGACAATCTCTATAACTGGGTCGCCACCATCATCGGTCCCTCAGGTTATTAAATTCTGTCACGTTCTTCCTCTACCTCGATTCAATAACTTTACTCTCTAAATCTGCTTTCTTGAGTGAAATCATGCTGTAGAAACTTCCCCAACTTTAGGGATCTTAGTCATCTTGCCCAATTGGATTCTGTATGCTATCCAGTTCATATTCCGCATTGTATTCAGACTGTCATTTCACCATTTGAGTTGTTTTTTTAGCCTGAGATGTGAAACCTCTCTTGCAGGAACCCCATATGAAGGTGATATATTCTTTCTTGAAATAGAATTTACAAGTGACTACTCATTCAAACCTCCCAAGGTAATGCTGCTCATCCAATTCTATGCTCTCTTTTTTACTCTAAAAACCTTATGATTCAATCTCTGTTTTCTATTTGGTCATTTTGTGTTTCTGTTTTCCTTTGACAAGTTTGGGTGCAGAGCTGCAGGTGGTATTTAAAACCCGTATCTTCCACTGCAATGTCGATTCAGGTGGAAACCTTGGTCTAGAGATGCTGAAAGACGGTTGGAGTCCAGCTTTAACCATTTCAATGGTTCTCCATGCAACCAGATCTATTCTTATGAATCCTGACCCACGTGAGTGCTTCCACTGCACCTCATTCCAACTCTCTTTTTTGTCCGTTAAACATTTGTAAACTAGGATACGATATTCAGAAGAAAAAGATTGCGGTTTTTGCAGATAACCCAGTTGTTGCAGGAATTGCCCAAGTGTACCTAACTGACCGGAAGAGCCATGATGCATTAGCTGCAGAATGGACTCTGCGATTTGCAAAATAGTAATGGAAGCTGAGATTTTGCAAACTAGTAGAAACTTTGACTTTCCTCCTTTGTGATCAAGAAGGATCTTGATCATTCATCCCCTAATTAGAAAGGGACATAAAGGCTGTAAAATTTGATAATTTATTTTTTGTTGGATAAATGTCACACAATCCATGTAATTCTGTTCTTGGATATTGATATCTGGTTTAAACCTTCCCCTAAGTTGAATTCATTAACCAAAACCCAACTATATTACAATTTCACTGAAAATATTGTTATTAAATGATTATAAGATATATTATTGTTAAACTAGCATTTAGCCCGTGCATTTGCACGAGTAATAATATAAAAACCGTGAAAAAAAATTACGGATAATATTTTTTATTTTATTTTTAACTGTTTTAAATTTATGGGTGAGTCAACCCATAATCCAACAGAAGTATTCATTTACTCAACATCATTATATATTAGTTAGTTAAAAAGTTGAACTTATATTAATATTAAAACGTCTCGCGTTTATCAAATTTGGTGTTGAATTTAAAATATAAAGTCTTTGTAGCCTAGTTGGTTAAAGAGTTGTACTTGTTTTGTTAGGTTGCAAGTTCGAAACATACCTCTAGCATTTTTAATTTTATTTTTAACCGTTTTAAATTTAAAAACGGGTCAACCCACAATCCGACCCAAGTATCCAAATTAACCACAGCTCTCGACCCGGCAATCCGGACACTTTAAAAATTAAGCATCATTATATATATATAGATATCATTATATATTTTTAATTAGTCTTATATAGTTAGAGAGATTAAAGGTCAATGATTAGGCTTAGAAACATTTGTTTCTAAATGATTGAACTTTAGCCAAATAACATTACATCGTATTGACTAATAAATTATAAAAAATTACAATGATGAATCATTTTCTATATAAAACATCAATTAGCATTTACTGCTACATCACTCTTATTTTAATTATCCACCTTGTTTTACTTTAATAATGTTACTTTTATAAAATTTTGGAATAATTAATAATTTCTTTATTAAATTTAATCTCAATTCTCTAATATGATTTACCTATAATAAAAATATATAAAATAATTAGTTCACTAACTTTACAAATAATTATTTTAATTTTATTCATATATATGTAACATGACATATTTTAATTTAGTTTTCATATTTAATTCATGTTTTTTTTTAACTTTTGTTTCTCTTATTTGATTTTGATTTGTTTTCTTTACTAATTTTTTTATTCTTTTTTAATACAATTTCTTTTTAATTTCAGTTATTTTATGTTTTAAATAAAAAAAATCAGTTTTTTTTTTTTTTAAATGCTCTATCTTTTAAAATTTCAATTTTATCAATAGAAGTTTTCTTTGAAAAAAATAGTTTATTTTTACTATTTTTTAGTTCAGTTTCATTCATGTATAATTTTTTTTTTTTTTGTGTGAAAATATTTTTTTTTTATTAAAACAATATTTTGATTAACTGTTTTATTAGCAATAATATAATTGATTGACATTTTTTTTATTTAGATATGTATTCGTTGAAAGTTTAAAGTAAAAAAATATTAATTGTTAAAAAAAGTCAATTAGATATTATTCTAAAAAATAAGATTTTAAAAGAAAAACTCTAAAATTTACCTAGATTACAACTAAAATTTAAAAGGAAAATAAAACTCAGCTAAAAAACTGATAGAAAAAGAAAACCAGTTAAATAAACTTAAAAGTATAAAAAAAATATAAAACACTGAAATAAAATAATTAATTAAAACATTAAAATTAAAAAAAAAAAATACAAAATAGGTAAGAGAATATAAATAGAAAATTGGTTAAAAAGACTGAAAATTCATGTCTATATATAAAAAATGAAAAATGAAATATAATAGAGATAAAAGTTACAACTAATTAAAAAAAGTGAAAAGTATAATTAAGAGTACCGATTAGTGATGTATTTCGAATTTTGAGTGACTTATCCTTGTTACAAAATTCATAAAGAAAATTATAAATTATCCTTATTTAAAAAAAAAAAATGATTAGTTATAAGGTTTATTTTGATGATAAGGAAGTATTAAGTTAGTAAATGAATATATTTTTTTTAAAATAACTTAGGGTAATTTAATTAAAATATTAAAAATGAGAAAAAAAATATACAAGTTCATGAATTATAGCAAATAACATTTACTCTAATTTTAGAAAGAAACACGACATAAAATACAAAATGAGTCAAACCACACAGCATGTTTGCAATCAAACAAACATTAAGAAATTTAGTCATTAAACATTGAAATTTTTGTAAGTTAATGGAATTTTGACATATTTCTCATCTTCCCGGATTAATAGGAATTCTCCTCCACATGTGACTCCACATGTGAACAAGGGTGTGACCATCAATTCAATGACAATTTTCTTTCACATTTAATGTCATTTCTTATTTTCTTATTGTTGAAATTATTTACAACATTAATATATTATTTAATAATTGTATTTTCTTATTGTTGAAATTATTTACAACATTAATATATTATTTAATAATTGTATATTAGTTGTTATCATGATAAAGATTAAAATTCAATTAAAATAATTTATTAAAGTATAATGTATGAGCTTATTTAGACATCTATAATAAATATGAGAACATATTTGTGTAGAAGCAGAAATATCTTTCACTGTTTCGTTGATGAACAAAATCACAAATGTGTATATTAGTTAGGGCTAGGTCTCCAACACATATAGATAACGTATATATTATGTTAAACTCATAAGACTGAAAGGTAGAATGTTGTTCATCTCTCAAAACACTAAATGAGATAGAGGGTTAGAACAAAACTATTAAAATCTCGAGTCGACTCTTAAAATCTTATGATTTTATGATTTCACAAAAGGTTAACGAGTCTGATTTTAAGTAAACTCTTACAATTTTAAATTATAATAATAAGATTTTACGATTTTACGAGATTTTAAATAATTTCGATTTTACGATTTTACGTTTAAAAAATAAATTAATATTTAAAAATAAAAAATAAAGTTATTATTTATTCAAAAAAATTAATTAATATAATTAATTTTGTAAGTATAATTATTTTATATTGTTATTTATTTTTAATTAATTTTATATTTTAATATATAATTTTTTAAAACTAGTTAAGTATATAAAATACTTAATTATATATATAAATAATAATATATAACTATTAATTTTTCAAATTAAACTCTTATGATTTCAAGTAAAATTTAGATTTTACAAGTTTACAACCAACGATTTTACGTAAACTCTCGATTTTGACAGTCTTAGGTTGGAAGACCTAAAACACACCATATCAAGATCCAAGTCAAATTCAGAACTGAGAAATTTAAGAAACAAAAGATAAGAAGAACGACTTAATTAACTGTTTTTACTTAAATATTCATGTATGTTTCCACAGTTTAAGTTTTTCTAAATTTATCGATATAAAGTATAATGATTATAGACTTAAAAAATAAAGATTTAAAAAATAAAGATCTAGATTAAAGATTCTAACATCTTGTTCTTGAAAACACACTTGCATTTCTTTCTGTCCATACTTGATACACAATCACACCAAAATAACATTTCATAACATTAGCATTAGCATAGAGCGAATGTTTTTGGCCTTTTCAAGCACCACTTCTTTGATGTGATTCCACTTCATCGGAAAATTAAGCAATTTCATAGTTTTAACAAAGTTCACCCAAATTGTACTAGTATAACAACATTCTCCATAAATATGGGAAATTGTCCTCTCCTCATCCAAACATAGAACACAAGTACCAGAAATGATAATGTACTTATTTACTTATCCCTTGTCATAAGTTTTCTAGAAAATGCAAGTTAAAGAACAATTTGATGTTAGTAAATGAATTTCAATTATGGAGACTAATACTAGTAAAAAATATGATGAGTTCATATTACCATCCAAATATATATATATTAAAACTAAATTATATATATTAATTTTATAAATAAGATAATTAATTAACTAAGTGAAATTATATTTTTATTAATTTTAACGAAAATATTTTCCCTGTTTGAAAACATTCCGGGTTCAGACAATTATTTTTTTTAAATATCTTATTAGAATATTAATTTAGATGAAATAAAATTTTAATTAGAATATACTTTAATTATATATATATTTATAAATTTAATAATATTGATTCGTTCAAACCAACTCACTCAATCTTTTATTTTTTTTTAAACTTATATATTTAATAAATAGTTTTTATATAAAATACTAAAAAGAATATAAAAATAAAGTAAAAATTGTATAGGATTCTCAAATTCTCAAGTGAACGCTATTGATACAGTTGAGTTGGTAGATTTATGATATCATCTTGATTATTAAGAAACTCTGAGAAATGCAACATGGGAATAAAAATCAATAAATTTATTGAGATTCATAGTTAACTTTTTTTTTCAACTATAAAACCGTGATCTCTAGGTTAACCACTCAACCTTTTTTTTTTTTTTTTTTAAATTATGAACAAAATAAAAAAAATTAAGAAGTGACGAGGAACGTGTTATAATTAAATTATCAAAATATATTATTGCTTGAGAAAAAATTAAGAGGCAACAAAGAGCTTAATAATTATGTCGAGCACGTTGAGTTTGATCAACATATATATTAATTAAGTGGATATTAATTAAGTTAATTCTCAATATTTATATTTTTAAATGTAAAACCATCTCATTAGTTATCCTTTTTTAATATAATTGATTCCCAAAAAGTCATACAAACAAAATTTATATTTATTTCTTTAAGAATAGGGGAGATGTGGATGGACCTATAGCTAGCTAGCTTCATCGACCTTAATTAGGTATTCTTTCTATTATTAAATATAACCGCCTTAATGAAGACAAAATAATTAATATTATTGAACATTGCTACTACTAATGTAAGACTATTCAAACAAATAATAAATTTTAAATATTTTAATATATATATTATATCAACTTCATTGAAGATTCTTTTTGTCTTCTTCATTCATTATATATGATATAAATCTATATATAACATTTCACAAGCAATGAATTTTAATTAGTTGGAGCCAATTCTTTTTGTATACTACTCAAGACCCATTCTCAATGTCCTTGTCGATCAATGAATTATTGATATAATGAGAAAGACACGAATAAATAAATTAAGAGCAATTTGTTTATTATTTTATAAATAAATGATTCTTTCTTTTTAATTTTTAGCAAGATAAAATGTTTCTACTTTGAATTAAAGCATTTTTAGTATAAAGAGATTTGTGATATTTTAAATAAACACTTAAACTATTATTATAATGAATTTTGAAAACATGATTTTTTTTAAAAAAAATTTAAGTCCATTCAGACAACAAGTCTAATTAAATTGGTTGGGGTGCGTTTGTGAGTTATATGCGAGAATAAATCTCAGGACTCATTTTAATTATAACGTTATTATGAAACGAACTTGTAGTTATAATAAGAGTTTGTATAAATTAAACTAATTATAATAAGGAAACATAAAATGAAAATTTTGGATTACCCTAATCCTAGTATGGAACCTAAATGTTTCATTGACTTAAATTTAAAATCGTTACATTCACTAGACGATTAACAAAGTATTTAATTTTTCATATCAAAGTTTTCAAAATTAATCATATCTTATTGGAAACGGTTCTCCCACAATGGTGATGTCAACTTTAAATTTTGTTCGAACATGATTAATACAATAACTTTTTGATTTAGATGTCCTAAAATCTTTTTTCCTCATGCACCGTGCTCGTTTAGATTAGGCTAGCTCTTCATTCAGCTAGCAAATCATGTGGTTGAGTGTGTCTGATTAAGTTGCCATAAATTTTGGTCAATACAACTTGAGAAAACAAGTGCTTAATTATATTAATATATAAAACTGGTACAATTGTAATATATATTATCCATCCCGGCCATAAAAAATAAAATAAAAAACAAAGAACTTCTTATCAATATTTCATTTATCAACCTTGTTAATTGAACCCACTTAAATTAAATGAAAGACATTTCATTCAAAAGATGATCACACTGATATCAGCATCATGTGTGACAGTTTTACCATGCATGCACACATGATCCAATTAGGGTTCATCTTATTAGAAAGAATAAATATATCATGAATCATCCATCATATCTTCGCATATTCAACAGTCCCTTTCCCATCATGTGCTTTCCTGAAGAAATGCTTCACATAATCGGAATACAACACTTGCTTATAGATCGCAACCTCCCCATTCTCTATCACCTCCGACAAGGGTCCGATGACATCATTAGGCCTAGGGTTCACAAAAATAGGGACCGATATCCTGTTCTCGGTTCCATTTGCAGCCACTCTATGTTCCACACTCCTGTACCGTCCATTGCTCATGATCTGAAGAGCATCTCCAATGTTAATCACGATCGCACCGTTGATTGGAGGCACGTGGATCCAACCGTCAGAACTGTCTAGTTTTCTGACGTAAAGACCCCCAACCTGGTCCTGGAGAAGGACAGTCAATGTGGAGACGTCGGAGTGACGGCCGACTCCGATTGTGAGCTCAGGGTTAGGGCATTTTGGGTAGTAGTTCATATTAATCCTCTTTGATCCCATGAATAACTTCTCTTTTTCTTCATCAATTTCTTTTACATTCAGTCTTTTAGCTAGTGTCTTCAGAAGATTCTTTATGAGACCGTCTGAGCTCTTCACAAATTCCATAACTTCATTCCTGTAATAATTAATTCAATTAAAAAAAATGGTCATGTGGGTTTTAATTTGCTAGTAAATATTTACTTGAATAATTTATAGTTTATTGTTGAGCAATGTTTTCGGCCGCAACATCCTATTTTGAATATTTTTTTACTATTATCCCCATTAAGTCCCCATTAAGTCGTTTAGGGTAATTCTAGCTACCACTTATATAATAGTTTTTTAATATTACATATTATAATAATATATTGATTTATATTATTATAAAAGTAAATTTTAAAATCTTATAAAATATAAAAAATAAATAAAAATTCTGGTATTTTTATATATTTAATTATGTTTATTAGTGTTAGGGCCATTTGCGATCGGAACGGAGTCGGGCGAGACACAAATAGCATCATTATCCAATTCTCGATCAATTACTGGTCAAACTTTAGAAAACCGTCTTTATTACGATTTAAATAAAATCCGCGAAGTCTTATACCTAGAATTAATTAGAAAATAAAAGAAAAACTAAATACTTACTTGCAGGCAGAAGGCCAATCTGAATCAGCCTCCTCTTGGGAGACATAAAAGAGGCTAAGATAGTCTTTCCATTCTAGAGCCTTCTCAGCATCCGGCATGAAACTTGTCCCAAACCGGACATTATTGGTCGGAGAATTATCCTTTGAGTGTTTTTTCTTCTCCTCAGCCGGCAGCTCAAAGAACCGGTAAGCTGCATTCTTAACATCCTCAAGCACTTTAATGGGTACCCCATGGTTAATCACCTGAAAAAAACCCCACCTCTCCGCCGCATCACAGATCAAATCCGCAACATCCGGCCGGTCGTCGTCGAGATTGGACATGTCTATGATAGGAATAAAGTGCTCCTCCACAACCGTTTTCATATCGATTCTCTCATCAATGGGTTGAATGTATTGCTCTGGCAAGGCTTTAAGACCTAATTCTGAGATACCCTTAACTCCATGGCCTTCATGGACGGCGTATTGTATCAAATCAAATGATGATGATGATGATGGTGTCACATTACTTGCCATAGCTGGAGCCATAAGTAATTGAGAGTGGATTCCAATGAAGAAGAATTGCTCTAAGGAGATCAGTTTTTTTTAAGTGAGATATATTTTTGCTATCAAATGTGGAGCTATTTATAGCCTTGGCCCGTCGGTTAAAAATAAAAAATAATATATAATATATGATCTTCATGATGCACTTCCAACACTACACAATATATATCATTTTTACGTCATATCTTAAAAATGTATTAATTATTTGCTTTTATGACATGTATTAGTTGTTTTTAATGTTTGGGTTTAGGTTTAGGGTTGAAACATATATTCAAACTAATTGGAACTTTGGAATCCTTATGTCAAACTAAAAAAAAACTTATAATTAAAATTTATTATATATAATTTATATATATTGCAATTTGATAAGAAAATTTGTTTAAAACTGTTGTGATGTTGGTAGTTGTAACTAATTTTGTTTGATTTATTATTTTAAGATATATTAAATATTAATTATTTAACATATAGAGTTGGATATCTAAAATTGTTTTGAAACTAAGATAATCCAATAAATACAATTAATGGTTATAACTGGTATGATATGGTAAGTCTTGAAAGTTAATTATATATTATTTTAAATGCATTTATAATATTTTAATAATTAGAAATACTTTATAATTGACTAATGACTTGTTAGGTGAGCATCCAAAACATCTTTCTTTATTATGTGTGTTAAGGTTTTTTTTTGAAAAGTATTATATGTATATCATTTTTTTGATATAACTTTTACAAATTCAATGGTATGTGAAAATATATAAATATATATAATATACATGAGTTCTTAATTAAAATTATTATTTATTCAAAATTATATTTGTACAATCATAGTATCTTAAAAGATGGTAAAATTTGAGGTCCTACAAATTTATAATATCGACTCTGAGTTTGTATGATTTAAGTGGTTATGTTTTGAAAGTCACATTTATAGTTCTAACTCTCATTCTTTTAGTCCGGATTTGTAATTCTAAATTTTATATTTTATATTTTTTAAACAAAATAATTTATTATTTTATCATTTAAAATACGATTAAAGTTTTAAATCGATATATATATTTTTTAAATTTAGAATGTTAAAATACCGAATGGATATATATATTTTTTTAATTTAGTAAGTTAACATTTTGAACTTTTATATATATATATATATATTTATTTTAATTTAAGAAATTAATATTTTGAACCGATATTTTGATTTTGTATTTAAAAATTTAAAATGTCGAACCGATTTTTTTGAATCTATGAAGTTAACATGTTGAACCGATATTTTTTTAATAAAATCGAAACTTAAATATATCTCTTGACACTCGAGAATCTTAATGGGTTGTGTCAAATCAATATTTTAATAAAATAGATAATATATATTAAAATTATTTTTATTATATTATTTTTTTCAAATATAAGAATTAAAATTGAATTACAATTATATATTTTTCTCAAACATAAGAATTAAATTGTAATTTAATGTCAATTCTTATGAAAATTTCAATTTCAATTTTACTCCTCCAAACATATCCTAATAGATTTCTATAGGCCTAAAGATTAAAATGTGTTTTCTTAAATAATTAAGGATATTAAGTGTTTTTGTTGGGAAAACGACTTATCGTCATTTCATTAAAAATTCTCAAAAATGGGAAAAAAAACCACGAGTTTAAGAGATCATTCTAGACAGGCCTAAAATGATTTTGAAGTCGTAACATTTTGAATTAAAGCTAAAAAGCTAAAAACGTAAATGAATTATCTGATTACAATGTTTTCAATTCTAGTGAGTTTAAAAAATGGTAAATTCCAAATCCTATAGATATTACAATTCTGCTCCGTGCTTGGAATTCTTCTCCACGTTCTCGCAAGGGCGCTGCAATTCGATACAATATCTTTCCATAACTCTTCAATAATCCTGCGGGTTCTGCCATATACCCTTGCATTCCGTTCTTGCCAAATGTTATACACCACTGTTCCAAAGCCGTACTTGAACACGCTTATTGCAAATCTATTTCCCTTGGCTTTGAGTAGTGCTGCATCTTTGATTTCATTCGCTCGGGAAACTGATCAGCTCCAGGCTTTTATAGAATCTGTCCCAAAGCTCCGAATCAATACAGCAGCTCCCCAATAGGTGATCTATGGTTTCTTTATTTTCTCTACATAGAAGACAGCTCGCATCCAGGATGCTCATATACTTACTGATACGATCACGAGTGCCGAGTCTTTCCCAGAAGGCGAGCCATAGGATGAATTGGTGTCTAGGGATAATCTTCGTTGACCATACAAGAGGAGCCCATTCTACTTTCTGCGCTTTTTCCCGGGTTACCTTTCATATTTTCTTCGATACCAGTTTCCCATTGTCCTCAACTTTCCATTCATGAATATCCGGTCTGTCGTGTAGTTGTATGTTACTTATATGATCAAGTATCCTCTGTCCTTCTGGATTTCTTCTAAGGAGTGAGTCCCAATTCCCGTCTTTAATGTCTCTGATTTTCGCTTCTGTGCAGTCCCTTATGATGCGGGTATTTTGAAACTCCTCCTTGTGTATGATAGGCTGGTTTTTGAACTAGGGGTCGTGCCAGAATAGAATGCCTTTCCCATCCCCTAGCCGAATGTCATAAAGATCTACAATATCGCTTCTTAGTTTAAGAATCCTTTTTAGAGACCAGCTCATACCTTCATGAATTTTGCAGGTCCAGATGCTAGTTTCATATTTCATAAACCTCGTATGCACCCATTTGATCCATAGTGACTCCTGATTGCGCTCCAAAGCCCATAGATGCTTGATGGTGAGAGCCTTGTTCCACTCAATACAGTTCTTCAAGCCGATGCCTCCCTCGTCCTTCGGTTTGCAAAGAGCGGTCCTTTCGACTTTTTTTCCTCCTCTTCCGCTACTTCCCTAGATAAAGTTCCTCATCAGCGTGTCGAGCTCCTTCATTACCTTCTTCGGAATGACCATCTACTGCGCCCAATAGTCAACTATGCCCATGACCACAGTTTTGATAAGTTTGATTCTCCCTGCATAAGAAAGTTTTTTCGCTGCCCATCTAGATATCATGTTTCTTACCTTTTCAATCAGCGACTTGCTTTGTGAGATCTCGATCTGTTTCGCAGTTAACGGATTTCCTAAGTATCTTACGGAAAAACTGCATTCCTTGATACCCATGATGTTGAAGATGTCCTGTTTTGTTTCGTCTTTCACGCCTCCATAAAATGCCACACTTTTGCTTTCATTAATAGTTAAACCTGTAATCTCAGAAAAGAACGTTAGTGCAACCCTAATAGTTTTAATAGAATCAATGTTTGCGTTCGCTAGAATGAATAAATCGTCAACAAAGCATAAATAGGTTACCTTCTTTGCCTCACAGAATGGGTGAAAGATGTATGGACGATTCTTTCGGAACATCGCGAAGATGCTCTCAAAGATCGCCATAATAGCAACGAAAAGGTAAGAAGAGAGGGGGTCCCTTTGCCTTACCCCGTTTTCACCCTTGAAATAGCCTCCGTGGACTCTATTGACGCTAACAACAAAGCATGATGATGAAATGCACTGCATAATCCAATCAATAAAAATCATAGGAAAAGTAGATACAACCAGAAAGTCCCGAATGACTTCCCATCTAATAGAGTCGAAAGCTTTCTTGATATCTATTTTGAAAGTCACTCTCGGGGATATTTTTTTTTCCCGTAGCCTTTTAAAAGGCTCTGCATGAGAAGAATATTATGAGAGATTGTCCTACCGGGGATGAATGCAAATTGGTTAAGATTTATAATTTTCCTATGATATTTTTAAATCGATTAGAAATGATTTTTGAAATGATTTTATAAATCACATTGCAGCAGGATATTGGTCTGAAATCTTGTACTTTCTCGGGTATCGCAGTTTTTGGGATCAAGGTTATGACCGCTGTATTCCATTGTTTTAACATCTTACTATTCTTGAAAAACTCCAGAACCCCATCAGTAACGTCATTACCCACAACCGACCAATTGTCTTTGAAGAACTGTGCATTAAACCCATCAGGACCCAGGCTTTTATTCCCATCAATACTAAACAGAGCTTCTTTAACCTCAACCCTCGTGACTACCCTTATCAACTCGCGACTATCTTCTGCAGAAATTTTCCTATCAATAATATGATACAAGGTATTCAGATAACTTTGATGCTGCTTTCTTATACCCATAAGCTGCTTATAGAAATCGATAGCCAAATCTTGTACACCCTTTTGACCCTGAACATATTCACCATCATCATTCTTCAACCTGTATACATTGTTTCTCATGTTTCTAGCCTTGCATTTTATGTAGAATAATGCTGTGTTTTTGTCACCCAACGAGAGCTAGTTCTGTCTTGATTTCTGTCTAATAAAATTCTCTTCAAGCAAACTTAGTTTCCTAAAGTTTTCAAGCGCTTCCCTTTCTGTTTCATTGAGTTGTTCATCATTATCCTCCCTTAATAACCAATGATATTAAGTGTTACTTATTACTTTATGCATTTTTATTTATTTATTTTTGTTTTAAAGGGTTATGTTCACAATTCTTTTAATTGTGTCTTTTGGATTATTTTTATAGTTATTATTTTGTTTTTCTCTGCTTTGTGACATAACTTTGTAGTATTTTCTTAAATAGAGTTTAATAAAATATATATTGATTTTCTAAAATAAAGGTTAATAAAATAAATAGTGATTTTCTTAAAAAAATGTTAATTTTATCTTAAGATTTCAAGAATTTACCTTGGCTAGCCAGTGATAAATGATTTGGATATCCTATCTAAAATTTATTCTTTATTAAAATCACTTTAAATATAAATTCTTACTACAGTTTCTTTATTAAAATCACTTTAAATATAAAAATGAATTGAACAGATAAGTTAATATGATGTTTTAACAATCATGATTTGGTATGACTGATTATTAAAATCCTATACTCAAGGAATGTGGAACATCTAGAGGTGTCAAAACTTGATAGTAATTATTTTGTTTTTTCATATTATTTTGTTTGACAACTAATTTTAGGCTTTCCGTCATATGTAATAAGGAAAAGGCTATCTAGTTCTATATAGGCCTATTTAGATCATAACTTTTATCTTCATTTAATGTGATCTTATAAATATAGTCAAACAAAAAAATATTCTGTAAAGATTATTAATGTAGATTCCTTAAAGGTTGAGAGAATAATAAATAGGAAATAAAACCATAATAAACAACGGGGGTTCAGAAAAATCATAATAAACAATGGAATAATGCTAGCCTGTTAGTGTTAGGTGAGGTACTTACTTCATATTAAAATAATATAACCGTTGGACCATAAAAGACCATTAAGTGGTGCCAAATTTTAATATATATATATATATATATATATATATATATTTATTAATGTGTGATAAGAATTTATTATTATATATATTTTTTAAAAAAAATTCATATATATTAAAATGATAAAAGTCTTTGTTACGAAGGAATGCGGGGACGACGTAAGCGACAAAGAATGACACAAATTTTAACACGGTTCACCAAAATTAAACCTGGCTACGTCCACTAGAGAAGAGAGTATTATTAAGTCGCATGGTCTAAAACAACAATTTTTGGGGGAATTAAAGGAGAACTAGCTAGCATGACACCGCACAACCATTACCCCACTTCCAAATGATATCGAACCCGTGATCTTTTAGTCTTTAAAGCCGATTTTATCACTGAGCTACCTTTGTGGGGTAAAAAATAAAAAATCAAGACCATCATGTTTGTTAAAAAAATTTGAATAAAAGAATGTTATGTAGTTTAATTTAAAAAGTTATCAAAAAATAATTATCCGTTATAGCAAAGAAAGAAACTTTATAGAAGGCCAAAACATGAAGAAATAAGCAGTTGCCTAACTACTTATTCTATGGATAAAGGATTTAATTGATAGAGGAAGCACCGTAAAGATCAATTAGCGAGATTTTTGGTCGATACAATAATAACTGCTTATTTATGTTTACGATGTTAGAGAAAAGTTAGGAATCAACTTATGTAATAGAGTTGATCCACTAAGATATTGAGCAGCGGTGTAGGATCAGATCCCAAAGATAGTAAGTCTTTTCTTTTTTATTTTATGAGGGGAAAGTCTTTTTCAAAGATTCTATATAAATTTCTATATGAAACCGAGATAGTTACTTTTCAGAAAATTCTAATGCTAGGGGAAATGGCTATCCTATGCTTTATTCTTCTGAAGGTGGGAGAAAAGATAAAACTGATTATTAATCCAAATTCCAGTTTGAAACTCATGTAATTAATCTCTTTTGGTTAACCCGAAACATGGAATAGATCCATGAGGAATCTTATTTAGTTCGATGTGGTAGAGGGGCAATTAATGGTGGAGCCGTATGAGGTAGGAAACTCTCATGTACGGTTCGAAGGAAAGGAATTGACTGTCCTATTCCGACCGGGGGGAACAGGCCATTCGGCAAGGAGATTCTGAAATTGCGGAGGCTTGGTTTAATCAAGCCGCTGAGTATTGGAAACAGGCTATAGCGCTTACTCCTGGTAATTATATTGAAGCGCATAATTGGTTAAAGATCACTAGACGTTTTGAATAAACGAAGACTTTGTTTTTTTTTTTATTTAATCTTTTTTTCTATTTGTATTTGTTAGAATTAATTGTTTGTTGGTCTCATCAGTCAAGTAAAACGGAGCATTTATCTCGGAAAAACCAATCCAAATTTTTCATTATATCTCTTCTAGGAGCGTTCTATTTCGTAGGGATAAAATATAAAATACAAAATTGATTTCTTTTTCTTTTTTTATTAAATTACTATATAACAATTAAAATGAATAAAAGAGATCCTCAAATGACTAATATAGATATCGAAATGAATTAATATATGGAATGTTCAACTTATTTGTTTTAAAAATAAGTTAATGTGTGATAAGATTTTTTTTTTTGAAAAAGATTCATGTATATTACAATGATAAAAATTGTTGTTATAACGGAATTCAAACGCCGTATAACGTGGTTCACCAAGATTAAACATAGTTATGTCAACCAGAGAAGAGAATATGACAGACTAAGATTATGACACGAGTTTATATAATATTTGATGTCCCCATAAACCATAATAGATACAGAACTGAGACTGTAAAAATGTTCTCAAGGCAAAAATTTCAGCTTTCTCAAGTGTCCAACTACACTTTTAAATAAGCTTCAACTAGATATTACAAATATCTTGGTAAAAAATCTTCAAAATATTGTTACAATATTTTCCTAGTTATATTACCATAATAAAAGATCATTTTTTTTTGTTTTAATCTTATTTCTTTAAATCAAGATTATACACAAAAAATATATAGTTTCATTTTGTTCAATATTTTCTTTCTTTCCACCACCAATTCAAGACAATTCAAAAATCTCCACATTGACTTGAATTCTCCCAATTTCTCTAGATGCATTAATCAATGCCCAAATATTTTATATCATCTCTCTCTAATTCGTCAATGTTGGATGGCGTAGATGTATTCGTCGATGTCGGATGACCCAAATGCATTCGTCGATATCAGATGATCCAAATGCACTCACCGATGCTAGATAAACTATATGCACTTGTCGATGTCAGATGGCCAAGATGCACCTGTCGATACCGGATGGCCTAGATGCACTAGTCGATGCCATATGGTCCATATGCATTTTTCAATGCCAAATCACCATATTCATCCGTCTAGATGGCCCAGATACATTTATCAATGTCAGATGACCTAAATGCACTCATCGATGTCGGATGGCCCAGATGCACTCATTGATGTTAGATGATATAAATACACTCGTCGATGTCGGATGACATGCACTCGTAGATGCCGAATGGACCATATGTACCCATCGATGCCAAATGTCCCATATGCATTTTTAATGTCGGATGACCCATATGCACTTGTCGATGTCGGATGGACCAAACACACTCGTGAATGTCGGATGACCCAAATGCACTTATCGATGTCGAATAGCCCAGACGCACTCATCGATACCGGATGATCTAGATGTATTAGTTAATTTCGGATGATCTAGATTCATTCGTCAATGTCAGAGTTGGCCAGATACATTAGTCAATTCCAGATGTGACCTAGATTCATTAGTCAATGCCAAATAACCTAAATGCATTACTAATTATCAAAATATGGCCTAGTTGAATTTGTTAATGCAAAATAGCCTAGATGTATTAGTCAATGCCCATATACATTACTCAATATCAAATATAACCTAGAGGTATATTACTTAATGCTAGAAATGACCTAGATGCATTAGTCAATGTCAAAAGTGGTCTAGATGCATTAATTGGTCAATACTAGAGGTGACCCAGATACATTAATCAATGCACGATGTGGCCCATATTAATTAGTCAATGCTAGAGATGGCCCACACACATTAGTCAATGCCAACTGACTTAGATGATCTATCGTCTCTCTCTTCTAGATCTTGAGTTGTCTCTAGGACAACTTAATATGTTCTTTGTTAACTCAAATATTCAAGTCTATTAAAAACCTCCACCTTAACTTGAATACTCTAAGATGTCCCATATGTATTAGTCTTCTTTTTTAAGACCCAATGATGACATTATCTGCAAGACACAACATGACTTTTGAAAGTGCCTTCTCCTCTAGAATGACCATTTCAGCAGTTGTTCTTACTTCTACCGGAAATATCAACAACCCTCATAAGCCTTGTTATTTTAGTAGAGCCTATATTTTGATTTGTCATTCTATTCCTCCAGAATGACATTCACAACGATTAGTTCTTTTCCTATCGACAACTTCAGTGATCCCATAAGCCCTATTATTTCAAAAAATCCCACATCTTGATAGGTCATACTGCTCCTTGAGAATGACCATCTCAACAGTTATTTATACTCCTACTAACAACTTCATCGACTTCATAAGATATGTTATTTCACCAAAGCCCGCATTTCAATCTTCCATTATGTTCCTCTAGAATGACCATATCAATAGTTTTATACTCCGATGATAACTTTAACAACCCCATAATCTTTGTTGTTTCAATAGAGTCCGTATCTTGATTGGTCATTTTGTTCCTCCAAAATGACCATCTCAATAGTTAGTTCTACTACCACCGAGAACTTCAGCGACCCCATAAGCGCTGTTATTTTAACAGAGCCCGCATCTCGATCTACTATCATGTTCCTCTAGAGTAACCATTTCAACGATTTTCTACTTTGCTGACAACTTTAACTACCCCCATATGCTTTGTTATTTTAGTAGAGTACGTATCTTGATCTTCCACGTCATCCTCTCTTCTAGAATGACCATCTCAGTAATTATTTATACTCTTGTTGACAACTTCAGCGGCTTATGGGGTCCCTGTTGTTTCAGTAGAGCCCACATTTTGATCTGCCACATTGCTTTCTCCTCTAAACTTGTCGATCTTAATGCTTATTTTTTATATCTTAATTGAAAGAATAAACAATCAAATTAACCTTGCTCTGATGCCAATTTGTTATAATAGAATGCGAGAGCCGACATAAGTAATAAAGAATGACCCATATTTTAACATGGTTCACCAAGATTAAACTTGACTATGTCCATTAGAGAAGAAAGTATTATTGTGGAGATCATAACATATATTACATAATGATAGAGACTAGGGTTATAAAACGAGTTTATACAACACTCGATCTCCCCCCTAAACCGTAAAAGCTATAGAATTGAGACTGAAAATGATTCTCTCAAGACAAAGACTTCAATTTTTTAAAGTGCCTGAGTACACCTTTAAATAAACTTCTACTTGATAATACAAATATCTTGGTAAAAATTATTCAAAATATTGTCACAATATTTTCCTAGTTATATTATTATAACAAAAAATTAAATTTTCTTTTGTGTTAATCTTATTTCCTTAAATCAAGACTATACACAAAAAAGATATAGTTTCCTTTTGTTCAATATTTTTTTCCTTGCACTACCAATCCAAGACAACTCAACACGCGTTTAAGCACAACGACAAAACATTAATAAAAAAATGTTACTCAATAGGTTATCGAGCTCGTAAGTTCTTAAGAATAACAATTAACTCCTTGATGGACTCTATTAGTTTTCCAGAACAAATCCTAGAAAGCATTATAATAATAGAATTATGAATGATACGCATCGAACGATTATGTTCATTGAAAATTCAACGATTTCTCTCCAACTAGATACTACAAAAGAAAATTGGGATGGTAACCCAAATATCACTAATAGAAAAGGCTTTCTGTAACGAAAGTCAATAACGACTGCATACAACCATTACAAATATTAATATATCTGTAACGACGCTATAGCACTATTACTGATAAATATGATTGGTAACAGCTATTTGAAAAGAGCCGTTACAGATATTATGCTTTTCTTTCCATTTTTTTGAAATAAATGTATCTGTAAAGGTTATACAAAGAACCGTTATTGATACATGAAGGTATCAATAACGGTTATTTGTATAACCGTTACAGATACTACGTCTTCCGTTTCTTTTTAAAAAAATTAGTATCTGTAACGGTTCTATGAGGATTCCGTTACAAATACTCTTAAGTATATGTAAAAACATCCTCATAGAACCGTTATAAATACCACGTCTTCTATTTCTTTTTCCAAATTTGTTATTTGTAACGGTTCTATGAAGATGCCGTTATAGATAGTCTTAAGTATCTATAACGACATCCTCATAGAACTGTTACAAATACCACGTTTGTCGATTCTTTTTCTGAAAAGAGGTATCTATAACGGTTCTATGAGGATGCCGTTACAAATACTTAAAACTCTGTAACGATATCCTCATAGAACCATTACAGATAAGCTGTCGATTCGTTTTCTGGAAAGAGGTATCTGTAACGGTTCTATGTGAATGTCGTTATAAATACTTAAAGACTATCAGTAACAGAACGGTTCTTTAAAAACCCGTTACAAATATTTATTTAATGAGAATCTGTAACGGCTCACGATAGAGTCGTTGCTGATACTCTGTAAAATAACCCAAGAGCCTTCTTTTTCCTTTCTTCTTTCTTTCTTCTTCTCCCTCTGTTGTCGTTCCTATTTCGCTCGCCTTGCCGTCGTCCTGCCGTTTATCAGGTTAGTTAGTTTGTTCTTTCTTTCATTCTTTCTTTCGCTTGTCGCTGCCCTACCCTATCTTAAGTTAGTTCTTTGATTAATTAGTTCTTCTTTGTAGGATTTAGGGTTATTCGATCTGCCCCTTTCATGCGCTCCATTCCCATTCGATGCCACCATTCATCCGGTCATTTCTTCGATTATATGTTAGATTATATAATCTAAAAAATAGATTTATATATATATATTATATATTTATAATCAATCTGATTTCGTTCTTCAATTGAATTTGGCAGATTAGTGTTCCAATTTCTATTCTTCGATCAAACTTTATATTATTAGGTTAGTTTACCTTGTAATATTTAATTATCTGAATTTTAACAGAGATTATTGGATTATCTATATGATTTTGTATGCTGGAGATTAAGTTAAACTATTGATTATAGGTTAGATTAGGTTAGACATGTTAGATTATGTTAGATTATTGGATTGTGTGTTAATTATATTATGATAGATTGTAATTAGATATGTTAGATTATTGGATTGTATGTTAGATATGTTAGATTATTGGATTATATGTTAATTAGATTATGATAGATTATTAGATTGTATGTTAGATATGTTAGATTATTTGTATGTTAGATATGTTAAATTATTCATGAATTCCGGGGTGATAACTGAAACAAATTTAGTATATTTTTCAACTGTCTTACTGGAAATCGTTGATGTGGAGATATAACTTGGATGTCATTCATATTGAGAAGAATATATGTGATAGTTTGTTGGGAACTTTAATGAATTTCAAAGAAAAGACCAATGATGGGATTAAAGCAAGGAAATATTTGGTCATATTGAATATAAAGCATTCATTACATCCCGTTGAGGTTGATGGTGTTCTTCGGTGTCCAGCAACTCCCTATGCACTATCATCAAAACACAAGAAATGATTATGCTAGTTTTTGAAAGATGTTAAAATGTCGGATGGTTTTTGTTCAAATATTGACGTGTGTGTGAACATAGAGGATAAAAAAATACAATGATTGAAGAGTCACGATTGTCACATTATATTACAGTATTTCACTTCACTAGCTACACGTGGCCTACTTCCCAATGATGTCTACGACGTTGTATTGAATTTGTCAAAGTTCTTTCAGTTGCTTTACCAAATATTTTTACAATGCAAGCTATTGGAAAATCTATAGGACGACATTGTCTTGACATTTTGTATACTAGAGAAGATCTTTCTACCTTCTTTTTTTGATATAATGGTGCACTTTCTAGTTCATTTAGATTTTGAAGCTTGCCTTGGAGGGCCTGTCCAGTATTGATGGATGTATCTAGTTGAACAATATATGAGCACACTAAAGAAATAATTTAGGAACAAGAACTTTCCAAATGGTTCAATTAGCGAGAGTTACCTTGTGAATGAGAGTATAAGCATGTGTGCCCGATATTTGGAGGATCAAGAGTCACGAGATGCCTCGATACAAACTAGTACAACATTATCCATATTCTTTGTCATGGAAGAACTATCTAATGGCACGATCTACACATACCAACCAGGGGATCGTCAACGTACTCATTCTACATCTTAAAAATTGTTGCGAAGCTGAAGAATATTATAAGTAAGTGCAACAATTTCATATAAAGCTTCTAATGTTTTTTCGTTTTTATTATAATGTGTATTATTGAATTTGTACAAGAGAGGACTACTGGACACTCGCCTAATTTCGCTGAACTATTTCTCCACACGCATACTAAGAAACTAATTCTACAGGATCCAAATCTGGAGGTCCCCCTATTGTTGTTGAGAAAGTGGTAAGTCTTGTTTATATGTTTAATTTGTGTTTGTTTATATATGTGTTTTCACTAATCCATAATTAATTGTGTTTGTAGTCTGCGTTGCGCACTGCTATAGAAGAAGACCCGAGTAGGAATGAACTATAGTTGACGGAGTACGTCTTCAGGTCTCAAGGACATGGTAGAGTCGTAGGTATGGGGAAGACGTACGACCTACATAGTTTAGAATAGATGATCGAGGTTCTTCAAGTAGTCATCGTACATACACTCAACAATTACGTGATGACAACCATGCTCTACTGAAAGAAATGCACAAAATGTGAGAGGACAGTGAATTGGAGACGTAGAAGCTCCGAGAGGAGTGTGAAGCAGAGATGATACAGACGCGAGAGGAGTATGAGGCTTAGAGATGACTGTCACGTGAAGAGATTGAGGCTAAGAGACAGTGTTGTGAGGCTGAAAGATAACGCTTTGAGGATGTGAGACAATTCTATGAGGCTGAGAGACTACGCTCTAAGTGTTGGGTTTTGCAACAGCAAAACTACGGATCTTCTTAGAAATCAAACTTGTAATAAATCAATTTCCAAATCGTCTATGACGACAAACAGTTTACCAAGAATTGAAATATCAAGAAATAAACGACAACACAATATACGTGGTTCGGTCAAAATCGACCTACGTCCACGGGAGGGATAAGTTTTACTAAATCAAAAAAATGTCAATAGTAGAAACTTACATGCCCTGCTATCAAATGAAAGAAGTGATTACACTAGGAATGATTGGAATCCTCCACAATCAAAAGCTCCCCCAACCTCTCACTCTAGATCAGCCAAAGAACAAGAAGTAAAAAAAACCCTAGATCTGTTCACTCTCTCTCAACCTTACTGTGTTATGAGAAAATACCCAAAAAAAAGTATTTATACTCTAACCCATTTTCATAACAGAAAACCCTGACCCGTTTACCCGGAATTTAAAACCCGCCCGTAATGGCAAGAAACACCTCAACAATTCTCCCCCTTCTAAACCATGGGAGAATGTTGCTATAAACATTCATCATCGTGACGCTCCTGCCAGAACCATTCCGGCTTTGGCACAACATATCTCATGCTTGCCTCTTGGTAAGCCCTTTGTCATCATATCTGACCCGTTCTCATTTGTATGCACTTTCTCTAAGTATAACTCCTTCTTCTCGAGCACTTCATGGATCCAATGGTACCTTCTTTGGATGTGTTTTGAACGTGAATGGAAACTTGGATTCTTGCTCACATGTATAACACTTTGTGAGTCACTAAACACCACAAACCCGTCTTGTGTAATGTCTATTTCTTTCAACAATTCTTTCATCCATCTCATTTCCTTACAACATTCAGTAATGACAATATATTCAACTTCTGTAGTAGAAAAAACAATACATTTTTGTAGATGAGACTGCCATGATACAGCTCCTCCTCCAAAAGTAAACAAATACCCTAAAGTTGATCTCATTGTGTCAATATCACCACTCATATCTGAATCAGAAAACCCTTCAACATGTGGCTTTCCAGTACCATAACACAAAGCGTATTTGGAGGTCCCTCGAAGATATCTCATTTGCCACTTAACCACTTCCCAATGTGTCTTACCGGGATTTGAAAGGAAACGACTAAGTACTCCAACCACATGAGCTATATCTGGTCTTATAAAGACCATTGCATACATCAGACTGCCTATTGCTGAAGCATATAGAACACTGCACGTTTCTTGACTTTCCTCTTCATCCTTGGGAGACATTGTCTTGTTTATTTTCAAGTGTGTAGCCAATGGACAAGCAACTGGCTTTCCCTTGTCCATACAAAATCAATTTAAAATCTTCTCAATATATCTCTCTTGAGACAACCATAGCCTTTTCTTCACCCAATCACGAATGACCTGTATTTCAAGAATTTGTCTTGTTTGACCCAAGTCTTTCATCTCAAAAGACTTAGCCAAATCCTTTTTTAACTTGGCAATCTTGAGCTTGTCTCTCCCAACAATCATCATGTTATCAACATATAGGAGAAGTATAATAAAGTCATTAGAATCAAACTTTTGCACAAAGACATAGTGATCTGTAGACGTCTTCATGTACCCATGAATGGTCATGAACGACTCAAACTTAAGATACCACTGCCTTGGTGCTTGCTTCAAACCGTACAAACTTTTGACAAGTATGCACACCTTGTTTTCCTCACCTTTCTTATTATAACTTTCAGGTTTCTCCATATAAACATCTTCATCCAAATCACCATGGAGAAATGCAGTCTTGACATCAAATCGTTCAACCTCAAGATCCATAAAAGCAGTTAGACTTAACACTATCCGGATAAAAGTCATCTTCACTATCGGTGAGAAAATCTCATCATAATCGATTCCATGCCTCTGGCCAAAACCTTTGACAACCAACCTAGCCTTGTATCTTGTCTTGCTATCATCACCTTCTTGCTTGATCTTGTACACCCATTTATTTTGTAATACTTTTCTGTTCTTTGGTCTTTCAACTAGATCATATGTGCCATTTTCAGTAATGACTTCATCTCTTCATCCATGGCAGCTAGCCATTCTTTCTTATGAGCATCCTCAAGATCCTTCTTATAGCATATAAGCTCCCCACAATCAATTAGAAGGACATACTTTGTAGCAGGGTACTTAGAACTTGATCTTTTCTCCATAGTAGGTCTCTTAAGTACCTCTGTTTATTGATTCTGTTGATTTCCATCTTCTTGTTGAACTTCAAAATCAACCTCAACTTTATCACCAAGATCAGTTTCAGTATTAGTATCATTTCCATGACCTACAACTTGACCCTAAGGAACATTATCATAACTATTTGAGTCTGAAATTATATGTGGCCTTGTCTCAACATCATGAGACAGCTCAAAACCAAAAAGGTCACGTATATATGCATCAAGTTTTTCACCATCTTCAAAATTCTCAATAGTATGATCTTTAAGAAATATCACATCTCGGCTTCTCAAAACCTTCTTGTCAACTGGGTCATAACACCCGTATCCTCACTTTTCATCACCATAACCCAAAAATATGTATTGCCTGGTTTTTTCATCTAATTTAGACCTCTCATCTTTTGGAACATGCACAAAAGCTCTACAACTAAAAACACGTAAATAGTCATAATTAACATCTTTACCTGACTAGACGCTTTCTGCACACTTATTATTTAATGGCTTGGAGGGAGAACGATTGATCACATACACTGTAGTGCTCATGACTTCAGCCCAGAAATGCTTAACCAACTTGGCATGAGAGAGCATACTCCTCATCCGTTCCAACATTATTCTGTTCATCCTCTCTGCCACACTATTTTGTTGTGGAGTCTTGGGCACAGTCTGTTCATGTCGAATACCCTGCTCTTTGTAATAATAATCAAATGAGTCTATGTACTCTCCCCCGTTATCTGACCGCACCCTCATCAGTTTTCTTCCTATCTCTCTTTCAATCAGCTTGTGAAAGACCTCAAACTTTGCTGCAACCTCATCCTTGGACTTTATAGCATAGGCCCAAACTTTCCTAGATGCATCATCTATGAAGGTTACAAAATATGAAGCACCACCTATGAATTTAATCTTCATAGGACCACAAACATCTGTATGGACCAATTCAAGGACATTCATTTTCAGTTCCACTTTCGACTTACTGAAGGAGACTATGTTCTGCTTACCCTTCAAGCAATGCTCACAATTTTCAAGATGAGCATCCTTGAGATTCAGCAACTCATTCCTCTTGATCAAAACATTCAGCCCCTTTTCACTAATGTGACCAAGTCTCTTGTGCCATAACTCAGAGGATGACTCCATCAAAACAGAATATGCGGCATCATAGAAAATTTTCAAATTTGTCTTGTATAAGGAACAACATTTCTTACCTCGTGCAACAACCAATGAACCCTTGCTTAGCTTCCATGCTCCACCACTAAAAACATTATGGTAGCCTTCATCATCGAGCTTACCTACTGAAATCAAATTCATTCTCAAATTAGTAACATGTCTTACATCTTTCAATGTCAGGAAACAACCCATGTTTGTCTCGATTCTAACATCACCAAGACCAACTATCTTGGACACACCACTGTTACCCATGCGAACCTCACCATAATCACCAGCTTTGTAGGACTGGAAGTAACCTTTGTGTGGAATAATATGGAATGAGGCACATGTGTGTCAAAAATCCATGTTGTTTCATTTGAAGATGTGCTAAGACAAGATTCTTGACAATTAGAAGCATATGTTAGTTCTCCATCTAAAGCATAAGCAAATGTATCTGTACTCTGTTCTTTCTTTTCTCTGGGCTTCACCGTACCCTTCGCTTTATCATTTTTAAATTTCTAGCACTCGTTTTTCCAGTGACCCATTTTGCCACAGTAATGACAAGCACCATCTTTCTTTGGAGCTCTAGACTTACTTCTAGACTTGTCCCTGCTCGAACCACTTCTATTATCCTTTGATCTTCCTCTATCAGTCACCAACATATCAGACTTAGAGGGTTTATCCCCCTTTCGATTCTCCTCATTAAGTAATGAACTGCTGACAAATGCCATGTTGACTTTACCATTTGGTGCTGAGTTACTGAGAGTGATAATAAGTGTCTCCCAACTTGTAGGCAAAGATCCAAGGACTAAAGTGCCTGCACCTCATCATCAAAGTTTATCTTCATACTACTCATCTGATTCAAAATATTTTGAAATTTATTCAAGTGCTCAGCAATTGATTTATTATCAATATACTTCAGATTCACCATCCTTCGTACCAGTGTTGCTTTATTCCTTACTGACCTCCCAGCATAGAGAGCTTCGAGTTTGCTCCACACACCATACGCCGTAGTCTCATTATCAACATGGTGCACAATATTTATACCAACCCAGGAATGAATAAAGCTGTAGTCCTTTCTATCTATCTTTTTCTAATCAGCCTCTTTTGTAGTCTCAGGTCTAACACCATCATTTTCAATTGCTTCATTCAAATCATCTAAAACTAACATATCACTAATCATCAGTTTCCATTGTCTGTAGTTTGTACCATTCAGACTCACCATATCAGGTCTAGATTTCTCCATTATTACTGTCTTAACAACTGACAAAAACCCCAACAAAGAAACTAGTTGATCTCCTTTTTGAATTTCGTCAAGTAATCAGTAGAGCACTCTGCTCCAATGTTAAAACAAATAACCAATCAATACTGCTCTAATACCACTGTTGGGTTTTACAACAACAAAACTACGAATCTTCTTAGAAATCAAACATGTAATAAATCAATTTCCAAATCGTCTATGACGACAAATAGTTTACCAAGAACTGAAATAGCACAAAATAAACGACAACACAATATACGTGGTTCGGTCAAAATCGACCTACGTCCACGGGAGGGATAAGTTTCACTAAATCAAAGAAATGTCAATAGTAGAAACTTACATGCCATGCTTTCAAATGAAAGAAGTGATTACATTAGAAATGATTGGAATCCTCCACAATCAAAAGCTCCCCCAACCTCTCACTCTGGATCAGCCAAAGAACAAGAAGAAGTAGAAAAACCATAGATCTGTTCACTCTCTCTCAACCTTACTGTGTTATGAGAAAAATACAAAAAAAAGTATTTATACTCTAACCCGTTTTCATAACAGAAAACATTCACCCGTTTACCCGGAATTTAAAACTCGCCCGCAATGGCAAGGAACACATCAACAATTTCTAAGGCCTAGCGTGACCAAATGATGGAAGAAATGGTTCAAATGAAGAATCAGATGACAATGATATTATTTATGTTTCCCGATGACCTCCCTCCTCGTCCTCCCCCTCTTACTTGATTTTTGTGTGTATTGAATTGATTATTTAATTTTTGAATTATGATATTTGGATTATATAAATGTTTTTGGCAATCAAATATTTAATATTATTTACAGGGTATATTAATAATTTAAATAAAAACAAAATATATTTAAATATTAGTAACAACATTGGCAAAGAGAGAGCCGTTACTGATATGAATGTCTGTAACGACAATGTCATCGATAGAACCGTTACTAATACTAGTATCTGTAACGACATTGGTAAAGAGAAAGTCATTACAGATACTAGTATCACTAATGCCAATTTTATTGACAAAATCGTTACTGATACTAGTAACTATAATGGCTCTTCTTTTGCCAATGCCGTTATAGATATTCATATCAGTAACGGTAATCTAAGTGATAGAGCCCTTACTAATACTTATATCAGTAACGATACTAGTATTTGTAACGGCATTAGAGAGCCGTTACAGATACTAAATAAGTATCCGTAATGTTCGTTTCGATAACGAATGGTAATATCATTATTGAAAGTTATCAGTAACGACGTTTAGAGTCTTCTGTAACGCTTTAGCCCTTACTAATGCCCCCTTTTCTACTAGTGTATATAGGTCATCATATCAACCACATGAATCCAAACTTCTTAGCAACTACCCAAATATTCGAACATCACCCAATGCATCTTAGTAATACTCCACAAAAGATTTCAGATACTAGTGGTCCATCGATAATGAAAAGTAAGTGATTTACCGATTCAACATACTCGTGACACATACGACTAATTATAATACATTTTTTTTTTCATTCACATATAATTCGTAAAATTTTTACCGTAAATAACACTACATTAAAAGAACGAGATCTTAGATGAAATCTTTGACTCACAAAATTTTTCTCGACAAAAATTATATAAAATTATTTTAGCGAACAATCTATCGAAACTAATAAAGCCCACATGATGGAAACTATCAATCTCTATCCATGTGTGATAAGAATTCATTGATTGATCATTTCGAAAAGTACTAGTATTTCTGAATATATAAATATATATATATATATATATATATATATATATATATATATATATAATTAATAGTAATTTTGTTTTAGTATGAGAGCTCTTGTAAAAAAAAACTTTAAAAAAAAATCATGTTGAAACTTACACAATTTGGTTATGAATGTTGCACAAATCAGGTTATAAAAATCTAAGAACAAATCAATATAAAAAATATTGAAATTAATTAAGATTAATTTAAAGTTAAGTAGCTTGATTAAGCTATTAAATCTTTCATAGCTATTCGCGCCCGCCCGCCCGCCGGCCGTCGGCCGGCCGCCCTCCGGTCCGTGGCCAAGAGCTAGCAATCTATTGCCGGATTCTACACTATTATTGTTTATTAGCTGTACCCAATTAATTAAATAATAAATTAATCAGGTGTGATGGTATGGGTTAAATAGATAAAACAAAAGTCTTAATATTTTGTTTTGGATTCTATTTTTAATATAAAATTCTCTCAAAAAACATTTTATTAAATTACAAAAATATATTCTATGATCTAATTTATCTGGCTCACTTTTCTTTGACAAAATAATAATATTAAAAGACTAGGATAATAAAGACACCAATTCAAATAACTTAAAATATTGCACACATGTATCCTGATATTATTTAATATTTTATTTTCTAATATATATATATATATATATATATATATATATATATATATATATATATATATATATATATATATATATATATATATATATATAATAATTGAGATTTAAGTTAACTTAAAAAGTAATGTGTCTCCTCAAAGGGAAACCTATCACAATAACACCCCTAACAAAATTTAGCAGTGCAAATCCTCAAGAAAGATCTACCCTAGTTGGATCCTAATTTGGCAAATTAAATTTTATTTTATTATTGTGCCCTTATCTGTCTTTTATTTATTTATTTATTTTTCAAATTGAGAAACATCTAGAAACATTCGTGGTGCACAACTAAATTAGTTAAAATATTTGTAAACAAAAAAAATTCAGAATATTTTTTCAGTTTATGAGAAAAACTTAAAAACTTTATTTTAGTTCCATTTATATTAAAAATTTATAAAATTAAATTTATGTAAACTAATATTTGTAACCTATTAATTATTTTGTTCAGAAAACTTATTTAAATTTTTTGATATATTATAATTTAAATAGGGATGACAACTAATTTGACGAAAACAATTAAATTAAAAAAAAATATTTTATATATAAAAATAATATATATATATTTTTTTTAGTTTGACAACTAGTATTTATTTTTAATTTGTTGTAAGATAATTTTACACAAGAGCCATAATCTCCAATAAAATAAATAAGAGAGGAAATTAGACTTGACCAAATTTAATGAAGCAATATTTGTTAGATATACTATATATTTGTTGTAGCAAAGTAATATAAGTTTAAGAAAAATATTATATTTATAATTTTTTTAAATGAGTTAAACAAACTTAAGTGCGTAACAAAACTCATATTATTTAACTTTTATTTATTTATTTCACAATACAACAATCTAATTTTTATTTATTTAACTCATGATATATTTATTATTTACAACAGTCATTATATATCAGTAAATAAAAAATAATCACCAAAAAAAGTATACTAACAAATCAACAAAATGTAATCATTAAAATATGCACTAATATTTAAATTAGAACACTACTCCCATCTTAACAATCAAAAGTGAATAGTCAATTTCAACTCTTAAAAAAAAAATAATGCTTGAATTCTGACTATTTTGTCTTACATTTATTATATTTCAAATTCATTTATTTTTGTTATGAGTAACCGATGACTAATATGATATAACAGGATGTGATTATGTGGATATTCATGAATTTGTGATTATTTGGATTTTGGATAATCTCCTAAAAAATGGCTAGTTAATTATTAGCACATAAGAATAACTTAATTACCAGATTTTATAGATATTTAATTTAAATTCATAATATAATTTATAAGATTCACAAGATTTTAGAATCATAGTACTTCATATGAATGAATTAAAATATTTTAATATAAAAAAATAACTTATTTATGTAATTTAAGTGGTAAAACATATTTAAAAAAAAATTAGTATTACTGATTTATTTTCTTACTTAAAAGGTTTTAAGTTTAAATTTAAGTGAATGTTTGAACCAATACAGATCTATATTAGACATTTATTAGACCTCAAACTCACCCATTTTTTATTTAATAAAATAATGTAAAATTACTCCTTAAATTTTTAATTTTTTCAATCTAATTCACTCTCGAAAAAAAATAATTACTTAATTTTTTCCTTTAATTTCTTTAAACACACTGAAACATTTTTTCAAGTCTACCCTAACATCAAATTCTGGATCCGTCGTCTATGAATGTGGGTAAGGTTAAGTTTCAACTATAACTATTAATAAATTTATATTTCCATAACTATTAATCTTGTAAAACTTCCTCAGAAAAAATAAAATTAGTTAATATATACATATATAAATATAAATAGTAAAATTTTAAATTTCTTGCATTTGAATCCATTGTCTTAGTTAAAAAAATAATTTTCGGATTCTTCTATATCATTTTTATTATTATCTTTTAGATGAGCTTGATTTATTATTAAATATTTTGTAAGAAAAACCTATAAACCAAACATATTACCCTTAATTAAATACAATTAAGATTATTTAAATATATCCTAAACGAGATTCGGAACACTTGCTTACGTCCTTACCTAACACCTTTTGATTTTTAATTAAAGAGGCCATTCAAATGAATATTATAAATAATTAGCGAATCGTTGTGACCACGATTCTTTCTTTTGATCAATCATTGAAATCAACTTTCTTAACAAATATTATTTTTTAATTATTATATTTTTGCAAAAACATAATTTTCATCAAATGATAAAAGGGACGATGAGAAAAACTTTTTTTTTGGCTTGTACTACATATTGATCAGTACCTACTTCTGGCTGACCTAGTCATACTATTTTTATTTATTTATTTATTTAATTTAACTATTATCTTATATGATATTTTTTATCCATTTTAATACAACTAAAAGTTTGCCAATGTAACACATCAAACATTAATATAGACATGTTTTTAAAAATGTACTTATTTGTTCAAAATTGAAAACTAACGTCTGAAAGCTGCAATGCTTGAGACAGTATAATTCACCATTTTGAGAAAATTTGTCTAGTTTAATTAGGATGGTTCAGAAAATTAATTGAAAAGGTTGGATTACAAATGTGAATAAAAAATGATAGAAAACTGTTACATTTTAATATCTGGAATCTCCACTATTACGAAGTCATGACACAAAATTTTGAGTTTTGCAAAAAAAAAATGAAAGTGGTATTTTTTTTTTAATGTTTATGTAATTTATATTAAAATTTGATAAAAATCATTTGAACAAAGCCAACAAAGTAGGACATTAAAAATAAAAAAGTCACAAAACATTAAGAGAATATAAATACGTTGCCCAATAAGTTATCGAGCTCGATCGTAGGTACTACAAAACGATTTTTAACTCCCAAACAATTTCACCCAATTTTAGGATATATAATATTAACTTATTAATTTTTTAGTCATGACCTCAATTTAAATTTATTGTGTTTTAGGTGGAAATCAAACCCATGACTTTGGTCTATTAAAAATCATTTGTGTCACTTGAAAACCTTAGTAGATGAATTTCTTACAAATCTAATTGTAAATTAAACTATTATAGGGATTTGTCCTGTTTTTACCATCATCCTATTATCACTTTCAAGAAAAAAACGAATGAATAGAATTATTTTATCCATACATACATCTTATAAAATTACCACATCTTTCAACAAGCAATTAAATTAATTGAACTTACTCCCCTCACATATATTATCTAAGTAATTAATTATTAGAACTATCAATGAATGGATTAATGTTATATCTTGTGGATGAAGTCCACCCTCCCCTTGCCGTCATGAGTTTTCCTAAAGAAATACTAGACATAATCTGAGTAGAGCACTTGGTTATATATATGGGAGTCTTCCCGGCTCTCTGTGACCCGACAACGGTCGGATAATATCGTTGGGCCGGGTTGACGAATCTGGGAACCAATATCCAGTTGTGAGCTCTGTTGGGTGATAATTTTTTGATTTAAAAAAATTAGCATTTCTAAATCAGTAATTCAGTTATAATGATTAGATATTTCTTTTTTGAAAAATATAAAAATAATTAGCTTAGACACACATTTATTATTAAAGCGTATTTTTTGAAATATAATATTCAATCAATAATAGAATCTTAATCTATATTTGAAACAAATTCTATCATGTTAGATGAATATAAAATTTTGTAGAAAGTCCTATAACATTTTATCCCAAAATACATTTTTAACCGGTCTTGTAATGAAAAATATCTGTTCTAAAAAAAGTTAGGGTTAAAATTAAATGAATCACTGATCAATTAAATGATATTATTTTAATTTTATTTTTGTTTCAAATAAATTTCGACACAATTCTGATATCATGGACACATTCTAAAATTTTACATGTTAAACTAACGTAGAATTAATAATGTTACAGTAGACGTCTCAAATTATGTATTTCCTATTCGGTGAAATCCTAAAGACGATTTGCGGTGAAATCGGTGGTGACAGAGGAGTTCATAGATGGAGATGGAGATGGAGATGGAGATGGAGATGGAGATGGAGATGGAGATGGAGATGGAGATGGAGGTACTAATTTCAATAATTAGGATCTGTTTGCTTGTTTAGAAAATCAAAATCATACTAGTGAAGACTTCCCTTGAACTGTATCCAAATGGGTTTGGCTGAACAACCCCTCCCTTCAACGCCATTTTCAGACACTCTCACACACACACCCATATCTCTCTATTGTTGGGCACATACACCTTTCTCCCATGAAGTAAGTCCTCTTTACGGGGTTCCACCTCCTTTGTATTTCCATCATGAAAGTGGAGCTTACCTCGAAGTTTATGAACCTCGTGATAGGAATGAAGCCATATGATCGATAATTTCACTCGTTTGTATGAAAATTATCAAACCATGGAATCAGTGCGATATCCTTCAGAATGGACACCGTCTTTGATTGAAAATTCAAAACATTTACAAACATGCGTTGTTTTGAAAAGAATGAACATGTTTGAGATGCTCACTTAGACTATACATGCATACACATAATACATATATAGTAGTCACATAAGAGGTTGTAATGAAGAGGTTTTGGTTGTCTATGCACGACAAACAATCGGCTTGGTGATAGTAACCAAATTTTTTGTTCTAAGGGGAATCACAAGAGAATATCATTCATCGATAATGGAGGGGGTAAAACCACCGCCATAAACAAGTGAATATCAACTCAATTGGGAATTTCCTCAATCTCCACAATGCCCATGTCCCATTGGACGACTCATCGCCAAATGGTGGGGTCGATCCCGTGCTTTCTAGTTTTTTCCTCTCACGACATCACTTAGTTTGTAACAAGTTGTCATTCCTCACTGAAAATCTTTACACATAGGTATAGAAATATCGATCCCAGTCGTGTACTTATTTGCAAATAAGAAGTGGGTGATAAACCCTTTTACATATAAATGCTTTAAATAGGGTTAAACATATGCGTATTTGAGGTGTTGTACCATTCAAGACAAGCCTATTAAGTTGAAAATATGATACAAATGTTTCAAAAGCTAAGTTTATATTTTCGAGTTAAACATTTAATACCCAATAGAGTCGCTAGAAAGCTGTAACTCCTAAAAAAACCCTTCAAGTGTAGGTTTTGTGGAAAGGCTCGAGGTTCGATAATTTCAACTTCGGTTTGCATGTCAGGAATTTTCTTTTAAATAAAATATTATTTAAAAGATTTTTTAAATGATCCATGAGAGCTTTTGAAATTAATTAAAATTAATTAATTTAGGGTTCCATTTTAAATAATCTGGGGATTTGCATTTTAATCAAATGACAAATTGATTTTTAAAAATCCGTTTGTTTAATTTATTTAAACATAATTAATTTAAAAGAACATCAGTCATTTTTAAGAGTGTTAGGGTTTAAAAATAAACACCAAATAAGCCTTAGTTAAAGTAATTTTTTGTAAAAATATCTCAAAAATATTTTGAAATCATTTTTTAATTTTTTGGGATTTTTAGAAAATAGTTTGGGATTTCTAAATTAAAAATAATAATTTTGGGTTTTAAAAGGTTGAACCAAACAAGCCTTATGACTGAAATCCTAGATTTTGGTTCATTTTTATCGATCGGGGTCTACAAACCATCGGTCTGGATCAAGGAACCTCTCGGTCGAGGCTCGGGATCTTCGATCGGAGTGTCAAAGTCCCTCGGTCTAGGAGCTAAGGACTCTCGGTCATTGGTTGAGATCGTCGGTCTAAGTATACAAACTCACTGGTCCTAGGTTGGCTCTAGGCTAAGTCCCTCGGTCCCGAGATTAGGAGTTCTCGGTCTTGAGTTTAGACCTCTTAGTCTTAGGTCCTGGAATTCTCGGTCTTAAGTTAGACCTTTCGGTCATAAAAAAACCAAACTGCAGGTTTTAAAATTTTTGTTCTTAGCTTGGATTCTTTGATCCAGGGGCTTTGGTAGCTTCACAAAACTCCCAGAAACATGTTGATCATCATCTCAAGGTATCAATCAACCTGGGTGATGATCAAATCCTTCAAAACAGTTTGTGCTAAAAAATTTGATTTTTGATTTTGAAGCTGTTTAGATGAGAAATGAGCTACCCAATACTTCCTTATGTCCTATTTATTTAATTAGTACCAAAACAAGAATACAAGTTGTTCGCTTTGACCAAATTAAGAACTCAAAATTTTTAATTATTTTGAAAATTTTGATTTTGATCAAACATGATCAAGATGAATCAAACATTATCCAAACAGTTGCCCAATATGATTACAATCATGTTGGAAAGCTTTATGGACTGTGATTCAAGAGAATTAGACCAAGAATAGTAAATGTGTTTTTTTTTTTAAATTTACATTTGGATTTTACCGTTTTAGGTTGATTGATTGTTTCTAACATATCTAGAAAGTTTATAAATGATCCTATGATCAATTTCCAACTATAAAACATCATAAACAACAAGCATACAAGCTTATGCAATTTGAAATATAAAAATTTCAATTTCAATTTGTAAATATGAATTAGAGAGTAATTGAAACATTACCAAGGATTGGAGAACACTCCTTGATCCTTAGAGAAGCTTTTGGGATGCTCGGATCTAAGTTTTAACGCTTTAAACAAAAATTCGAAATTTTCAAAAGCTTGAAGCTTTAATGGCGAAATTTTATAAATTTTCGATTTGAAGTTGGATAGTTGATTTCTTGGCTTCGAATTAATTTAGGAGGTCTTTTTATAGCTTCCTAAGGATGGTTATGGGTTTCAAGTGTATTGAATCAGCCAAAATCCATTTATATTATTTTGGTTGTTCTTCCTCAACTTGGTCGGAATAAGGATTAATTATCCCTATTTAAATAGGAGAAATAATGATCGTGGTAGGGTGATCATTTCACCTTTCGAATCAGCCGAAAATGTTGAATGTGGAGGAAGTTTCACTTTTGAGAAATTAAAAGTGGATATGTTCTTATCCTTTCCGGCGATCAGATTGAAAAAGAAGGTGGCGCATGAAACAATGTCATTTCATGCGCGTTTTGACGTTTCACTAGCGGTCTGTTAGCGATCGGACGTTCCGCCAGCGTCCTGGCTAACAGATCTAATGCTCGGTTAGCTGATCCGGTGCGATGCGTGCGCTCTTCCTCGGTTCAACCGGCTACGCGAGCGTGTCTAGAGCGTTGGATGAAAATCCAGTGCTCATCCGATGGACACGGTTCTTGCTGCAACTGATCTTCACAGTTTTGGCCACACTGGATCACGAATTTTATTTTTATTTTAAAACCTAAGGGTTTGTTTGAAATTAATTTTTCTTTCACGGTTTTGGTTTTAATTTTGATCTTTTTAAATATTCAAAATATTAAAATAAATATGGCAAATATTTTACCAATTTTTTTCTTCATATTTTAGGATTAAATTATAAATAATTTGAGGGATGAAATTGGATACCTCATTTCATCCTAAATTATTTATTTTAATACCTTAATTTTTTATAAAATTATTTTAAGATAATGAGTACAACATTTATCCCAAATAATTTTTTTTTATTTTGACTATTTTCCTTAATTAGCCAGACTTTAATTATCACATGCAATAATTAGTCTAATTAATTATTTTAATTAGGTTTTAGCCATGGGTTAATTATTTTGATTTTATTTAATTAATAATAAATCAAAATAATTATTTTAATTTTATAAATTGGTACATAAAAATGTATGTTCAACCCAAAAGTTGCATCAACTAGTCAAATTATTATGTGACTTGAAACAAACAATTTATTTCATCTTTGTATGCTTTATTACGCATCCCAAAAGGTGGATGTAACACAAGAAATGAAATTTGAAATTTTTTCACAATTTCATGTATAAATTCAGGAATTTTTATGTATTTTTCTAGAAAGAAAGAGAAAAAAGAACTTCAATTTTTGTGGTCGAAGATTGGAAACCTTGAGTTCTTGAATTTGCTCTTCATTGGTCATAATTTCTCTCATGTTGTTGTGACTTTTCCATATTGTTTTTCACGATCTCTAGAAGATATAATATTTCAAAATATGGTCATGGGTAGTTGTTATGCTTAATTTCATGCAAGGAGGGATTGATATTAAATGTATATATCATTGAACACAAGCACTAAATTGTAGATCATCATGAAACCATATAAATTCAAAAAAATTATAAGAATGTAATGACCCTAGCTAATCATTGCGATGTTCAGAAATGAGTAAGACTGATCTATTTTAGTTTATTGATAATGACAATCATAACTAAATTGTTTAGGTTACATGAGTATATTACAATAGCAAAGTCAAGGGAAATCTAAATAGTAGTAAAATTGATATCAAAAAAAGATTTTGTTTTTTTAAATGGTAAGATATCGCCCCAAATACTGCAAATTGGGAAGCATGTCTTGAAAAAGAAACCTATTTTTTTTAACTATTGGTCATTAAAAAGGAGAATAAAATATTCAGCCGAGGAGGGCTCTAAAAATCCACATTTGAAATGCTTACTGAAAGATTTTGTGAGTGATTACGAATTTATCACACAAATGAATAATTCAAAAACCACTTCAAGAATAAAAACAAGTTTGCAACTTGATATCGCAGGCTATAAAATTAACTGGAATCGAATTTAACAACGATACAAAAGAGATTACAACCGCAGATGAAAAGTGAGAAGAACTTAAGGTATTAATGCTTCAATTGAAATTAGAAAGTCAAAGCATAATCATTTATACATATCATTTAATGTTGTTTTCTAATTTTATTGGAATGTTGTTTATATTTTAGAATTAGAAATGACTATTATAATTGAAAGACATGCAAATAGATGATTATGACTTGATAGAAAATAATTTTGAGATCATTTAGCTGCAACTTGCGAGAATATGGAATATGCATTAAATATAGACGAGGGGTTAAGCAATTCAGATAAACTCATTGATGAAGGTTTTGATGACCCACTTATTGGTAACTAGAACCAATGTATAAAATCTAATTATGAAAGTTCAGAGAGTAAAAGAAAAGTAGGTCCATCGAATACACAAAAAAAGAAAAACACATGGTTATCTCCTTGTAAAAAGTAATTTCTTTGTTCTTTCAAGAGAAAGATAAACACAAGGAGAAAACTGACTATATGAATATATCAGAACTACATGAACACCCAAATATTAGTATGCAATTTTTACAAGGTTCTAAGAATACATCAATGCGGTCTCTATCGAATATAAAGAAGTGGATTAAAGAAATTCTTAAAGTCCACAAAATAATAATCGATCATAACTCTACAGAAATGGAGTGAATATGTTGACTATCCTTACAGATCTTATGATTAGCTATTTGACAATTGATGATCAAGAAGAACAATTGGACTATCTCTGATACATATTTTCTCAAAATAAGCATATTTGTCAAGGAACAATGAGTAAAGATATGTCAACTCATCAACCGTGTGACCTTAATTTCTATCATACTATTCTTAGCCACTATGAGATTAATAATGTGTTTTACTAGTTGTCACCACATTCGAATTAATGATGTGTTAAATTAGTTCTGTCACTACCATCAGATTAATGATATGTTGTATTAATTGTGTAACAACTTTGGTATTAATTATGTGTGGATTAATTAAGACATTTAAAGTATTTTGTTTATTTAGATGTGCCACATTTATAATTAATACTTTATTGTTATATGTTAATCTCATAATATATTTATAATCTTTATAATTATATTGTTTAATTTTTATATTCTCATTACATTATAGAAAAAATGGATCCTTCTAATTTGCCTTCAGAGTTGACGAATATGATATATCTTTCATAACATTATTGATAAAATAATGGCACACACTTTTAATTAATCCTTAACACGTCCAATAAAGGATCATTCTACTCGAGATATGACACTTATTCAATTGTTGGTGTCTCACAATAAGAAATGTCTAAATATGGTTAGACTGGAGAGTCATTGTCTTAGACTACTTATAGAACAATTTGTACAAGTGTATGAGCTGCCTATTTTACGGTCTTCAATTCGAGTTGTGAAACAAGTGGAGATGACCTTATAATTTAGCAGATGGTCACAACATTTCTTGTGTGGGAATAACATTTGGTCACTCTAAACAAACAGTGTCTTGATATGTTTCAGTGGTACTAAAGTCTCTTCATCAACTAAGTATTGTTAAGATACTACTGATTGATGAAAATATTATACATACAAAGTTACAACACCACCATTACATTAAATAATTAAGGTTTCAATTTTTTATTTTATATACATAATTTTTTTGTGACCAATTATCTAATTTTTGTTATGATGTGTAAAGGATTGCATTGGTGTTATATATGATACTCATGTGCAAGTGTATCTAAAAGCAGAAAATTCGTATAGTTGGTGTAGACGATTGATGCACACAATAACTAATGTAATAGTAGTATGTAGCCACGATCTCATGTTCATTTATTTTGTGTATGATGCCAGGTTCAATGCACAACTCAATTGAGCTTGATATAACACGACATACTCATCAATATCGTTTTCCACATCCACTTTCGGGTACGTTAATAAAACACATACAAGGTTTATTACAAAATACTATAAATAATTATTAATTTATTATAGGGAAATATTATCTTGTTGATTCGGGATATTCGAATAAAATAGGGTATTTAGCCCCATATGCTCGAACAAATTACCATCCTCGTCATTTCGAATGCCAACTTCCTTTTACAAGAAATGAGATGTTCAATATGAAACACTCTTCGTACATATCAACAATAGAGAGGACATTTGAAAGAAGCATGGACGCGCGAGAGCTCCTTGTGTTGACTTTCGTTGACTTGGTCTCGACACAACCAATTTGACTAAGTTTTGACTCTTTTGTATTTTTGAAAACATTCTACACAAAATTGCAAACAATAATATTATACTCAAAATTCATAATTTTTGTAACCAGTTAATCTAAACGTATCAGGTCTCCCGAATTCCAACATTTTATGAAAAGTAGCATTTGGGTGCAAGAAGAGGCCTAAAAGTAGATGTTTTATACATTTTACCTCACATCAATTTTATACTCAAAGTTCATGAATTTCTAAACCGATCAATTTGAAGGTGTTGGATCATCCAAAGTTCGAGTATTTTTTACAATTGACATTTGTATTCAAGGGTCATTTTATCATTTCTAAAAAGTGTTTCTGATTTTTATTCTCCGGGTTTAATAATCAAGTATGATCAATTTATTAGACCAGACAAATTTATTTTAATTTTGGAGTGTAAAAATGGGATGTTTACAAATATCAATATCATATTCTTTCTATTCATCTACATTTACCTCCTCTTCATCCTTATAAACCCGATTCAATGGACCAACGACACGAGTCAACAAGGGGGAGACCTGAATTGTTCTTGGAAAACTAGTGGCTACTTAAAGAGTATTTTTTGGAAATTGAAGTGGTTATGGTTTGAATTTATTCTTTCCCTCTTTTGAGTAGGTTATGTATAATACATAGAGGAGCTTTACTCATGGGAACGTAACCCCTACTTTCATTTTCACAATTTTTATTATTTAAAGCTTCAAGCTTTTTTTGTTAGCTAAACTCGGTGTTCTAGCTTGAGGCTAATAGGAATGGTTTTTTTTATCATTCATAGTCTTGGTAAGGATCCATAACATTTTCATTCACTTTATATAATCCCAACTGAATAAAGTTTAATTTTTAGCATTTTCAGGTTATTATTTGTATGATGTTTTTCTTTCCTTAAATATATTGCATACTATAATTATATTGCATGTATAAGAAGAATATGTAAATCTAGAAGCTTGTCATTCTCTTTTAATTAGAAAATTAAAACTAACCTCGAATAAAACGTGTTATTGGCCCTTGTTCAAGGATATTGGCTCAAGAATAGTCCAAATATCATATGTTTCAATTTGGGATTCCTTTAGTCTTTAAAAACGAGATTTAAAAAAATCATCATTTTATGTGAAATAAAACCACATGCAAGGGTTTTATTTTTCCAAATATTGATGTTATGGATGCATGTTTGTTGATAAGTTTATGTTTGAGTGATGTTATGGGATATTTCTATGTGTTTAAATTTCATTTTAGGGTAGAGATTTGATTTCTCTTTTGACTTTTGTTCTTGGTGTTCATGGATGTAGTCCGTCCGACGGTGGCTTGGTTATTGATCAAGAAAATCAGCCTCAACTTGATGTTCGACTAGAGAGTGAAATCTCAGGCGCGACTTCCGACAAAAAATCATCCTTGCATCCCACCACGACTTCGACCGAGAATTCCCCTAACGACCAATGTCGCGATTGATGCCCTGCTCATGTTTTCGTACTAGGTCGTGGCTTCTCCAGTGATTGATATCACGACCGAGGATCCTCCATCCTACTGGGATTCCTTCCTTTGATTGATGCCCCGATCGATGACATCCTCCCCGATCGAGAAAACTGTTAGGATTTGTATCTCCCAAATCCGACATGCTTGAAATAATCTGTAAAAACGCAAGAAAAAATAACACAAGAAAATACAGATTTATAGTAGTTCACTCAAATTGAGCCACGTCCACTTTAGCCTCCACCAGATTTCACTATGAAGAAGAAGAAAGAATACAAAGTTTTTGCCTCATACTTTATTTCTCTAGAATTATGTCTAATTAATAATCTCATATTTATAGGGTAAACATTCAGGTAATAAAACCTAAATAACTCTTGGTCAGACTCAAGCCCAAAACCAAATATAAACCCAATAAACTCTAATTAACAATGTAGAGTTTATTATAAGTATAGGCTCCATAACTCAACAATCTCTCACTTGGAGACTAACTTCATCAACTCTCGATCGGTAGCGACTTTCCATCCGATATCTTAACGAAGAAGACCAACTGATGGTTCACACAACTTTAGTTTCTCATTTGTCAAAGCTTTTGTTAGCATATCAGCTGGATTCTCACTCTTGGGAATCTTCTCAAGAGCTAATACTCCATCTTCTAATGCTGACCGAATAAAATGATAACGAACCTGTATATACTTTGTCATTTCATGATAAACTAGATTCTTTTCCAAATTAATGACACTCTAATTCTCGCATCACAACACACTTCTCTCGTAGTCTTGATCCAATTCTCGCAAAAAAGGTTGTTACCACATCATCTCCTTAACAACCTTTGTTATAACAACATACTCTGCCTCACAACTGGAAAAAAGTAACAATCTTATACAATTTTGAAACTCAACTGATTGCAGTACCTCATAGAATATAAATATACCATGTTGTGCTCTTCCTACTATCAACATCACCACCATTGTCAGCATCAACATATCCTTCCAAACCCATATTTGACTTTCGAAAACACAAAGCGAGACCCGTGCTTCCTAATGTTGTCTACCCGAGTTGTTATCAGATTTCAAGTATTGTAGTATCAACTTTACTGCTTTCCAATATTGTCTACCCGGGTTTCTCATGAATCTGCTAACAACTCCCACTACATGTGCTATGTCTGGTCTTGTACAAACCATCGCATACATAATACAACAATTGATAGAGGCATACGGAACAATGGCCATGTAATTTTTCTCCTCCTTTGTTGAAGGTGACTGATCTTTAGATAGTCTGAAGTGACTAGCTAAGGGGGTAGTAATTGGTTTGCATCATATAAGTTGAACCTGATAAGAACTTTCTTCACATATTCTTCTTGGGAAAGTTTGAGAACTTCTTCATCCCTGAAAATTCTCATCCTAAGGATTTGTTTGGCAACACCCAAATCCTTTATTGCAAACTTTTCAGACAACTCTTTCTTGAGCTTGTTAATCTCATACAAACTTGCTCTAGAAATCAACATGTCATAAATATAGAAGAGCAGAATAATGTACGATTTATCAAAATTATTGATACAACAACAATGATCATCTAAATCACCATGAAGAAAAGTAGTTTTGACATCCATTTGTTGAAGATGAAGGTCTTCTTTCACAACCAAACTCAAAATAGTTCTAATTGTCATCAATTTAACTATTGGAGAGAAGATCTCATTATAGTCAATACCTTCTTTCTGTTGAAACCTTTCACAAACAACCTTACCTTGTACCTCATGGTTTTATCATGTTCTTCTTTAATCCTGAAGATCCATTTGTTGTGAAGTACTGCTTTATTTTCCTTTGGTAGCTCAGTGAGCTCCCAACTATGATTCAACGTAAAAGAGTTCATCTTATCTTTCATCGTAGACTCCCACTTAACCGATTTATCAGATTGTATTACTTCCTCATAGCATTTATGTTCACCTCTATCTGTCAACAAGATATAGTTCAGAGATGGAGACCACCTCTCAACTGATTTTCGATTCCTTGACGATCTTCTCAACTGTATAACCGGTGTTTGCTAATTTACCTCTAGGGCCACGTTCTCAACGATTTCATCTTTAACAAAACATTGTTCTTCTTCGACAGTTGGTATATATTCAACTTAAAATTCTCTCAAATCGACTGTACCAGTCTCTTCCAACTTGAAATCACAATCTGATGTCTTCCCAACACAATCTTTGTAAAGAACTTGTTCATTATAGATAACATTTCTGTTACGAATGATCTTCCGATTTTGATTATCCTAGAAACGATAACTAAACTCGATATCACCATATATAACCAATGAAAAAACATTTATTAGACTTTGGATCAAGCTTGCTCCTATTACATTCATTAATATGAACATATGATAAACAACCAAACACTTTCAAATAAGAAAGGTTTACATTTTTATTGCTCTAAGCTTCTTCAGAAATTCTGAATTCAATAGGAATAAATGGTCCCCTGTCTATCAAATAGGCAGCAATATTGATAGTTTTTGCCCAGAAGGTTTTAGGCAGCCCTACCTGCAATCTCATGTTTCTAGCACGCTCGTTCAATGTTCGATTCATTCGTTCAGCTACTCCAATCTCTTGAGGCGTTCGGGGAACAATCTTCACTATACTGATCCCATTCATAGCACAATACTCTTTGAAATCTGAATTGATATATTCACTTCCGTTGTCGAATTTCAAGCACTTAACTTTCTGATTTGTTTCATTTTCAACCAAAGCCTAACATTTCTTGAAAATAGCAAATACTTCAGACTTGTGCTTCATAAAATATACCCACACCTTTCTTGTCAAATCATTTATAAACATCACGTAGTATTGTGATCCGCCAATAGAAGAAACATGTGCAGGTCTCCACATATCAGTGTGTACCAACTCTAGCCTTTTTTTCTTAAGCTCCTTCCCAATCTTTAAGAAACTTGCCCATTTCTATTTTCCAAAATGCAGTTTTTACATAACTTATGTTTAACATATTTCAGTTATGGAATCTGTCAATTCTTCAAAATAATTTACATCCATTTTTCACTCATATGGCCCAACCTGCAATCCCACAACTCATTGTTCTTTGAGTCATCAACTACTGCATAAACTGTTTTTCTATAAATTGAAGTCGTGTATAACATTCCAGTTTTGTGACCTCGAGCAACAACTATTGCTCCTTTAGTCATCTTCCATGCACCATTTCCACAACTGAAATTGTGACCTTCTTCATCAAGTTGTGTAACAGAAATCAAACTGCGCATTAAACCTGAAATGTGTTTCACCTTATTAATCTTTCAAACAAAACCATTTGCCATCTTCAATTTGATGTCCCCCATGCCAACAATATCCAGTAGCTCACAATCTACGAGATAAACTTTTCCACAGTTTTCAACCATATAATTCTCTATTAATTCTTTGTGAGTAGTGGTGTGGAAAGACGTTCCCGAGTCCAAAACCCATGAATCTATTGAGTTATCAACAGACAGAAGTAAAGCATCAGTGACAACTTCTGTAACAACGTTGGCTGCATCATTTTTATCATCAATGTTTCTCTTTGGTGCTTTGCAGTTCCTCTTCAAATGACCATGTTTACCACAATTCTAGCACTAAAATATATGTCCAGACTTGGACTGACTCCTCTTGCTCCTCAACATAGATCTTCTCTTACCTCAGCTGAAGTTTCTATCATTACCTCTGCCCCTGCTTTTCACATTCAGAGCATAACCTTTGAACGTTTCACCAGAATCAATTTTATGAACCTCTTCAATAAGAATACGATCTTTAACTTCAACAAATTTCAGTTTAACATTTCTAACTGAATTACTAATTGTTGTCCTCATAGGTTCCCAACTATTTGGTAGAGATGCTAACAAAATTAGGGCACTAACTTCATCCCTAAAATCAATCTTAACAGATAGCAATTGATTCACAATTGTATTGAATTCATTCAAATGAGTAGTGACAGAAGTACCATCAACCATTCTTAAGTAAAAATGTCTTTTCATTAAGTGTACTTTGTTGTTAGCAGATGGTTTCTCATACATATCAGAAAGAGCCATCATCAAATCCATGGTGGTCTTCTCCTTTGCTACATTATGAGCAACTGTCTTGGCTAGCGTTAATCGGACAACTCCCAAAACCTGTCTATCAAAAACTTTCCATTCAGCTTCATCCATCTTCTCTAGTTTCTCACTCAAATGAACATGAAGCTACTTTCCATAGAGATAATCTTCAATTTGCATTTTCTAAAAGGCATAATCTGTCCCATCGAATCTTCCAATCCCAAGTCCTATATTGTTCTCACTTGCCATCGTTTACAATGCTCAGATCTAGCCTAGCCGCTCTGATACCAGTTGTTAGGATTTGTATCTCTCAAATCCGACCTACTTGAAACAATCTATAAAAACGCAATAAAGAATAACGCAAGAAACACAAATTTATAGTGGTTCACAAAAATTGAGCTACGTCCACTTCAGCCGCCACCATATTTCACTATGAAGAAGAAGAAATATAAAATTTTTGCCTCACACTTTATCTCTCTAGAATTATGTCTAACTTATGTAAACTCTTAATAATCATATATTTATATAGTAAATATTCAAGTAATAAAACCTAAATAACTCTTGGTCAGACTCAAGCCCAAAACCAAATACAAACCCAATAAACTCTAATTAATAATATAGAGTTTATTATAAATGTAGGCTTCATAACTCAACAAAAACAGTATATATGGTTTTCGATCGTGAGTCTGATCGACATCTTCCTTCCTAGCCGAAAAGACATACTCCCGTCATGGTTTTCGACCGACACACATGTCAGTGACACGTGACCCATGATCCTACTCCTGGCCTGCACCCGACCCATGAACCGACCCGCAACCCCAATTCATTTGCTTAAGATCTCTTTGATTTTTCTTGTTTGTAATTTTGTATTTATTTCTTTATTTTCTGTTTTTTCATGCTTTAATTATTTTTTAAAATCACAAAATTTAATAGAAAATTGTTAAATATAACATTTTTTTTTATAAAACCAAAAACATTTTTCGCTAAGGTCCTGTTTCGATATTTGTACATATTTGTTTGAATTTGTTCCATTGTGCCAAAAATCCTTAAGTAAAACGAAAGTTATAGAGGATCTATAGAGCGTTCAAAATTGATAATTTCATGATTTAAGAAAAAACAATAAAAGAAGATTATTATGTCATGAGAATTGAGAAGTGAGGTCGAATGATTGGAATAAAGTGATTGGACTTATTTGAACAAAAAAAAGCGTCCCTTGCAGCTTCCTGGAAATGAAATGATTTGAAAAGTCAAAAATGTTTTGTGGACCTCATCACCACCAATTTGCAGTCCTCCGCCTGCTATCTATCTCTCTCACAAAACAGCACATGTTCTTTTATTATGTGAGAAAGAAATATAATATATGCTTTTGACTGACTAAGTGCTTTTAATAATATTAATAATGTTTAAGCAAACTATATATACTCGCCGATCCTAGTATCATTAATCTACTTATAATCTCGCTCCTCTTCATCGATCCTTATAAACTCGTTTCATTTATATATTAAATATATCTCTTGATCTGCATATATAATTTATAATATATGGCTCCTGGAATGACAATCGCATCATCCGAGAGGACCGAGTCATTCGATGTGATAAAGTACGCCGTCCATGAAGGGCACGGAGTGAAGGGTCTCTCCGAATTGGGCCTCCGATCCCTCCCCAGACAATACGTTCAGCCTCTCGAGGAAAGGATCGACATGAAAACAGTGGTCAATCAGCACTCCATTCCCGTCATCGACATGTCCAACCTGCTCCACGATCCCCAAGTGGCCGACTCCATCTGCGACGCCGCCGAGAAATGGGGCTTCTTCCAAGTGGTCAACCACGGGGTCCCCCTTCAGGTGCTGGAGGATGTCAAGGAAGCCACCTACAGGTTTTTCAGGCAGCCGGCCGAGGAGAAGAAGAAACACTCCAAGGACAATTCCCCCACCAACAATGTCCGGTTCGGGACCAGCTTCACCCCTCACGCTGAGAAAGCCCTCGAGTGGAAAGACTATCTTAGCCTATTCTTCGTCTCCAATCAGGAGGCCCATGCCCACTGGCCTTCTTCCTGCAGAGACGAGGCCTTGGAATTCCTCAACACCTCCGAAATCATGATCAAGAACCTTCTCAAGGCACTCACTCAAAGGCTCAACGTCCACAACGAGGACTTCGACCAAGCTAAAGAAAACCTCTTTATGGGTTCCAAGAGGATCAACATGAACTACTATCCCAAGTGCCCCAATCCCGATCTCACCATCGGAGTCGGCCGCCACTCCGACGTCTCCACTCTCACCATCCTCCTACAGGATCAAGTCGGAGGCCTCTATGTCAGGAAACTCCACCACGACGACGCTGCTGCTGCTGCTGATCAGACCACCTGGATCCACGTTCCTCCCGTCCCCGGAGCCATTGTCATCAACATCGGGGACGCCATGCAGATAATGAGCAACGGGCGCTACAAGAGTGTCGAGCACAGGGTCGCAGCCAACGGATCCCACAACAGGATCTCCGTTCCCATATTCGTCAACCCCAGGCCCAACGATGTCATCGGACCCTTGCCGGAGGTCATACAGAGCGGGGAGACTCCCATATATAAGCAAGTGCTCTACTCAGATTATGTCAAGCATTTCTTTAGGAAGGCTCACGACGGCAAGGGGACTGTCGACTTCGCCAAGATATAATAACATTCATTCATACTCCTAATTTCATAATCAAATGTATAAGAGGAGAGTAATTGAGTTCATTTAATTTAATTGTTTGTTGAAGAGATGCACGTGCTAATTCTACTTCATCTCTAGAAGATATATGTATGGATAAATTAATATTATTGATTCATTATTATCTTCAAAGTAAAAAAAATGATGATAAACACATAATCAAATATAATATTTCAAATTTTGTGTTCTACTAGGTACCACGTTCACAAAATATGTTAGTTTTTTCATTCTCTCTTCATTACTTTAGACTCATTCTATAAAATGACCATATTTTGTGAAGGTGGTACGTATTAAATGCAAAATCTATAACAAAAATTTGATCCCGTTAAAAACATGATTAATCGGTTTAATTTATTATAATAGTTTAAATTATAATTAGTTACATTTGTCATAAATTAGTAAGTTAATATTATAAATCATAAAAAACATAAAAAAAGTATTTTTATTTATAAAAACTCTTAAACTTCACTTCATAAGTGTGGAGAATTTATTCCCTATTCTAGCCTAGCGGTAATAAGAGATATATATTAATCATGTGTTTCTAGGTTCGTGCCCGTTAGACGGCAAGTTCTGCGACTCGTTAAATGATTAAGTTTGTTTGCGGGCTACATACTTAATCCGTTGTCCCATTTTTATTTTCCAAAAAAAATAAATAATATCTAAGCAAGACCCTAAATTATATATTTGGGAAATTTATGGGAAAATACATCATTATCTAAATTAAAATCCTTGGTATGCTGCAATAGACATTTAGCTAAAAATAATCTACTCGTAGAGTTGTGTTCTTTTATAAATAATGACTAATTCAACTATTATTGATTTACATGGAGTTGTGAAAGTTATTTTGAAAAATAAAAAAACATATGTATAATACGAGGGTCATTTTTCTAATAATAATCTATAAAGAAATGTGTTTTCTCGTAAATTATGACTCACTCAACGATTTCTGATTTATAAATAGTTGTGAAGATAATTTTGAAAAATAATAAAAAATAATATATGCATGATTCGAGATATATTTTTCTAAAAATAACTTCGAAGAGAGGTGTTCTCTCGTAAATAATAATTGAATTAACGATGGTTGATTTACAAGTAGTTGTAATGTTTTTTGAAAAAGAAATAACTTTTTTATGTATGATACTAGAGGGTATTTTTCTACAAATAATGTATGAAGTGTTTTATTCTCTTAAATAATGATTAAATCAACAATTGTTGATTTACAAATTGATGTGAAGGTCATTTTGAAAAAGAAAGAAAAGAACCCTATGTATGATACTATAGGGGCATTTGTCTAAAATTAATCAACCAAAAATTATGTTATTTTGTAAATAAAATATTTAATTAAATCAACGATTTATGACTTATAAGTAATTGTGAAAGTCACTTAGAAAAAAAAGAAAACCCTAAGTACGATATTATGGAAATTTTCCAAAAAAAACAATGTACGAGGAGTTGGGTTCTCTAGTAAAATAAAATTAAAAACTGACTAAAAAACCATCTTTTATTTACAAACAGTTGTGAATGTCATTTTGAAAAAAAATATATGTTTATATAAAACAATCATTCTTAGGGTCGAGGATTCTCAATTCGCAACGTTCCATAGCTTATAAGTCATCCGACTAGTGGATGCATTGCAAGTCCATTCTTAATATAAACATAACCCTAACCAAAGTTAAAAGTTAAATCTAACCCTAACTAGAGTTAAAAACTAAACATAACCCTAGTCGGAGTCAAAAGTTAAACATAAACCCTAGTTGGATTCAAAAGCTAAACTTAAACCCTAGTTGTAGTTAAAAGTTTAACAAAAACCAAATTGTAGTTAAAAGTTAAACCAAACCCTAGATGGAGTAATGAGTTAAACCAAATCTTTGTCGAAGTCAAAAGCTAAACCAAACTCTAGATGGAGTCAAAAGCTTAATCAAACCCTATACATAGTTAAAAACTAAATCAAACTCTAACCGTAGTTAGAAACTAAATCAAATCCTAATTGGAATAGAAAGTTAATAGTTTTTGATCATTGACACTATTAATGGATAATACGCATTTGAAGCACGACGATCATATGTTGATAATGTATATGCAAGATGAGGACACTTTATGTTGATAGTACATATTTAAAGTGATATGATCCTAGGTTGATGACGTATATGATTTATTGATAGTACATATCTGGGATAATAAAATTATTTTTGATGACGTATGTACAAGAAGATAATACAATCTTATGGAAAAAAAACACGTTTGAGGTATATACGATTAATTTTTGATGATCGTACTTGTGTACCATATTTTCTAATTGTTGGTTTCTCACACTATCGTTTATTGATGTTTGTGTCAATCAGATTAGGAATACTTTGATAGTATGCACGAGGATCATTTGTTGATGTTAATATTAATGTTAGTATGCCTAAGAATATCATTTATTGATGGTATGCACAATCAATTGTTGATGATTGTATTGGTGTACAAATACTATTTGTTGATAGTATACAAAATCATATTTTATGATTCACTTGAGTGTACCTAGAAACACCATTTGTTGCACGTCTATCTTCGATAAAGTATTGTAAGTCATTCGATCAACCTTTAGTTTATGTCGAAAGCTAACACTAGCCGAATTAGAAGCCAAATACCATCCATGTGGTAGAATTAGCCATATTCTGTACTTGAATAAGAGCTGGATCATGTTTAATTACACATCAATCCTCGTGGATGAATTAGCCGAATTTTCGTCCTAAATAAGGACTAGGTAAGGTTTCATCACACAAGTTGTGTGAATGAATTAGCTAAATGTCCATACTCGAGTAAGGAATGGGTCGGGTTTCATTACACATCACTACCCTTTGATGAATTAGTCGAACATATGTCCTCAGGTAAGGACTGGGTTAGGTTTCATCACACAAGTTATGCTAATGAAATAGTCGAATGTTTGTTTAATCCAAACTTGGTACAAAATGGGTTCCTATGGCATTCTATACGAACCCATTTTTAACTTTCTCGATTTATAAAAAATTTAAATTATCGTGAGCCATTAAAGATTTTCTAAAAATTCTAATACTGGATCATTGCAAGGGAAATAAATAATTAATTAATTTGAAAATAATGTCGTATCCATTATTAGATTAAAAAATAATTAAAATCGGGATAATTTCAAATAAAATTCAAAAACATACAAATAATTAAATAAATTAATGATATTTGCTAAATGAGTTTATATCTATTAATTATTTTTGTATGTTTGCACGTTAAAAAAAGGTCGATAAAAAATTGTCGACGACCACTTTGTGCGGCCACTAGACGGAAGGACTAACAGGAGGTATTGGCAACCCCGTAGAGGCTCGACCCATGCACAGAACCCGAGTTGATCTTCCACGGAAGCAAGCCTAGGTTGAGGCACCTATTGAGGTCAATGTACAAGACTAGACAACAAACTCCCAACGCCCATCACCAACCATTGGCCCACATTTAAAAGGTTGTCCATCGCGCATTCACAATTATCAACCAAAGCTTGGGTCCCTTCTTCTTCTTCGTGATGAAGATGTGACATCGGATGTGTTACATGTAATGCGTAAGAATGACGTAAACAATAAATAGACAGAGATTTAAGGTGGTTCACCAAGATAGAACTTTGTTACGTCCACTAGAAGAAAGAGATTATTATTGAGAAGATTGTTTACAAAGTTGATATAACAAACTAGGGTTATTACATGGGTTTATATAACACTCTGTCCCCAGAAACCCTAACACAGAAACCCTAACGAATAGAGAATTGGGTTGACCCATTAAGAAAGCCCAACTATTCAAGTCTATTCAACATAAAGTATGGCTTTATTTGAAAAGCAACCGAAATCATTTCTATTCCTATAAGGTATTAAATTCGACAATTCAAAAGGGAATCATAGTGAGCATGGAGGGAGAATTCAGTGGGAGAGAAGATAAGGACAAACTAATTTTAGCGAAAGGAGATAGGTTGGAGATCCCGAGACCTAGATGCCTTTAAAAGGATCCCAATACTATTTCAAACAGACGGGAACTCAAGGAAGAAGAAAGAACCTCAAAACAACAATCCGTCATTAAAGGTTGTTCTTCAAACTTTTTGCATTATTTTTTATTTTTAAAAGAGGTTGTAAAACATCATTCAAATCAAGTCAAAAACTTTATTAAGAGCATTGTAGTGATTACAATCAACTATTATGAACCCTATCAACAAGTACAATTTTACCATCTTTTATATCGACTATAGATACTTGTTTATTTTCGTCATTTTTAATTTTTAAAATGTCAATGATATAATCCAGATCCATGTTCAAGGATTAAATTAATATAAAGTCTAGACGCATCTTTTGGGATTGGGGAATAATTTGACAAAATAAAACGCAAAATTTAAAATTTCAAAAATAGCCGAAATTTTAAAGTAGATACCGCCCTTTGGACCGGCACGAACGACATAACGCTAACGTCATTTCTAAAGTGTCACCGGACATGGAACCAACTTAGAATTTTTTTTAAAATGCATTTGTACGCGCAAAACAATTATTTTTCTTGGTCTCTCACGTAGAAAACCATGTGGCGACTCTAAAAGTAAAAAAACCAGTCTTTTAAAAGCGTCGATTTATCTCTCTTCTCTTGCTTGGTTCCTCATCTATTTTTAGTTGATTCGATAGCAGAGTAAATTATGAGATTAAGATTATCGAGATTTAAATTTTCAAAAACCAAACCAATTTCAAAGCATAATTAAAAGGAAATGAAATGTCTCTCAAAAAGACGAGACGACGATGGTGACCTATTTTTCAGGTCGAGCAACAAAATTTATATCCACTAGACTAAATTCACATTTATAATTTCGATGACAGATCAACCCGCAAGTCAACAATCCGACCGGTTTAGAACTTGTTTAACGAGTCGTGCGTTGTAGTACGAGTACCATGTGATTTGTTATAGTTGTGTTATATATATATATTATATATATTATGCAAAATCTGATAATTTGAGATTATAAACTAAATCAATATAGACTTATTTTATTTTTGGTCATTTTTACTACTATCTAAAGCCTTGTTTGGTGTAACAATGTTTTTCAATTAAATAAAATATTCTTATTTTAAAAATTAATACATCTTAAATATTTTCAACTAATAATATAATTTTTCAAAATAAGAAACACCACAACAACAACTATTTAAATAATTCTAAATCCAATCCGAACACCAACATTGTTGCAGTTTCATCGAAGCTAGATATTTTGAAAAGTCAAAAATGTGGTATGACCTCCACCTACCCTACCACTTAATTTGTCCTCCGCCCGCCATCTCACTCTCTCACACACAAAACAGCACATGTTCTTTTATTTTGTGAGAAAGAGAGATATAATAATAAATAAATGCTTTTGACTGACTGAGTGCTTTTAATAATATATTAATAATGTTTAAGCAAGCAAACTATATATATATCCATACTCGATCGCCGATCTTAGTATCAATATCACATCCCTCTCATATTCTTTCTATTCATCTACTTATAATCTCGCTCCTCTTCATCGATCCTTATAAACTCGTTTCATTTATATATTAAATATATCTCTTGATCTGCATATATAATTTATAATATATGGCTCCTGGAATGACAATCGCATCATCGGAGACGTCGTCATTCGATGTGATAAAGTACGCCGTCCATGAAGGGCACGGAGTGAAGGGTCTCTCCGAATTGGGCCTCCGATCCCTCCCCAGACAATACGTTCAGCCTCTCGAGGAAAGGATCGACATGAAAACAGTGGTCAATCAGCACTCCATTCCCGTCATCGACATGTCCAACCTGCTCCACGATCCCCAAGTGGCCGACTCCATCTGCGACGCCGCCGAGAAATGGGGCTTCTTCCAAGTGGTCAACCACGGGGTCCCCCTTCAGGTGCTGGAGGATGTCAAGGAAGCCACCTACAGGTTTTTCAGGCAGGCGGCCGAGGAGAAGAAGAAACACTCCAAGGACAATTCCCTCACCAACAATGTCCGGTTCGGGACCAGCTTCACCCCTCACGCTGAGAAAGCCCTCGAGTGGAAAGACTATCTTAGCCTATTCTTCGTCTCCAATCAGGAGGCCCATGCCCACTGGCCTTCTTCCTGCAGAGACGAGGCCTTGGAATTCCTCAACACCTCCGAAATCATGATCAAGAACCTTCTCAATGTGAGTTTAAGCATTGATTGTGAGAAAATATAAAGTTGTAGGCCTTTATTGATGTTAGTGTATATAATATAATAATATATTATATTGATATATTATTATATTGTCTTTTATACCATTAGGGTATATTTAATTATTAGTGGGCTTGGGCCTATATGTATAAGTAATTTAAGGTTCTAGGCTAATTACTCCTATATAAGGATTGGTTGTAAAGGTTGAATATACAACACTCAAGTTTTTTCAAGACTTTTTTCTTCTTTAGCAAATATCTATTTTCCAGAGTTTCATATCTTCATAGTTGTTCTTAGAAAGATCCAATAGTCAAAGCCAACATTTGGTATCAGAGCTAGATTGAAGAACATGTCGTCGACAAGATCAACCAGAGATGCGGCGGCAATGAAGATTGGAAGAGAAGGGAATGTGACGCTCTCCTATCCGTTACTCACGAAGAGTAACTACTCGGTTTGGGTATTGAAGATGCGGGTAAACTTACAAGCACAAGGAGTGTGGGAAGCCGTGATGCTCGAAGATGTCGACGAACGGATTGATAGAATGGCTCTCGCCGCCATCTATCAAGCACTCCCTGAGGACGTTCTTCTCATGGTGGCTGAGAAGGATTCCGCTAAGCTAGCGTGGGAGACGTTAAAGACAATGCATGTTGGAGTGGAGAGAGTCAAGGAGGCAAAAGTGCAAACCTTGAAGACACAATTTGAGGCGATTCGTATGAAGAATGGGGAATCGGTGGATGATTTCGCCATGAAATTGACATCCATTGTGACTGGTATCCGCTCGTTAGGAGAGAAGGTGGAGGAGACCTCCGTCGTCAAGAAGTTCCTTAGAGCCTTACCACAAACATACATGCAGATCGTTACAGCGATCGAGCAATTTGGTGACCTCAAGAATATGACCGTCGAAGAGATCGTCGGTCGTCTCAAAGTCCACGAGGAGAGACTTCGCGGATACGGAGACCAAGAGGAGGAGCATCTATTGCTCACGCATGATGAATGGATGTCACGAATGAAGAAAAACGGAGAAGCCGATTTTTCTTCTGGATCATCGAGTCGTAGCGGCAACGGTGGAGATAACCGAGGTCGTGGCAAAGGGCAAGGGCAAGGTCAAGGTCAAGGGCGAGGTTGTGCAGAAAGCTCACCTCGACAAGAAGGTACCAAGCCCCGCAAAGACAAGAGCACAGTGAAGTGTTACGCTTGTCAAAAGTATGGGCACTACGCGTCTAAGTGCCCTAACAATAGATCTGACGGTGAGGCAAACCTCACTAGCTTCTATGATGAGGAGCCAGCATTAATGTTTGTTGAGGTAGTGACGAAAGCTTTGCCCGAAGAAGATGATGCAAACCTCACTAGCTTCTATGATGAGGAGCCAGCATTAATGTTTGCTGAGGTAGTGACGAAAGCTTTGCCCGAAGAAGATGATGCAAACCTTGTTAGCTTCTATGACGAGGAGCCAGTATTAATGTTTGCTGAGGGAGACGAGAAGACAAACCTTGAAGAGTTCATGCAAGAACCGTTCAAGGAGGAAGCAGATGTGGTGTTGTTCAGTGAAGAGAAAGTCATGGAGAAACTCCTCGTAAGTGGCGATGAGTGTAATCACACTAATGTGTGGTACCTTGACAATGGAGCAAACAACCATATGAAGGGCCATCGAGAGAAGCTCAATGAGATCGACGAGAAAATTACTAGAAATGTGAAGTTCGAAGACGGAAGCGAGGCGCACAAGTTTCCTAATTCATCTTACAGGGAAATCTATGTGAGGAGAGACACTATATTCGAGGAGGAGAAGAAGTGGGAGTGGTGCAACAACAACAACAAGCTCGTACAAAATCTCGCGGAGTTCGGAATCCTACGAGATGTCTATGTGGAGGCACCACTAGTAGAGATGGATCCTGATGAATTGTTGTTGCTCACCACCGATGAGCCAACAACATATCACGAGGCGGTAGTCGAAGAGTCATGGAATGAAGCCATGAACAATGAGCTCGAGTCTATTAGGAAGAATAAGACATGGGAGCTCACTAACTTACCACCCAATCACAAGACCATCGAGTTAAAGTGGTTTTTCAAGTTTAAAAGAGACAGCGAATGCAACATCCTCAAGCACCAAGAGAGATTGGTAGCAAAAGGCTATGTGCATAAGCAAAGTAATGATTTTGAGGAGAACTTTGCACCGGTGGCGAAACATTACACAGTCAGGTTAATTCTTGGTATCGAGGTGGACCAGAAGAAAGATAGCATTAAGGTAAAGCAGGAAGCTTATGCGAAGAAGATGTTGAAATAGTTTGTAATGGAGGATTATAACTCGAGCAAGTATCCTATTGAAGCAAAGTTGCAGCTCGGAAAGGATGTGGAAGGAAGCATAGTGGATCCGAAGGAGTATTGGCGTATCATCGGGTGTCTCAGGTACTTGGCACACACTCGACCGGATATCTCTTATGTAGTTGACATAGCGAGTCGATACATGGAGAAGTCTGCCACTCTACACCAACAGGTAGTAAAAGACATTCTTCGTTACGTGAAGGGAACGATGAATTATGGGATTCAGTTAAGAAGAGGACGAGAAGTTGAAGAACTCGTTAGTTTTACTGACAGTGACCTAGCCGGTGACACAGATGACAGAAAAAGTATTGGAGGGATGGTATTTTATCTCAACGGGAATCTGATCACGTGGCAATCTCAGAAACAACGAACTGTTGTTTTATCTTCATGTGAGGCGGAGTTTATGGAAGCTACTGCAGCGTCGTGCCAAAGACTTTGGCTAAGAAACTTGTTGAGCGAGGTGCTCGGATGCAAGATGAGGCCGGTAACCCTCAATATCGACAACAAGTCTGCAATAGAATTAATGAAGAACTCGGTGTTTCATGGACGCAGAAAACACATCGACATTCGGTTCCACTTCATCCGTGAATGCGTCAAGAATCAACAGATCGTTGTAGAGTTTGTAGGCACTAGAGAGCAGCGTGCAGACATTCTCACTAAGGCACTAGCAAGAGTCAAATTTGCAGAGATGCGAGAGATGCTCGGCGTGAAGTATCTCGAACCAAATCAAGCTTATGGGGGAGATTGTGAGTTTAAGCATTGATTGTGAGAAAATATAAAGTTGTAGGCCTTTATTGATGTTAGTGTATATAATATAATAATATATTATATTGATATATTATTATATTGTCTTTTATACCATTAGGGTATATTTAATTATTAGTGGGCTTGGGCCTATATGTATAAGTAATTTAAGGTTCTAGGCTAATTACTCCTATATAAGGATTGGTTGTAAAGGTTGAATATACAACACTCAAGTTTTTTCAAGACTTTTTTCTTCTTTAGCAAATATCTATTTTCCAGAGTTTCATATCTTCATAGTTGTTCTTAGAAAGATCCAATAGTCAAAGCCAACACTCAAGGCACTCACTCAAAGGCTCAATGTCCACAACGAGGACTTCGACCAAGCTAAAGAAAACCTCTTTATGGGTTCCAAGAGGATCAACATGAACTACTATCCCAAGTGCCCCAATCCCGATCTCACCATCGGAGTCGGCCGCCACTCCGACGTCTCCACTCTCACCATCCTCCTACAGGATCAAGTCGGAGGCCTCTATGTCAGGAAACTCCACCACGACGACGCTGCTGCTGCTGATGATCAGACCACCTGGATCCACGTTCCTCCCGTCCCCGGAGCCATTGTCATCAACATCGGGGACGCCATGCAGATAATGAGCAACGGGCGCTACAAGAGTGTCGAGCACAGGGTCGCAGCCAACGGATCCCACAACAGGATCTCCGTTCCCATATTCGTCAACCCCAGGCCCAACGATGTCATCGGACCCTTGCCGGAGGTCATACAGAGCGGGGAGACTCCCATATATAAGCAAGTGCTCTACTCAGATTATGTCAAGCATTTCTTTAGAAAGGCTCACGACGGCAAGGGGACTGTCGACTTCGCCAAGATATAATAACATTCATTCATACTCCTAATTTCATAATCAAATGTATAAGAGGAGAGTAATTGAGTTCATTTAATTTAATTGTTTGTTGAAGAGATGCACGTGCTAATTCTACTTCATCTCTAGAAGATATATGTATGGATAAATTAATATTATTGATTCATTATTATCTTCAAAGTAAAAAAAGATGATGATAAACACATAATCAAATATAATATTTCAGATTTTGTGTTCTACTAAGTACCACGTTCACAAAATATGTTAGTTTTTTCATTCTCTCTTCATTACTTTAGACTCATTCTATAAAATGACCATATTTTGTGAAGGTGGTACGTATTAAATGCAAAATCTATAACAAAAATTTGATCCCGTTAAAAACATGATTAATCAGTTTAATTTATTATAATAGTTTAAATTATAATTAGTTACATTTGTCATAAATTAGTAAGTTAATATTATAAATCATAAAAAACATAAAAAAAGTATTTTTATTTATAAAAACTCTTAAACTTCACTTCATAAGTGTGGAGAATTTATTCCCTATTCTAGCCTAGCGGTAATAAGAGATATATATTAATCATGTGTTTCTAAGTTCGTGCCCGTTAGACGGCAAGTTCTGTGACTCGTTAAATGATTAAGTTTGTTTGCGGACTACATACTTAATTCGTTTTCCCATTTTTATTTTCCAAAAAAAATAAATAATATCTAAGCAAGACCCTAAATTATATATTTGGTAAATTTATGGGAAAATACATCATTATCTAAATTAAAATCCTTGGTATGCTACAATAGACATTTAGCTAAAAATAATCTACTCGTAGAGTTGTGTTCTTTTATAAATAATGACTAATTCAACTATTATTGATTTACATGGAGTTGAAGGTTATTTTGAAAAATAAAAAAACATAGGTATAATACGAGGGTCATTTTTCTAATAATAATCTATAAAGAAATGTGTTTTCTCGTAAATTATGACTCACTCAACGATTTCTGATTTATAAATAGTTGTGAAGATAATTTTGAAAAATAATAAAAAATAATATATGCATGATTCGAGATATATTTTTCTAAAAATAACTTCGAAGAGAGGTGTTCTCTCGTAAATAATAATTGAATCAACGATGGTTGATTTACAAGTAGTTGTGATGTTTTTTGAAAAAGAAATAACTTTTTTATGTATGATACTAGAGGGTATTTTTCTACAAATAATGTATGAAGTGTTTTATTCTCTTAAATAATGATTAAATCAACAATTGTTGATTTACAAATTGATGTGAAGGTCATTTTGAAAAAGAAAGAAAAGAACCCTATGTATGATACTATAGGGGCATTTGTCTAAAATTAATCAACCAAAAATTATGTTCTTTTGTAAATAAAATATTTAATTAAATCAACGATTTATGACTTATAAGTAATTGTGAAAGTCGCTTAGAAAAAAGAAAACCCTAAGTACGATATTATGGAAATTTTCAAAAAAAAACAATGTACGAGGAGTTGGGTTCTCTAGTAAAATAAAATTAAAAACTGACTAAAAAATCATCTTTTATTTACAAACAGTTGTGAATGTCATTTTGAAAAAAAATATATGTTTATATAAAACAATCATTCTTAGGGTCGAGGATTCTCAAGGCGCAACGTTCCATAGCTTATAAGTCATCCAACTAGTGGATGCATTGCAAGTCCATTCTTAATATAAACATAACCCTAACCAAAGTTAAAAGTTAAATCTAACCCTAACTAGAGTTAAAAACTAAACATAACCCTAGTCAGAGTCAAAAGTTAAACATAAACCCTAGTTGGAGTCAAAAGCTAAACTTAAACCCTAGTTTTAGTTAAAAGTTTAACCAAAACCAAATCGTAGTTAAAAGTTAAACCAAACCCTAGATGGAGTAATGAGCTAAACCAAATCTTTGTCGAAGTCAAAAGCTAAACCAAACTCTAGATGGAGTCAAAAGCTTAATCAAAACCTATACATAGTTAAAAACTAAATCAAACTCTAACCGTAGTTAGAAACTAAACCAAACCCTAATTGGAATAGAAAGTTAATAGTTTTATGATCATTGACACTATTAATGGATAATACGCATTTAAAGCACTACGATCATTTGTTGATAATGTATATGCAAGACGAGGACACTTTATGTTGATAGTACATATTTAAAGTGATATGATCCTAGGTTGATGACGTATATGATTTATTGATAGTACATATCTGGGATAATAAAATTATTTTTGATGACGTATGTACAAGAAGATAATACAATCTTATGAAAAAAACACGTTTGAGGTATATACGATTAATTTTTGATGATCGTACTTGTGTACCATATTTTTTAATTGTTGGTTTCTCACACTATCGTTTATTGATGTTTGTGTCAATCAGATTAGGAATACTTTGATGGTATGCACGAGGATCATTTGTTGATGTTAATGTTAATGTTAGTATGCCTAAGAATATCATTTATTGATGGTATGCAGAATCAATTGTTGATGATTGTATTGGTGTACAAATACTATTTGTTGATAGTATACAAAATCATATTTTATGATTCACTCGAGTGTACCTAGAAACACCATTTGTTGCGCGTCTATCTTCGATAAAGTATTGTAAGTCATTCGATCAACCTTTAGTTTATGTCGAAAGCTAACACTAGCCGGATTAGAAGCCAAATACCATCCATGTGGTAGAATTAGCCATATTCTGTACTTGAATAAGAGCTGGATCATGTTTAATTACACATCAATCCCCGTGGATGAATTAGCCGAATTTTCGTCCTAAATAAGGACTAGGTAAGGTTTCATCACACAAGTGTGTGAATGAATTAGCTAAATGTCCATACTTGAGTAAGGAATGGGTCGGGATTCATTACACATCACTCCCCTTTGATGAATTAGTCGAACATATGTCCTCAGGTAAGGACTGGGTTAGGTTTCATCACACAAGTTATGCTAATGAAATAGTCGAATGTTTGTTTAATCCAAACTTGGTACAAAATGGGTTCCTATGGCATTCTATACGAACCCATTTTTAACTTTCTCGATTTATAAAAAATTTAAATTATCGTGAGCCATTAAAGATTTTCTAAAAATTCTAATACTGGATCATTGCAAGGGAAATAAATAATTAATTAATTTGAAAATAATGTCGTATCCATTATTAGATTAAAAAATAATTAAAATCGGGATAATTTCAAATAAAATTCAAAAACATACAAATAATTAAATAAATTAATGATATTTGCTAAATGAGTTTATATCTATTAATTATTTTTTGTATGTTTGCACGTTAAAAAAAGGTCGATAAAAAATTGTCGACAACCACTTTGTGCGGCCACTAGACGGAAGGACTAACAGGAGGTATTGGCAACCCCGTAGAGGCTCGACCCATGCACAGAACCCGAGTTGATCTTCCACGGAAGCAAGCCTAGGTTGAGGCACCTATTGAGGTCAATGTACAAGACTAGACAACAAACTCCCAACGCCCATCACCAACCATTGGCCCACATTTAAAAGGTTGTCCATCGCGCATTCGCAATTATCAACCAAAGCTTGGGTCCCTTCTTCTTCTTCGTCGTGATGAAGATGTGACATCGGATGTGTTACATGTAATGCGTAAGAATGACGTAAACAATAAATAGACAGAGATTTAAGGTGGTTCACCAAGATAGAACTTTGTTACGTCCACTAGAAGAAAGAGATTATTATTGAGAAGATTGTTTACAAAGTTGATATAACAAACTAGGGTTATTACATGGGTTTATATAACACTCTGTCCCCAGAAACCCTAATACAGAAACCCTAACGAATAGAGAATTGGGTTGACCCATTAAGAAAGCCCAACTATTCAAGTCTATTCAACATAAAGTATGGCTTTATTTGAAAAGCAACTGAAATAATTTCTATTCCTATAAGGTATTAAATTCGACAATTCAAAAGGGAATCATAGTGAGCATGGAGGGAGAATTCAGTGGGAGAGAAGATAAGGACAAACTAATTTTAGCGAAAGGAGATAGGTTGGAGATCCCGAGACCTAGATGCCTTTAAAAGGATCCCAATACTATTTCAAACAGACGGGAACTCAAGGAAGAAGAAAGAACCTCAAAACAACAATCCTTCATTAAAGGTTGTTCTTCAAACTTTTTGCATTATTTTTTATTTTTAAAAGAGGTTGTAAAACATCATTCAAATCAAGTCAAAAACTTTATTAAGAGCATTGTAGTGATTACAATCAACTGTTATGAACCCTATCAACAAGTACAATTTTACCATCTTTTATATCGACTATAGATACTTGTTTATTTTCGTCATTTTTAATTTTTAAAATGTCAATGATATAATCCAGATCCATGTTCAAGGATTAAATTAATATAAAGTCTAGACGCATCTTTTGGGATTGGGGAATAATTTGACAAAATAAAACAAAAAATTTAAAATTTCTAAAATAGCCGAAATTTTAAAGTAGATACCGCCCTTTGGACGGGCACGAACGACATAACGCTAACGTCATTTCTAAAGTGTCACCGGACATGGAACCAACTTAGAATTTTTTTTAAAATGCATTTGTACGCGCAAAACAATTATTTTTCTTGGTCTCTCACGTAGAAAACCATGTGGCGACTCTAAAAGTAAAAAAATCAGTCTTTTAAAAGCGTCGATTTATCTCTCTTCTCTTGCTTGGTTCCTCATCTATTTTTAGTTGATTCGATAGCAGAGTAAATTATGAGATTAAGACTATCGAGATTTAAATTTTTAAAACCAAACCAATTTCAAAGCATAATTAAAAGGAAATGAAATGTCTCTCAAAAAGACGAGACGACGATGGTGACCTATTTTTCAGGTCGAGCAACAAAATTTATATCCACTAGACTAAATTCACATTTATAATTTCGATGACGGATCAACCCGCAAGTCAACAATCCGACCGGTTTAGAGCTTGTTTAACGAGTCGTGCGTTGTAGTACGAGTACCATGTGATTTGTTATAGTTGTGTGATATTATATATATATATATATATATATATATATTATATATTATGCAAAATCTGATAATTTGAGATTATAAACTAAATCAATATAGACTTATTTTATTTTTGGTCATTTTTACTACTATCTAAAGCCTTGTTTGGTGTAACAATGTTTTTCAATTAAATAAAATATTCTTATTTTAAAAATTAATACATCTTAAATATTTTCAACTAATAATATAATTTTTCAAAATAAGAAACACCACAACAACAACTATTTAAATAATTCTAAATCCAATCCGAACACCAACATTGTTGCAGTTTCATCGAAGCTAGATATTTTGAAAAGTCAAAAATGTGGTATGACCTCCACCTACCCTACCACTTAATTTGTCCTCCGCCCGCCATCTCACTCTCTCACACACAAAACAGCACATGTTCTTTTATTTTGTGAGAAAGAGAGATATAATAATAAATAAATGCTTTTGACTGACTGAGTGCTTTTAATAATATATTAATAATGTTTAAGCAAGCAAACTATATATATATCCATACTCGATCGCCGATCTTAGTATCAATATCACATCCCTCTCATATTCTTTCTATTCATCTACTTATAATCTCGCTCCTCTTCATCGATCCTTATAAACTCGTTTCATTTATATATTAAATATATCTCTTGATCTGCATATATAATTTATAATATATGGCTCCTGGAATGACAATCGCATCATCGGAGACGTCGTCATTCGATGTAATAAAGTACGCCGTCCATGAAGGGCACGGAGTGAAGGGTCTCTCCGAATTGGGCCTCCGATCCCTCCCCAGACAATACGTTCAGCCTCTCGAGGAAAGGATCGACATGAAAACAGTGGTCAATCAGCACTCCATTCCCGTCATCGACATGTCCAACCTGCTCCACGATCCCCAAGTGGCCGACTCCATCTGCGACGCCGCCGAGAAATGGGGCTTCTTCCAAGTGGTCAACCACGGGGTCCCCCTTCAGGTGCTGGAGGATGTCAAGGAAGCCACCTACAGGTTTTTCAGGCAGCCGGCAGAGGAGAAGAAGAAACACTCCAAGGACAATTCCCCCACCAACAATGTCCGGTTCGGGACCAGCTTCACCCCTCACGCTGAGAAAGCCCTCGAGTGGAAAGACTATCTTAGCCTATTCTTCGTCTCCAATCAGGAGGCCCATGCCCACTGGCCTTCTTCCTGCAGAGACGAGGCCTTGGAATTCCTCAACACCTCCGAAATCATGATCAAGAACCTTCTCAAGGCACTCACTCAAAGGCTCAACGTCCACAACGAGGACTTCGACCAAGCTAAAGAAAACCTCTTTATGGGTTCCAAGAGGATCAACATGAACTACTATCCCAAGTGCCCCAATCCCGATCTCACCATCGGAGTCGGCCGCCACTCCGACGTCTCCACTCTCACCATCCTCCTACAGGATCAAGTCGGAGGCCTCTATGTCAGGAAACTCCACCACGACGACGCTGCTGCTGCTGCTGATCAGACCACCTGGATCCACGTTCCTCCCGTCCCCGGAGCCATTGTCATCAACATCGGGGACGCCATGCAGATAATGAGCAACGGGCGCTACAAGAGTGTCGAGCACAGGGTCGCAGCCAACGGATCCCACAACAGGATCTCCGTTCCCATATTCGTCAACCCCAGGCCCAACGATGTCATCGGACCCTTGCCGGAGGTCATACAGAGCGGGGAGACTCCCATATATAAGCAAGTGCTCTACTCAGATTATGTCAAGCATTTCTTTAGGAAGGCTCACGACGGCAAGGGGACTGTCGACTTCGCCAAGATATAATAACATTCATTCATACTCCTAATTTCATAATCAAATGTATAAGAGGAGAGTAATTGAGTTCATTTAATTTAATTGTTTGTTGAAGAGATGCACGTGCTAATTCTACTTCATCTCTAGAAGATATATGTATGGATAAATTAATATTATTGATTCATTATTATCTTCAAAGTAAAAAAAATGATGATAAACACATAATCAAATATAATATTTCAAATTTTGTGTTCTACTAGGTACCACGTTCACAAAATATGTTAGTTTTTTCATTCTCTCTTCATTACTTTAGACTCATTCTATAAAATGACCATATTTTGTGAAGGTGGTACGTATTAAATGCAAAATCTATAACAAAAATTTGATCCCGTTAAAAACATGATTAATCGGTTTAATTTATTATAATAGTTTAAATTATAATTAGTTACATTTGTCATAAATTAGTAAGTTAATATTATAAATCATAAAAAACATAAAAAAAGTATTTTTATTTATAAAAACTCTTAAACTTCACTTCATAAGTGTGGAGAATTTATTCCCTATTCTAGCCTAGCGGTAATAAGAGATATATATTAATCATGTGTTTCTAGGTTCGTGCCCGTTAGACGGCAAGTTCTGCGACTCGTTAAATGATTAAGTTTGTTTGCGGGCTACATACTTAATTCGTTTTCCCATTTTTATTTTCCAAAAAAAAAAATAATATCTAAGCAAGACCCTAAATTATATATTTGGGAAATTTATGGGAAAATACATCGATATCTAAATTAAAATCCTTGGTATGCTGCAATAGACATTTAGCTAAAAATAATCTACTCGTAGAGTTGTGTTCTTTTATAAATAATGACTAATTCAACTATTATTGATTTACATGGAGTTGTGAAAGTTATTTTGAAAAATAAAAAAACATATGTATAATACGAGGGTCATTTTTCTAATAATAATCTATAAAGAAATGTGTTTTCTCGTAAATTATGACTCACTCAACGATTTCTGATTTATAAATAGTTGTGAAGATAATTTTGAAAAATAATAAAAAATAATATATGCATGATTCGAGATATATTTTTCTAAAAATAACTTCGAAGAGAGGTGTTCTCTCGTAAATAATAATTGAATTAACGATGGTTGATTTACAAGTAGTTGTGATGTTTTTTGAAAAAGAAATAACTTTTTTATGTATGATACTAGAGGGTATTTTTCTACAAATAATGTATGAAGTGTTTTATTCTCTTAAATAATGATTAAATCAACAATTGTTGATTTACAAATTGATGTGAAGGTCATTTTGAAAAAGAAAGAAAAGAACCCTATGTATGATACTATAGGGGCATTTGTCTAAAATTAATCAACCAAAAATTATGTTATTTTGTAAATAAAATATTTAATTAAATCAACGATTTATGACTTATAAGTAATTGTGAAAGTCACTTAGAAAAAAAAGAAAACCCTAAGTACGATATTATGGAAATTTTCCAAAAAAAACAATGTACGAGGAGTTGGGTTCTCTAGTAAAATAAAATTAAAAACTGACTAAAAAACCATCTTTTATTTACAAACAGTTGTGAATGTCATTTTGAAAAAAAATATATGTTTATATAAAACAATCATTGTTAGGGTAGAGGATTCTAAAGTCGCAACGTTCCATAGCTTATAAGTCATCCGACTAGTGGATGCATTGCAAGTCCATTCTTCATATAAATATAACCCAAACAAAAGTTAAAAGTTAATTCTAACCCTAACTAGAGTTAAAAACTAAACATAACCATAGTCGGAGTCAAAAGTTAAACATAAACCCTAGTTGGAGTCAAAAGCTAAACTTAAACCCTAGTTGTAGTTAAAAGTTTAACCAAAACCAAATCGTAGTTAAAAGTTAAACCAAACTCTAGATGGAGTAATGAGCTAAACCAAATCTTTGTCGAAGTCAAAAGCTAAACCAAACTCTAGATGGAGTCAAAAGCTTAATCAAACCCTATACATAGTTAAAAATTAAATCAAACTCTAACCGTAGTTAGAAACTAAACCAAACCCTAATTGGAATAGAAAGTTAATAGTTTTATGATCATTGACACTATTAATGGATAATACGCATTTGAAGCACTACGATCATTTGTTGATAATGTATATGCAAGACGAGGACACTTTATGTTGATAGTACATATTTAAAGTGATATGATCCTAGGTTGATGACGTATATGATTTATTGATAGTACATATCTGGGATAATAAAATTATTTTTGATGACGTATGTACAAGAAGATAATACAATCTTATGAAAAAAAACACGTTTGAGGTATATACGATTAATTTTTGATGATCGTACTTGTGTACCATATTTTCTAATTGTTGGTTTCTCACACTAACGTTTATTGATGTTTGTGTCAATCAGATTAGGAATACTTTGATGGTATGCACGAGGATCATTTGTTGATGTTAATGTTAATGTTAGTATGCCTAAGAATATCATTTATTGATGGTATGCACAATCAATTGTTGATGATTGTATTGGTGTACAAATACTATTTGTTGATAGTATACAAAATCATATTTTATGATTCACTTGAGTGTACCTAGAAACACCATTTGTTGCGCGTCTATCTTCGATAAAGTATTGTAAGTCATTCGATCAACCTTTAGTTTATGTCGAAAGCTAACACTAGCCAGATTTGAAGCCAAATACCATCCATGTGGTAGATTTAGCCATATTCTGTACTTGAATAAGAGATGGATCATGTTTAATTACACATCAATCCCCGTGGATGAATTAGCCGAATTTTCGTCCTAAATAAGGACAAGGTAAGGTTTCATCACACAAGTTGTGTGAATGAATTAGCTAAATGTCCATACTCGAGTAAGGAATGGGTCGGGTTTCATTACACATCACTCCCCTTTGATGAATTAGTCGAACATATGTCCTCAGGTAAGGACTGGGTTAGGTTTCATCACACAAGTTATGCTAATGAAATAGTCGAATGTTTGTTTAATCCAAACTTGGTACAAAATGGGTTCCTATGGCATTCTATACGAACCCATTTTTAACTTTATCGATTTATAAAAAATTTAAATAATCGTGAGCCATTAAAGATTTTCTAAAAATTCTAATACTCGGTCATTGCAAGGGAAATAAATAAATAATTAATTTGAAAATAATGTCGTAACCATTATTAAATTAAAAAATAATTAAAATCGGTATAATTTAAAGTAAAATTCAAAAACATACAAATAATTAAATAAATTAATGATATTTGCTAAATGTGTTTATATCTATTAATTATTTTTGTATGTTTGCACGTTAAAAAAAAGGATGATAATAAATTGTCGATGACCACTTTGTGCGGCCACTTGACGGAAGGACTAACAGGAGGTATTGACAACCCTGTAGGGGCTCGACCCATGCACAGAACCCTATCAACAAGTACAATTTTACCATCTTTTATATCGACTATAGATACTTGTTTATTTTCGTCATTTTAAAATTTTAAATGTCAATGATATAATCCAGACCCATGTTCAAGGATTAAATTAATATAAAGTCTAGACACATCTTTTGAAATTGGGGAATAATTTGACAAAATAAAACGCAAAATTTAAAATTTCTAAAATAGCCGAAAATTTAAAGTAGATACCGCCCTTTGGACGGGCACGAACGACATAACGCTAACGTCATTTCTAAAGTGTCACCAGACATGGAACCAACTTAGAATTTTTTTTAAAATGCATTTGTACGCGCAAAACAATTATTTTTCTTGGTCTCTCACGTAGAAAACCATGTGGCGACTCTAAAAGTAAAAAAATCAGTCTTTTAAAAGCGTCGATTTATCTCTCTTCTCTTGCTTGGTTCCTCATCTATTTTTAGTTGATTCGATAGCAGAGTAAATTATGAGATTAAGACTATCGAGATTTAAATTTTTAAAACCAAACCAATTTCAAAGCATAATTAAAAGGAAATGAAATGTCTCTCAAAAAGACGAGACGACGATGGTGACCTATTTTTCAGGTCGAGCAACAAAATTTATATCCACTAGACTAAATTCACATTTATAATTTCGATGACGGATCAACCCGCAAGTCAACAATCCGACCGGTTTAGAGCTTGTTTAACGAGTCGTGCGTTGTAGTACGAGTACCATGTGATTTGTTATAGTTGTGTGATATTATATATATATATATATATATATATTATATATATTATGCAAAATCTGATAATTTGAGATTATAAACTAAATCAATATAGACTTATTTTATTTTTGGTCATTTTTACTACTATCTAAAGCCTTGTTTGGTGTAACAATGTTTTTCAATTAAATAAAATATTCTTATTTTAAAAATTAATACATCTTAAATATTTTCAACTAATAATATAATTTTTCAAAATAAGAAACACCACAACAACAACTATTTAAATAATTCTAAATCCAATCCGAACACCAACATTGTTGCAGTTTCATCGAAGCTAGATATTTTGAAAAGTCAAAAATGTGGTATGACCTCCACCTACCCTACCACTTAATTTGTCCTCCGCCCGCCATCTCACTCTCTCACACACAAAACAGCACATGTTCTTTTATTTTGTGAGAAAGAGAGATATAATAATAAATAAATGCTTTTGACTGACTGAGTGCTTTTAATAATATATTAATAATGTTTAAGCAAGCAAACTATATATATATCCATACTCGATCGCCGATCTTAGTATCAATATCACATCCCTCTCATATTCTTTCTATTCATCTACTTATAATCTCGCTCCTCTTCATCGATCCTTATAAACTCGTTTCATTTATATATTAAATATATCTCTTGATCTGCATATATAATTTATAATATATGGCTCCTGGAATGACAATCGCATCATCGGAGACGTCGTCATTCGATGTAATAAAGTACGCCGTCCATGAAGGGCACGGAGTGAAGGGTCTCTCCGAATTGGGCCTCCGATCCCTCCCCAGACAATACGTTCAGCCTCTCGAGGAAAGGATCGACATGAAAACAGTGGTCAATCAGCACTCCATTCCCGTCATCGACATGTCCAACCTGCTCCACGATCCCCAAGTGGCCGACTCCATCTGCGACGCCGCCGAGAAATGGGGCTTCTTCCAAGTGGTCAACCACGGGGTCCCCCTTCAGGTGCTGGAGGATGTCAAGGAAGCCACCTACAGGTTTTTCAGGCAGCCGGCAGAGGAGAAGAAGAAACACTCCAAGGACAATTCCCCCACCAACAATGTCCGGTTCGGGACCAGCTTCACCCCTCACGCTGAGAAAGCCCTCGAGTGGAAAGACTATCTTAGCCTATTCTTCGTCTCCAATCAGGAGGCCCATGCCCACTGGCCTTCTTCCTGCAGAGACGAGGCCTTGGAATTCCTCAACACCTCCGAAATCATGATCAAGAACCTTCTCAAGGCACTCACTCAAAGGCTCAACGTCCACAACGAGGACTTCGACCAAGCTAAAGAAAACCTCTTTATGGGTTCCAAGAGGATCAACATGAACTACTATCCCAAGTGCCCCAATCCCGATCTCACCATCGGAGTCGGCCGCCACTCCGACGTCTCCACTCTCACCATCCTCCTACAGGATCAAGTCGGAGGCCTCTATGTCAGGAAACTCCACCACGACGACGCTGCTGCTGCTGCTGATCAGACCACCTGGATCCACGTTCCTCCCGTCCCCGGAGCCATTGTCATCAACATCGGGGACGCCATGCAGATAATGAGCAACGGGCGCTACAAGAGTGTCGAGCACAGGGTTGCAGCCAACGGATCCCACAACAGGATCTCCGTTCCCATATTCGTCAACCCCAGGCCCAACGATGTCATCGGACCCTTGCCGGAGGTCATACAGAGCGGGGAGACTCCCATATATAAGCAAGTGCTCTACTCAGATTATGTCAAGCATTTCTTTAGGAAGGCTCACGACGGCAAGGGGACTGTCGACTTCGCCAAGATATAATAACATTCATTCATACTCCTAATTTCATAATCAAATGTATAAGAGGAGAGTAATTGAGTTCATTTAATTTAATTGTTTGTTGAAGAGATGCACGTGCTAATTCTACTTCATCTCTAGAAGATATATGTATGGATAAATTAATATTATTGATTCATTATTATCTTCAAAGTAAAAAAAATGATGATAAACACATAATCAAATATAATATTTCAGATTTTGTGTTCTACTAGGTACCACGTTCACAAAATATGTTAGTTTTTTCATTCTCTCTTCATTACTTTAGACTCATTCTATAAAATGACCATATTTTGTGAAGGTGGTACGTATTAAATGCAAAATCTATAACAAAAATTTGATCCCGTTAAAACATGATTAATCGGTTTAATTTATTATAATAGTTTAAATTATAATTAGTTACATTTGTCATAAATTAGTAAGTTAATATTATAAATCATAAAAAACATAAAAAAAATATTTTTATTTATAAAAACTCTTAAACTTCACTTCATAAGTGTGGAGAATTTATTCCCTATTCTAGCCTAGCGGTAATAAGAGATATATATTAATCATGTGTTTCTAGGTTCGTGCCCGTTAGACGGCAAGTTCTGCGACTCGTTAAATGATTAAGTTTGTTTGCGGGCTACATACTTAATTCGTTTTCCCATTTTTATTTTCCAAAAAAAATAAATAATATCTAAGCAAGACCCTAAATTATATATTTGGGAAATTTATGGGAAAATACATCGATATCTAAATTAAAATCCTTGGTATGCTGCAATAGACATTTAGCTAAAAATAATCTACTCGTAGAGTTGTGTTCTTTTATAAATAATGACTAATTCAACTATTATTGATTTACATGGAGTTGTGAAGGTTATTTTGAAAAATAAAAAAACATATGTATAATACGAGGGTCATTTTTCTAATAATAATCTATAAAGAAATGTGTTTTCTCGTAAATTATGACTCATTCAACGATTTCTGATTTATAAATAGTTGTGAAGATAATTTTGAAAAATAATAAAAAATAATATATGCATGATTCGAGATATATTTTTCTAAAAATAACTTCGAAGAGAGGTGTTCTCTCGTAAATAATAATTGAATCAACGATGGTTGATTTACAAGTAGTTGTGATGTTTTTTGAAAAAGAAATAACTTTTTTATGTATGATACTAGAGGGTATTTTTCTACAAATAATGTATGAAGTGTTTTATTCTCTTAAATAATGATTAAATCAACAATTGTTGATTTACAAATTGATGTGAAGGTCATTTTGAAAAAGAAAGAAAAGAACCCTATGTATGATACTATAGGGGCATTTGTCTAAAATTAATCAACCAAAAATTATGTTATTTTGTAAATAAAATATTTAATTAAATCAACGATTTATGACTTATAAGTAATTGTGAAAGTCACTTAGAAAAAAAAGAAAACCCTAAGTACGATACAATGGAAATTTTCCAAAAAAAACAATGTACGAGGAGTTGGGTTCTCTAGTAAAATAAAATTAAAAACTGACTAAAAAATCATCTTTTATTTACAAACAGTTGTGAATGTCATTTTGGAAAAAAATATATGTTTATATAAAACAATCATTCTTAGGGTAGAGGATTCTAAAGTCGCAACGTTCCATAGCTTATAAGTCATCCGACTAGTGGATGCATTGCAAGTCCATTCTTCATATAAATATAACCCAAACAAAAGTTAAAAGTTAATTCTAACCCTAACTAGAGTTAAAAACTAAACATAACCATAGTCGGAGTCAAAAGTTAAACATAAACCCTAGTTGGAGTCAAAAGCTAAACTTAAACCCTAGTTGTAGTTAAAAGTTTAACCAAAACCAAATCGTAGTTAAAAGTTAAACCAAACTCTAGATGGAGTAATGAGCTAAACCAAATCTTTGTCGAAGTCAAAAGCTAAACCAAACTCTAGATGGAGTCAAAAGCTTAATCAAACCCTATACATAGTTAAAAATTAAATCAAACTCTAACCGTAGTTAGAAACTAAACCAAACCCTAATTGGAATAGAAAGTTAATAGTTTTATGATCATTGACACTATTAATGGATAATACGCATTTGAAGCACTACGATCATTTGTTGATAATGTATATGCAAGACGAGGACACTTTATGTTGATAGTACATATTTAAAGTGATATGATCCTAGGTTGATGACGTATATGATTTATTGATAGTACATATCTGGGATAATAAAATTATTTTTGATGACGTATGTACAAGAAGATAATACAATCTTATGAAAAAAAACACGTTTGAGGTATATACGATTAATTTTTGATGATCGTACTTGTGTACCATATTTTCTAATTGTTGGTTTCTCACACTAACGTTTATTGATGTTTGTGTCAATCAGATTAGGAATACTTTGATGGTATGCACGAGGATCATTTGTTGATGTTAATGTTAATGTTAGTATGCCTAAGAATATCATTTATTGATGGTATGCACAATCAATTGTTGATGATTGTATTGGTGTACAAATACTATTTGTTGATAGTATACAAAATCATATTTTATGATTCACTTGAGTGTACCTAGAAACACCATTTGTTGTGCGTCTATCTTCGATAAAGTATTGTAAGTCATTCGATCAACCTTTAGTTTATGTCGAAAGCTAACACTAGCCGGATTTGAAGCCAAATACCATCCATGTGGTAGATTTAGCCATATTCTGTACTTGAATAAGAGATGGATCATGTTTAATTACACATCAATCCCCGTGGATGAATTAGCCGAATTTTCGTCCTAAATAAGGACAAGGTAAGGTTTCATCACACAAGTTGTGTGAATGAATTAGCTAAATGTCCATACTCGAGTAAGGAATGGGTCGGGTTTCATTACGCATCACTCCCCTTTGATGAATTAGTCGAACATATGTCCTCAGGTAAGGACTGGGTTAGGTTTCATCACACAAGTTATGCTAATGAAATAGTCGAATGTTTGTTTAATCCAAACTTGGTACAAAATGGGTTCCTATGGCATTCTATACGAACCCATTTTTAACTTTATCGATTTATAAAAAATTTAAATAATCGTGAGCCATTAAAGATTTTCTAAAAATTCTAATACTCGGTCATTGCAAGGGAAATAAATAAATAATTAATTTGAAAATAATGTCGTATCCATTATTAAATTAAAAAATAATTAAAATCGGTATAATTTAAAGTAAAATTCAAAAACATACAAATAATTAAATAAATTAATGATATTTGCTAAATGTGTTTATATCTATTAATTATTTTTGTATGTTTGCACGTTAAAAAAAAGGATGATAATAAATTGTCGATGACCACTTTGTGCGGCCACTTGACGGAAGGACTAACAGGAGGTATTGACAACCCTGTAGAGGCTCGACCCATGCACAGAACCCTATCAACAAGTACAATTTTACCATCTTTTATATCGACTATAGATACTTGTTTATTTTCGTCATTTTAAAATTTTAAAATGTCAATGATATAATCCAGACCCATGTTCAAGGATTAAATTAATATAAAGTCTAGACACATCTTTTGAAATTGGGGAATAATTTGACAAAATAAAACGCAAAATTTAAAATTTCTAAAATAGCCGAAAATTTAAAGTAGATACCGCCCTTTGGACGGGCACGAACGACATAACGCTAACGTCATTTCTAAAGTGTCACCAGACATGGAACCAACTTAGAATTTTTTTTAAAATGCATTTGTACGCGCAAAACAATTATTTTTCTTGGTCTCTCACGTAGAAAACCATGTGGCGACTCTAAAAGTAAAAAAATCAGTCTTTTAAAAGCGTCGATTTATCTCTCTTCTCTTGCTTGGTTCCTCATCTATTTTTAGTTGATTCGATAGCAGAGTAAATTATGAGATTAAGACTATCGAGATTTAAATTTTTAAAACCAAACCAATTTCAAAGCATAATTAAAAGGAAATGAAATGTCTCTCAAAAAGACGAGACGACGATGGTGACCTATTTTTCAGGTCGAGCAACAAAATTTATATCCACTAGACTAAATTCACATTTATAATTTCGATGACGGATCAACCCGCAAGTCAACAATCCGACCGGTTTAGAGCTTGTTTAACGAGTCGTGCGTTGTAGTACGAGTACCATGTGATTTGTTATAGTTGTGTGATATTATATATATATATATATATATATATATTATATATTATGCAAAATCTGATAATTTGAGATTATAAACTAAATCAATATAGACTTATTTTATTTTTGGTCATTTTTACTACTATCTAAAGCCTTGTTTGGTGTAACAATGTTTTTCAATTAAATAAAATATTCTTATTTTAAAAATTAATACATCTTAAATATTTTCAACTAATAATATAATTTTTCAAAATAAGAAACACCACAACAACAACTATTTAAATAATTCTAAATCCAATCCGAACACCAACATTGTTGCAGTTTCATCGAAGCTAGATATTTTGAAAAGTCAAAAATGTGGTATGACCTCCACCTACCCTACCACTTAATTTGTCCTCCGCCCGCCATCTCACTCTCTCACACACAAAACAGCACATGTTCTTTTATTTTGTGAGAAAGAGAGATATAATAATAAATAAATGCTTTTGACTGACTGAGTGCTTTTAATAATATATTAATAATGTTTAAGCAAGCAAACTATATATATATCCATACTCGATCGCCGATCTTAGTATCAATATCACATCCCTCTCATATTCTTTCTATTCATCTACTTATAATCTCGCTCCTCTTCATCGATCCTTATAAACTCGTTTCATTTATATATTAAATATATCTCTTGATCTGCATATATAATTTATAATATATGGCTCCTGGAATGACAATCGCATCATCGGAGACGTCGTCATTCGATGTAATAAAGTACGCCGTCCATGAAGGGCACGGAGTGAAGGGTCTCTCCGAATTGGGCCTCCGATCCCTCCCCAGACAATACGTTCAGCCTCTCGAGGAAAGGATCGACATGAAAACAGTGGTCAATCAGCACTCCATTCCCGTCATCGACATGTCCAACCTGCTCCACGATCCCCAAGTGGCCGACTCCATCTGCGACGCCGCCGAGAAATGGGGCTTCTTCCAAGTGGTCAACCACGGGGTCCCCCTTCAGGTGCTGGAGGATGTCAAGGAAGCCACCTACAGGTTTTTCAGGCAGCCGGCAGAGGAGAAGAAGAAACACTCCAAGGACAATTCCCCCACCAACAATGTCCGGTTCGGGACCAGCTTCACCCCTCACGCTGAGAAAGCCCTCGAGTGGAAAGACTATCTTAGCCTATTCTTCGTCTCCAATCAGGAGGCCCATGCCCACTGGCCTTCTTCCTGCAGAGACGAGGCCTTGGAATTCCTCAACACCTCCGAAATCATGATCAAGAACCTTCTCAAGGCACTCACTCAAAGGCTCAACGTCCACAACGAGGACTTCGACCAAGCTAAAGAAAACCTCTTTATGGGTTCCAAGAGGATCAACATGAACTACTATCCCAAGTGCCCCAATCCCGATCTCACCATCGGAGTCGGCCGCCACTCCGACGTCTCCACTCTCACCATCCTCCTACAGGATCAAGTCGGAGGCCTCTATGTCAGGAAACTCCACCACGACGACGCTGCTGCTGCTGCTGATCAGACCACCTGGATCCACGTTCCTCCCGTCCCCGGAGCCATTGTCATCAACATCGGGGACGCCATGCAGATAATGAGCAACGGGCGCTACAAGAGTGTCGAGCACAGGGTCGCAGCCAACGGATCCCACAACAGGATCTCCGTTCCCATATTCGTCAACCCCAGGCCCAACGATGTCATCGGACCCTTGCCGGAGGTCATACAGAGCGGGGAGACTCCCATATATAAGCAAGTGCTCTACTCAGATTATGTCAAGCATTTCTTTAGGAAGGCTCACGACGGCAAGGGGACTGTCGACTTCGCCAAGATATAATAACATTCATTCATACTCCTAATTTCATAATCAAATGTATAAGAGGAGAGTAATTGAGTTCATTTAATTTAATTGTTTGTTGAAGAGATGCACGTGCTAATTCTACTTCATCTCTAGAAGATATATGTATGGATAAATTAATATTATTGATTCATTATTATCTTCAAAGTAAAAAAAATGATGATAAACACATAATCAAATATAATATTTCAGATTTTGTGTTCTACTAGGTACCACGTTCACAAAATATGTTAGTTTTTTCATTCTCTCTTCATTACTTTAGACTCATTCTATAAAATGATCATATTTTGTGAAGGTGGTACGTATTAAATGCAAAATCTATAACAAAAATTTGATCCCGTTAAAAACATGATTAATCGGTTTAATTTATTATAATAGTTTAAATTATAATTAGTTACATTTGTCATAAATTAGTAAGTTAATATTATAAATCATAAAAAACATAAAAAAAGTATTTTTATTTATAAAAACTCTTAAACTTCACTTCATAAGTGTGGAGAATTTATTCCCTATTCTAGCCTAGCGGTAATAAGAGATATATATTAATCATGTGTTTCTAGGTTCGTGCCCGTTAGACGGCAAGTTCTGCGACTCGTTAAATGATTAAGTTTGTTTGCGGGCTACATACTTAATTCGTTTTCCCATTTTTATTTTCCAAAAAAAAATAATAATATCTAAGCAAGACCCTAAATTATATATTTGGGAAATTTATGGGAAAATACATCGATATCTAAATTAAAATCCTTGGTATGCTGCAATAGACATTTAGCTAAAAATAATCTACTCGTAGAGTTGTGTTCTTTTATAAATAATGACTAATTCAACTATTATTGATTTACATGGAGTTGTGAAAGTTATTTTGAAAAATAAAAAAACATATGTATAATACGAGGGTCATTTTTCTAATAATAATCTATAAAGAAATGTGTTTTCTCGTAAATTATGACTCACTCAACGATTTCTGATTTATAAATAGTTGTGAAGATAATTTTGAAAAATAATAAAAAATAATATATGCATGATTCGAGATATATTTTTCTAAAAATAACTTCGAAGAGAGGTGTTCTCTCGTAAATAATAATTGAATTAACGATGGTTGATTTACAAGTAGTTGTGATGTTTTTTGAAAAAGAAATAACTTTTTTATGTATGATACTAGAGGGTATTTTTCTACAAATAATGTATGAAGTGTTTTATTCTCTTAAATAATGATTAAATCAACAATTGTTGATTTACAAATTGATGTGAAGGTCATTTTGAAAAAGAAAGAAAAGAACCCTATGTATGATACTATAGGGGCATTTGTCTAAAATTAATCAACCAAAAATTATGTTATTTTGTAAATAAAATATTTAATTAAATCAACGATTTATGACTTATAAGTAATTGTGAAAGTCACTTAGAAAAAAAAGAAAACCCTAAGTACGATATTATGGAAATTTTCCAAAAAAAAACAATGTACGAGGAGTTGGGTTCTCTAGTAAAATAAAATTAAAAACTGACTAAAAAACCATCTTTTATTTACAAACAGTTGTGAATGTCATTTTGAAAAAAAATATATGTTTATATAAAACAATCATTGTTAGGGTAGAGGATTCTAAAGTCGCAACGTTCCATAGCTTATAAGTCATCCGACTAGTGGATGCATTGCAAGTCCATTCTTCATATAAATATAACCCAAACAAAAGTTAAAAGTTAATTCTAACCCTAACTAGAGTTAAAAACTAAACATAACCATAGTCGGAGTCAAAAGTTAAACATAAACCCTAGTTGGAGTCAAAAGCTAAACTTAAACCCTAGTTGTAGTTAAAAGTTTAACCAAAACCAAATCGTAGTTAAAAGTTAAACCAAACTCTAGATGGAGTAATGAGCTAAACCAAATCTTTGTCGAAGTCAAAAGCTAAACCAAACTCTAGATGGAGTCAAAAGCTTAATCAAACCCTATACATAGTTAAAAATTAAATCAAACTCTAACCGTAGTTAGAAACTAAACCAAACCCTAATTGGAATAGAAAGTTAATAGTTTTATGATCATTGACACTATTAATGGATAATACGCATTTGAAGCACTACGATCATTTGTTGATAATGTATATGCAAGACGAGGACACTTTATGTTGATAGTACATATTTAAAGTGATATGATCCTAGGTTGATGACGTATATGATTTATTGATAGTACATATCTGGGATAATAAAATTATTTTTGATGACGTATGTACAAGAAGATAATACAATCTTATGAAAAAAAACACGTTTGAGGTATATACGATTAATTTTTGATGATCGTACTTGTGTACCATATTTTCTAATTGTTGGTTTCTCACACTAACGTTTATTGATGTTTGTGTCAATCAGATTAGGAATACTTTGATGGTATGCACGAGGATCATTTGTTGATGTTAATGTTAATGTTAGTATGCCTAAGAATATCATTTATTGATGGTATGCACAATCAATTGTTGATGATTGTATTGGTGTACAAATACTATTTGTTGATAGTATACAAAATCATATTTTATGATTCACTTGAGTGTACCTAGAAACACCATTTGTTGCGCGTCTATCTTCGATAAAGTATTGTAAGTCATTCGATCAACCTTTAGTTTATGTCGAAAGCTAACACTAGCCGGATTTGAAGCCAAATACCATCCATGTGGTAGATTTAGCCATATTCTGTACTTGAATAAGAGATGGATCATGTTTAATTACACATCAATCCCCGTGGATGAATTAGCCGAATTTTCGTCCTAAATAAGGACAAGGTAAGGTTTCATCACACAAGTTGTGTGAATGAATTAGCTAAATGTCCATACTCGAGTAAGGAATGGGTCGGGTTTCATTACACATCACTCCCCTTTGATGAATTAGTCGAACATATGTCCTCAGGTAAGGACTGGGTTAGGTTTCATCACACAAGTTATGCTAATGAAATAGTCGAATGTTTGTTTAATCCAAACTTGGTACAAAATGGGTTCCTATGGCATTCTATACGAACCCATTTTTAACTTTATCGATTTATAAAAAATTTAAATAATCGTGAGCCATTAAAGATTTTCTAAAAATTCTAATACTCGGTCATTGCAAGGGAAATAAATAAATAATTAATTTGAAAATAATGTCGTATCCATTATTAAATTAAAAAATAATTAAAATCGGTATAATTTAAAGTAAAATTCAAAAACATACAAATAATTAAATAAATTAATGATATTTGCTAAATGTGTTTATATCTATTAATTATTTTTGTATGTTTGCACGTTAAAAAAAAGGATGATAATAAATTGTCGATGACCACTTTGTGCGGCCACTAGACGGAAGGACTAACAGGAGGTATTGACAACCCTGTAGAGGCTCGACCCATGCACAGAACCCTATCAACAAGTACAATTTTACCATCTTTTATATCGACTATAGATACTTGTTTATTTTCGTCATTTTAAAATTTTAAAATGTCAATGATATAATCCAGACCCATGTTCAAGGATTAAATTAATATAAAGTCTAGACACATCTTTTGAAATTGGGGAATAATTTGACAAAATAAAACGCAAAATTTAAAATTTCTAAAATAGCCGAAAATTTAAAGTAGATACCGCCCTTTGGACGGGCACGAACGACATAACGCTAACGTCATTTCTAAAGTGTCACCAGACATGGAACCAACTTAGAATTTTTTTTAAAATGCATTTGTACGCGCAAAACAATTATTTTTCTTGGTCTCTCACGTAGAAAACCATGTGGCGACTCTAAAAGTAAAAAAATCAGTCTTTTAAAAGCGTCGATTTATCTCTCTTCTCTTGCTTGGTTCCTCATCTATTTTTAGTTGATTCGATAGCAGAGTAAATTATGAGATTAAGACTATCGAGATTTAAATTTTTAAAACCAAACCAATTTCAAAGCATAATTAAAAGGAAATGAAATGTCTCTCAAAAAGACGAGACGACGATGGTGACCTATTTTTCAGGTCGAGCAACAAAATTTATATCCACTAGACTAAATTCACATTTATAATTTCGATGACGGATCAACCCGCAAGTCAACAATCCGACCGGTTTAGAGCTTGTTTAACGAGTCGTGCGTTGTAGTACGAGTACCATGTGATTTGTTATAGTTGTGTGATATTATATATATATATATATATATATATTATATATATTATGCAAAATCTGATAATTTGAGATTATAAACTAAATCAATATAGACTTATTTTATTTTTGGTCATTTTTACTACTATCTAAAGCCTTGTTTGGTGTAACAATGTTTTTCAATTAAATAAAATATTCTTATTTTAAAAATTAATACATCTTAAATATTTTCAACTAATAATATAATTTTTCAAAATAAGAAACACCACAACAACAACTATTTAAATAATTCTAAATCCAATCCGAACACCAACATTGTTGCAGTTTCATCGAAGCTAGATATTTTGAAAAGTCAAAAATGTGGTATGACCTCCACCTACCCTACCACTTAATTTGTCCTCCGCCCGCCATCTCACTCTCTCACACACAAAACAGCACATGTTCTTTTATTTTGTGAGAAAGAGAGATATAATAATAAATAAATGCTTTTGACTGACTGAGTGCTTTTAATAATATATTAATAATGTTTAAGCAAGCAAACTATATATATATCCATACTCGATCGCCGATCTTAGTATCAATATCACATCCCTCTCATATTCTTTCTATTCATCTACTTATAATCTCGCTCCTCTTCATCGATCCTTATAAACTCGTTTCATTTATATATTAAATATATCTCTTGATCTGCATATATAATTTATAATATATGGCTCCTGGAATGACAATCGCATCATCGGAGACGTCGTCATTCGATGTAATAAAGTACGCCGTCCATGAAGGGCACGGAGTGAAGGGTCTCTCCGAATTGGGCCTCCGATCCCTCCCCAGACAATACGTTCAGCCTCTCGAGGAAAGGATCGACATGAAAACAGTGGTCAATCAGCACTCCATTCCCGTCATCGACATGTCCAACCTGCTCCACGATCCCCAAGTGGCCGACTCCATCTGCGACGCCGCCGAGAAATGGGGCTTCTTCCAAGTGGTCAACCACGGGGTCCCCCTTCAGGTGCTGGAGGATGTCAAGGAAGCCACCTACAGGTTTTTCAGGCAGCCGGCAGAGGAGAAGAAGAAACACTCCAAGGACAATTCCCCCACCAACAATGTCCGGTTCGGGACCAGCTTCACCCCTCACGCTGAGAAAGCCCTCGAGTGGAAAGACTATCTTAGCCTATTCTTCGTCTCCAATCAGGAGGCCCATGCCCACTGGCCTTCTTCCTGCAGAGACGAGGCCTTGGAATTCCTCAACACCTCCGAAATCATGATCAAGAACCTTCTCAAGGCACTCACTCAAAGGCTCAACGTCCACAACGAGGACTTCGACCAAGCTAAAGAAAACCTCTTTATGGGTTCCAAGAGGATCAACATGAACTACTATCCCAAGTGCCCCAATCCCGATCTCACCATCGGAGTCGGCCGCCACTCCGACGTCTCCACTCTCACCATCCTCCTACAGGATCAAGTCGGAGGCCTCTATGTCAGGAAACTCCACCACGACGACGCTGCTGCTGCTGCTGATCAGACCACCTGGATCCACGTTCCTCCCGTCCCCGGAGCCATTGTCATCAGCATCGGGGACGCCATGCAGATAATGAGCAACGGGCGCTACAAGAGTGTCGAGCACAGGGTCGCAGCCAACGGATCCCACAACAGGATCTCCGTTCCCATATTCGTCAACCCCAGGCCCAACGATGTCATCGGACCCTTGCCGGAGGTCATACAGAGCGGGGAGACTCCCATATATAAGCAAGTGCTCTACTCAGATTATGTCAAGCATTTCTTTAGGAAGGCTCACGACGGCAAGGGGACTGTCGACTTCGCCAAGATATAATAACATTCATTCATACTCCTAATTTCATAATCAAATGTATAAGAGGAGAGTAATTGAGTTCATTTAATTTAATTGTTTGTTGAAGAGATGCACGTGCTAATTCTACTTCATCTCTAGAAGATATATGTACGGATAAATTAATATTATTGATTCATTATTATCTTCAAAGTAAAAAAAGATGATGATAAACACATAATCAAATATAATATTTCAGATTTTGTGTTCTACTAGGTACCACGTTCACAAAATATGTTAGTTTTTTCATTCTCTTCATTACTTTAGACTCATTCTATAAAATGACCATATTTTGTGAAGGTGGTACGTATTAAATGCAAAATCTATAAAAAAAAAATTGATCCCGGTAAAAACATGATTAATCGGTTTAATTTATTATAATAGTTTAACTTATAATTAATTATATTTGTCATAAATTAATAAGTTAATATTATAAATCATAAAAAACATAAAAAGTATTTTTATTTATAAAAACTCTTAAACTTCACTTCATAAGAGTGGAGAACTTATCCCCTCTTCTAGACTAGCGGTAATAAGAGATATATATTAATCCTAAGTTTCAATGTTCGTGCCCGTTAGACGGCAAGTTCTGCGACTCGTTAAATGGTTATGTTTGTTTGCGGGCTACATACTTAATCCGTTGTCCCATTTTTATTTTCCAAAAAAAATAAAAACAAATAAATAATTTTTAAGCAAGACCTTAAATTATATATTTGGCAAATTTATGGGAAAATGCATCATTATCTAATTGAAAATCCTTGGTATGCTACAATAGACATTTAGCTAAAAATAATATATGAAGAGGAGAGGATTTGAGTTCAATTAATTTCATTGTTTGTTGAAGAGATGCACGTGCTAATTCTACTTCATCTGTAGAAGATATATGTATGGATAAATTAATATTATTGATTCATTATTATCTTTAAAGTAAAAAGAGGATGATGAAAAAAAAAGAAGGATATATCAGTTTAATTTATTATAATAGTTTAACTTATTATTAGATTTGTTATACATTAGTAAATTAATATTATAAAAAAGAGAAAACAAAAAAAATTATTTTATGTTTGCAAAAACTCTCAAATTTGGACTCATAATAGTGGGGAGTCTATATTCGAATGTAACAATGGTCTATCAATTTGTATTCACATTTATATTCCAACTTTTTCAATTAATATTCTAAAGTACTCCAATTAAACTAACTTGATTTCATTTAACATTTTGATTCTCTAACTTGATTACAAGCTTGAAAGGATCGGTGTCACAAATAGAGACAGGGGACTAGCTATTGATGACAACTTCGTACAAAAACAGATTTATAGAAATCCTGTAAGGGATTTAAATCGCTTTCTATTTTTCAAAAACCCTTGCAAACTCTTGAACGATTCAAGTGCGGAAACGTTTGATTAGGTTTGAATCTAAGAACCAAAGAAGGAGAAGATGACATAATGTAAATGACACAAAGAGTTGTTTATGAATATTTGAAGCCAAACTCTCATACGTCACCCCTTCTTCCAACCACCGGAAGGATTCACTATACTTTTCTTAGAATCAAATATAGTTGCACGGCTAACTTACTGTTGAACAGAACAGACTCTGTTCAACTTACAGTAAATTGAAGAATATCACTCAACTAGACAATACTTTGATTTTATCTCTCTCTTGATCTACACACAGTAAAGTAAGAAAGCAATTCGTGATATTGTTCGTGTATCAACTTGTATATTTTCGTATGTTCTAATCGATCGAGAGCTCATCCGTTGTCCTTGAGAATCTTTAAATAGAGAGCAAATATCAACGGTTGAATCTTCTATAATGACACGTGGCGAACTTCCAGTGGAAAACCTCCATAATACACAAGTACAACAAACTCTGAGCACCAAAATCGTGGCCGTACCAATCTGGTAGTGCACCAAATATTCTTCTAGGATTGTCCTGTAAGAAACAAGTAGTGGGAAGAATATTTTCTTACGTGTCATTAGTTAATTGGTTGCAACTGGCTATCGTACTGACCTGCACTGAAAAGTGGAGCAGGAGTAGCATGCAGCTAGTTGATCGTAGGTAGACGGACTCTAGCTTTAAACAACTGCTTAAGCATGTCATTAGACGTTTTTCAATTAGACTGACAAGTCTAATGAAATTAGACACCCCCGTCTAATAGTAGGATCCATTAGACCACCTGGTCTAATGGGATTAGACGACACGTCTAATTACGGTTCCTTTCAAACTAATCTGAAGGAGTTAGACTGCACGTCTAACTCTCATCTGTTATATGGCACGTCTAACTACGCTTCCCTTCAGACTAATCTGAAGGAGTTAGACTACACGTCTAACTCTCATCTGTTAGACTACACGTCTAACTACGGATCTGTTAGACTGCACGTCTAACTACGTATCTGTTAGACTTCACGTCTAACTACGTTTCTGTTAGACTTCACGTCTAACTACGTCTGTTAGACTGCATGTCTAACTACATATCTGTTAGACTGCACGATTAACTACGTATCTATTAGACTGCACGTCTAACTACGTATTTATTAGATTGCACGTCTAACTACGTATCTATTAGACTGCATGTCTAACTACGCCTGTTAGACTGCACATCTAACTACGTATTTGTTAGACTGCACGTCTAACTACGTATTTGTTAAACTGCACATCTAATTATGTATCTGTTAAACTACACGTCTAACTACGTTTCTATTAGACTGCACGTCTAACTACGTATCTGTTAGACTGCACGTCTAACAACGTTTCTGTTACAATGCACGTCTAACTACGTTTCTGTTAGACTGCACGTCTAACTACGTATCTGTTAGACTGCACGTCTAACTACGTTTCTGTTATACTGCACATCTAACTACGTTTCTGATAGACTGCACGTCTAACTATGTATCTTTTATATTGCACGTCTATCTATGTCTGTTAGACTGCACGTCTAACTACGTATTTGTCAAACTACATGTCTAACTACGTTAGTTAGTCTGCACGTCTAACTACGTATCTGTTATACTGCACGTCAAACTACGTATCTGTTAGACTACACGTCTAACTACGCCTGTTAGACTGCACGTCTAACACAATGCGTCCAATAGCCAATAAGTCTAATGAACCTCATTCAGACTTAGTCAAATATAGCATGTTTTTGATACACCCAAAAATAATTAGACAGCTCAGTTTAAGTTTTGTACAAACACATCATCAAAATTCCATTAGTCGGAATACTTTGACTTTTAGTCAAAATAATTTGACCCAATAATTTCCCCATTTTTGATGATGATGTTAAAACTTTGCACAAATAAAAGATAAAAAACCATCCAATAAACGAAAGAGTCAAACTTGTTCACCAGCTTACACGAATAAGTTTTAAAAACCACCATTCAGAAACCAAGTTTAAAGAACTAAGTTCACAAACTAACAAAAGATAGTTTAGGAGAAAAGAGATTATTGATCTTCCCTTTTCACGAGTGGGTCGATTGGGTAGCGAAATCCTTGACATCTGAATTCTTCACCATTTAGAAGGATTCGAAATGGAGGGAGAGAACGACCACCACGATCACTTTCATCACTTCTACCACCACGATCACCTCCACTACTTCTACCACCACGATCATCGCTGCGACCTCCGCCTCTTTTGATTGGCCTATCACTATCATCACCGATTTGATTTCGCTTTGATCTGGTGCCTGTTGAAACACCACCACCTCTTTTGCCGCTATTGTCATCGCCTTGGGTAAGGAGGTTCTTCTCTTTCTCGGTAGCTGCTTTAGCATCTTCTTCATCCTGAATCTTTCTCACAAAGGAATTAGCCTATTCCAACCGCTCAGCATCAACTCTTCTCATATTGCCTTGAATCTCAACCATCTGATTTCGAAACAAGCTTATTCCACCCATAATTTCATTATGGAGTTCAACGTCATTTTCCCTTTCATAGTCGATCAAATCGCTCTTTCGTCTGAAGAAGTTCTTTTTAAATTTGGTGTATGTCTTGTTGAGGGTATTAATCTCGTACATGTTCCTCTTCAAAGTTTGCTCCATCTCATAATGGGTTTTAAGAAGAGCGACAAATTCCTTCTTGTTTTCTTTTTGCGTCTTCATAATCTTCAACATGTTTGATTGCATTTCAGCCACATTCTTCTGAAGAGTACCCATCAATGTTGTCATAGACTTCATAAGATTTGTACCACCAGCAGATGATCCTTCATTAGATGAAATCTATTGAGAATCTGTTGGAGCGGTCTAAATGGGACTGATATGGGTGTGAACTTGCATGGGCTGCTCGGGTCCATCCTTCTCAGAATCACTTTCAGACTTTCCTTCTTCTTCATCATCAACAAAATCTTCACGTACCTTGTGAATCTGACTAGGCGACCTGTCTGAATGATGAGGAAGGTTGGCAACATCATCATGAATATTCGCAGCATTGATATTAGGAAATGGTCGAGGCTTGGGTGAACCGGGAATGAGACATTGAGACAAAGGAAGCCCTTCTGATGATTCAACATTTTTATCTTGTTCCTCCTTATATGAGGAACTCTTCTCTGATTCCTTGTTATTTGAGGTTCCCCTTCAGATTGAGCTTCATTAGGATGACTGACTTCAGCCTCCTTTTTTGGAGATGCCTCTGCTTCGAGAATAGGGGACTCCAACACTTCCTTTTCCTACTTAACAAGAGCTTGAACAAGTTCCTTAATCATTTCTTCTTCTTCGATAATGGGATTGGATTGAACATGTTCCACAATTTTCTCAATTCTGGGTTGAGCCATTAGACGTTTTTCTTCAGCTGAAAAACTTCCCAATTCTATAAGAAGAGTAGTACCATGCTCATCTTCATCAATATTACGATCATCGGACAGATTCATAAGTTCATCTTCATCTGAGGAGCTTTCAAAAGGGATAACCCCAGAGTAATTTTCTCCATGAACATACCTGAGAACGGTAGAAATGTAGTCTTTCATGATCTCGTCTAGTCTTTTCAGAGCCTTCTCCTCTGCCTTAGCATTCCTCTCAAGAGGATTGAAATTGGCTCTTCTGACTTGAAGGATCGGAAAGAGAGCTCTTCCTCTAAAATTTGCTTCAACTAGCTCCTTTTTCTTAAGAGCTTCATATACTTCCGATGTCTTAGCCCATTTTAGGACTCTCTTTTCAACGCTAACTAGCTTCAACCATTGACTACTTATGCATTTACCCTTGATGACCTCATCATACTTAACGGACATTCTGTGCAAGACCCAAGTATCAAAGATCTCGATCTTTTCAGTAGCATTTATATTGACCTGATCCATCATAAGGTTGACAATGCAGGTTGCTTCAGAAATCTCCTCATTTGAATCGATTGCAATATCCTTCCCTTTTCCAATAACCTCAACAGGTTTTGGAGTAGGCCTTGGTTCCACTGGACCTTGGAATAGAAGCAAGTTCGACTGGACCTTGCTTAACTCGGGAGTCAACTATTCTAGAGTCCTTCTTCGAAGAGCTTTTCAGACTAGTGGAACTAACCTCTGATTCATTGACTGTTCTCTCTCTTTTAGCTCCTGTCGACAAGATAGAAGCCACTGGTTGTTTGGAGCGAGTAACAGATCTTCCACATGTCTGTTGGCTTGATGCTCCAGAGAACGATTCCTTGTTGTTCTTCATTCGGACAAGGGTGTTGGCAACAGTGAACACATTATACACCCGGGTAGAATTGATCATTTCAGAATCCCCCATGGGACCCCTAAATGTTCCAACAGACGACTATGTTGAGAAGAAAAGCTCACACTTTCCTTGTTTTCTTGATTGATCGTCGCGCACAGGTTTATGAACAAAGTTGAGGCCCAGTTGACCTGAATCCCTTTGGAGATGGATGTCATATAGTTAAAACGGTATTGACTATAGAGATGGAAAGAGCTCGCCTTCCCTTAAAGCGCTTTAGTAACCACATCATTCAACAAAATAAAGTGGGGTTTAAGAGCCTTCTTACACCCATTTAATCGGATTTCTGAACCATCGGCTGAGAAAACTGTCTTCATTTCTGTCGTGACTTCAGTTGGCAGAGAAAGGTTTAATGTATGGCCCTCTGATAGAAGTTCGAAGAACTCCGCATAAGATGCTTTGTTGAAAGAGATTTTAGTATCATTCACCATTGCAGTAATGGAATCGCCGACCATCGTCGACGATTTGAAAAACTCCCTAACTTCCTTTTCGTGGAAAATGAACGGCCCGCCGAGGTATTTCCCGAGACCGGAGTATTCAAGGGATCTGAACATGTCGACCACATCTTGTTGATTGAACGTATAGATGGAGGGAAAATCTACCTGCAAAGTGCAATGACTGAGTGTGATTCTCTTGTTACCCATTTTGAAAGAATACGAACAGACACAAGATGAACAAGGGTTTCTTAGAGAGAAAATCGAAGAAATCTAGGGTTCTTAAGAGATTTTGAGAGAGAAAAAACTTTTTCAATCTCATGCAGAATGTCCTTATATAGACTCCCAAGAGTCGCATGAGATAACCGTCATATTTTAATTGGGGTAGGACCCATTCATTAATATTAGACGTCCTTTCCAAGTAGTCATCATTAATTTTAGGGGTATATTAGTCATTTTCTCTTAACTTGAAAGATACATGTTTTCATGTGATTCGGAGATGACTATGTTTATGCATGAGCGGGAAAATTAGACATCACAACACATGAGACAGCTGTCCTTGATTAGTCTAATACACACGTAGTTAGACATTTTTCTTACTTCTCCAATCTATGAAAACTAAACGTCTATTAGACACATGGATATATTAGACACAAGCGTCTAATCACGTGTCTTATAAATGTCTAACGTCTATTAGACGTCGACGTCTAATTACGCATGAACAACACGTATTAGACGTGTGTTTAGTTAGACATGAGCATTCAATTGCTCTTGTCATAAAAACGTCTAACGTCTATTAGACGTGTACGTCTAACCGCGTAGGTTATTAACCAAGACACATAGACTTAGATGCATAGATTGTAAATAAAAATACGTTTAAGTACATGCTTTTTCTCTTAGACGACCTCGTCTAATAGACCGATTAAATTTTGTCTGCGTGTATCTTTATTTTCATAATAAATTTTCCCTCTCATTTTGTGCATGTACAAAATGAATAAACAAATGTTTTGAGGTCCTTAAGACCAAAAATATATATATTTTTTTTAAAAAAAACATAAAAGACTTAGTCCTATGGAATGGCAAAGGCCATTATTGATCTCCTAAAATGTATACTCAGAAGAGTATGCTCCATGCTTCCTTCCTACAGCTCTCATGTATCACATACACAAGAAAATATTTACAAACTTTGGTACCCACATTCAATTGGGTCCTCGATCAATTAGTCCCTTAAGAATCCATATTTGAGTTATTCTGATGGATTTCCCATTTTGTGCTGTGATTAATGCGTATGATTTTGACTTAGCTGACGCCTTCTTGCTAGCCACTGATCCCTTAGCTTTTAAAGATGATTTTCTTTTAAAACTTCTTGACTTTGAGTCAGGTTTTAAATTGCCAGACATGCTGGCTGTATCTAACTTATTTTTCAGCAAGCTACCAGTCGGCGGAACATAAGTTATTTCATTCTTCAAAGCTACCTCTTCATGAATTGGATCAGATTCAATATCAGTCACACTCCCTTCAACAAAACTTATTGTCTTAAGCTTGTCAATTGTTGAGTTTGACTTTTTGCAGGACTGGTTTGGGTCATTGCCATCAAATCCTAAACTGGATCTAGATTCAACAGGTTTTAACAGACTAATCTGATATTTGACAGCTTCTCTAGACCTTGTCCAAGCACTAACAACATAGTTTAACCTTTTGTTTTCAGAAGAAAGAGTTTGAATCTGTTCCTTGAGCATCTCATTTTCGGATGAGATCTCTACTACTTTCTTTTTAAAAACATTTGATTCATGAGTTTGACATAAAATCGGTTGAGACACTTTAGATGAAGATTTTGTTTCATTTAAGGATTCTACTAGCTTTTTGTACTCTATGACCATGTCATATAGTGTAGCTACCAGCTGTTCCTTTGAAAACTTTTCAGAAGAGAAGTCAAATACCTCAGTTTCTAGGTATCTTCTTCTTATTATCTTGCCATGAAGCAATCCACCTCATCTTCATCACTGTCGCTGGATGAGAAGTAAGAGTCACTATAGTTTCGTCTGCTCTTCTCGTCCCCTTCCATAAGAGCCTTTAGCTCCTTTTCATTGTCATTTTTCTTCTCATCACGCTTCGGCTTCCGAAATTCCGATTGGTAATGACCTAAAATGCCACAGTTATAACACTTAACATTAGCTTTGGATTTTGTTGGGTCAAATTATTTTGACTAAGTGTCAAAGTATTTTGACTATTGGAATTTTGATGATGAGTATGTATAAAACTCAATTTAAGTTGTCTAATCGTTTTTGGTGTAGGTGTATCGAAAACATGTTATTTTGGACTAAGTCTAAATGAGGATTATTAGACTGATTGGCCATTAAATGCATTGAGTTAGACGTGCAGTCTAACATATGAAAGTTAGACGTGCAGTCTAACATATGAAAGTTAGACGTGCAGTCTAACTCCTTCAGATTAGTCTGAAAGGACACGTAGGTAGACGTGTAGTCTAACTCCTTCAGATTAGTCTGAAGGGACACGTAGTAAGACGTGCAGTCTAACGTATGAAAGTTAGACGTGCAGTCTAACTCCTTCAGATTAGTCTGAAGGGACATGTAATTAGATGTGCAGTCTAACGTCTGAAAGTTAGACGTACAGTCTAACTCCTTCAGATTAGTCTGAAGGAACACATAGTTAGACGTGCAGTCTAACGTATGAAAGTTAGACGTGCAGTCTAACTCATTCAGATTAGTCTGAAGGGACACGTAGTTAGACGTGCAGTCTAACGTATGAAAGTTAGACGTGCAGTCTAACTCCTTCAGATTAGTCTGAAGGGACACGTAGTTAGACGTGTAGTCTATCGTATGAAAGTTAGATATGCAGTCTAACTCCTTCAGATTAGTCTGAAGAGACACGTAGTTAGACGTACAGTCTAAAGTATGAAAGTTACACGTGTATTCTAACTCCTTCAGATTAGTTTGAAGGGACACTTAGTTAGACGTGCAGTCAAACGGATACGTAGTTAGACGTGCAATCTAACGTATGAAAGTTAGACGTGCAGTCTAACTCCTTCAGATTAGTCTGAAGGGAACCGTATTTAGACGTGTCGTCTAATCCCATTAGACCAGGTGGTCTAATGGATCCTACTATTAGACGTGGGCGTCTAATTTCATTAGATGAGGTCGTCTAAGTGAAATACGTCTAATGTCATGCTTAAGGTAGTTGCTTGAATCTAGCACACATCTACCAACGATCAACTAGTTATACGCTACTCCTGCTCCACTTTCTAGTGAAGATAAGTACGACAGCCAGTTGCAAGCAATTGATTAATTCCACGTAAGCAAATAATCTTCCCACTACTTGTTTTTGTAGGAATATCCTAGAAGAATATTTGGCGCACTACCAGATTAGTGCGGCCACGATCCTGGTGCTTAGAGTCTGTTGTGTACTATGGAGACATTCCAATGGAAGCTCTCCATGTGTCGTTATGAAAGATTCGATCGTTGGTACCTGTTCCTTATTTAACGATACTCAAGGACAACGGAAGAACTGCCGGATACAATTGCCAGAAAAACTACTGCAGAACACAATTGCTGAATACTAAATTTACAATCTTAAGAACTGCTTTCTTGCTTTAATGTGTGTTTATCAAGAGAGAGTTATAATCAAAACATTGTTTTAACTGAATGATATACTTCATCGTATTGTAAGTTGAACAGAGTCTGTCCTGTTCAATAATGAGCTAATCGTGCGACTGTAATTGATTATAAGAAAGTTATAGTGAATCCTTCCGGTGGTTGGAAGAAGGGATGACGTAGGAGAGTTTGCTCCGAACATCCTTAAACAAAATGTTGTGTTATTTACATTCTGTGATCTTCTCATTCTTGGTTCTTAGCTTCAAACCTGAGTAAACATTTCCGCACTTGAATCGTTCAAGAGTTTGCAAGGGTTTGTGTAGAATAGAAAGTGATTTAAATCCTTAACATGATTTATATCAAACTGTTTTTCCTATGTCGTCATCAATAGTCAGACCTCCGTCTCTATTGATTAAGCTGATCCTATTGATTTCTTATTATCATTAAAATTTGAAGAGCTTGAGTTAGAGTTGCTCTTCTTCATGAAGTTGCCAAACTTCTTCATGAAGAGAGACATAGCATCGCTGCTGAGCTGTTGGGCAGCTGTCTTCACATCAGGAGTAGTAGGTGGCTCTTTAGCAGTCACCAACGCTTTGGCAATGATAATGGATGTGGATTGATCTTCTTCAATCCTAGAGTTCAACTCGAACTCGTAGGCCTTGAGATCAGTAAACAGATCGAAGAGCGAGATCTTGTTAAGGTCTTTGGATTTCCTCATAGCCATTATCTTTATGTCTCATTCTCTTGGAAGAGCACGCATGACCTTAATAGCAAGCTCCCTATTGATATAGGTCTTACCAAGAATAGATAGAGTGGAGACAATTTGGTTGAACCTTGTGTCGAACTCGTTCATCGTTTCTCCGGGACGCATTTTGAAACTGTCGAATTGTTGAGTGACAACCATAATCCTGTTCTCCTTTGTTTGCTCATTGCCCTCACATAGTTGGGTAAGTCTATCCCAAATCTCCTTGACAGTATCACACTCGATGATGTAGTTGAACATACTATCATCTAGAGATCTGTACAAAACGTCTAATGCCATTTTGTTGAGGTTGTTCTTCCTCTTGTCTTCAATGGTCCATTCGGATTTCTCCTTATTGATCTTGATGGGACCATCTGTGATAACGCTCCACATGTCGTCATGAAGAGAAGAGAGATGAGCACGAACTCTCTTCTTCACACGATATAGTTTTCTCTTGATAATGTAGGGATTACGGTAGCACTGACATCTTTAGTTATAGTTGACATTCTTAGTGAAAGCTTGAGAATAGAAACTTGGCTCTGATACCAATTGAAAGGATCAGTGGCACCAATAGAGAAAGGAGTCTAGCTATTGATAGAAATCCTGTGAGGGATTTAAATCACTTTCTATTCTTCACAAACCCTTGCAAACTCTTGAACGATTCAAGCGCGGAAACGTTTGCTTAAGTTTGAAGCTAAGAACCAAAGAAGAAGAAGATGACAGAATGTAAATGACACAAAGAGTTGTTTATGGATGTTCGGAGCAAAACTCTCCTACGTCACCTTTCTTCCAATCACTGAAAGGATTCACTATACGTTTCTTAGAATCAAATATAGTTTCACGGCTAGCTCATTGTTGAACAGAACAGAATCTGTTCAACTTACAGTATATTGAATAATATCACTCAACTAGACAATACTTTGATTGTATCTCTCTCTTGATGTACACAAAGTAAAGCAAGAAAGCAATTCGTGAGATTGTTTGTGTATCAACTTGTATATTTTTGTATGTTCTGATCGATCGAGGGCTCATACGTTGTCCTTGAGAATCTTTTAATAGAGAGCAGGTACTAACGGTTGAATCTTCTATAATGATACGTGGCGAACTTCCATTAGAAAGCCTCTATAGTACACAATTACAGTAGACTCTAAGCACCAAAATCCTGGTCGTACCAATCTGGTAGTGCGCCAAATATTCTTCTAGGATTGTCCTGCAAGAAACAAGTAGTGGGAAGAATATTTGTTTACGTGGCATTAGTTAATTGGTTACAACTGGCTGGCTTACTGATCTGCACTGAAAAGTTGAGCAGGATTAGCATACAGCTAGTTGATCGTGGGTAGACGGATGCTAGCTTTATGAAACTGCTTAAGCATGTCATTAGACATTTTTCAATTAGACTGACAAGTCTAATGAAATTAAACACCCCCGTCTAATAGTAGGATCCCTTAGACCACCTAGTCTAATGGGATTAGACGACACATCTAATTACGGTTCCTTTCAGACAAATCTGAAAGAGTTAGACTACACGTCTAACTCTCATCTATTAGACGACACGTCTAATTACGTTTCCTTTCAGACTAATCTGAAGGAGTTAGATTGTACGTCTAACTCTCATCTGTTAGACTGCACGTCTAACTACGTATATGTTAGACTGTACGTCTAACTACATATCTGTTAGACTATACGTCTAACTACGTATGTTAGACTGCACGTCTAACTACGTATCTGTTAGACTACACGTCTAACTACGTATCTGTTAGACTGGGCGTCTAACTACGTCTGTTAGACTACACGTCTAACTACGTATCTGTTAGACTACACGTCTAACTACGTATCTGTTAGACTGGGCGTCTAACTACGTCTGTTAGACTACACGTCTAACTACGTATCTGTTAGACTACACGTCTAACTACGTATCTGTTAGACTGGGCGTCTAACTACGTCTGTTAGACTACACGTCTAACTACGTATCTGTTAGACTACACGTCTAACTACGTATCTGTTAGACTGGGCGTCTAACTACGTCTGTTAGACTGCACGTCTAACTACGTATCTGTTAGACTACACGTCTAACTACGTTTCTGTTAGACTGCACGTCTAACTACGTATCTATTAGACTACACGTCTAACTACGTATCTGTTAGATTGCACGTTTAACTACGTCTGTTAAACTGCACGTCTAATTACGTATCTGTTAGACTGCACTCAATGCGTCTAATAGTCAATAAGTCTAATGAACCTCATTCAGAATTAGTCAAATATAGTATGTTTTTAATACACCTGCACCAAAAATAATTGGACGGCTCAGTTTAAGTTTTATACAAACTCATCATCAAAATTCCATTAGTCAGAATACTTTGACTCTTAGTAAAAATAATTTGACCCAAAAAAGCTTTTTGTCGAATCGATTTTTTTAACTCATCCAAAATAAGAAATGCTTATAATTTCGGTTTTGAGTTGCTATTCTTGAGCACTCTTGCTCAAGAACAACACCATGAATATGATCTAATTTTGTATTATGTTAGATTATGATTGGTGTACATGACAATAGCAATTAGAACTAATTAAGTTATTAAAAATTTGGAAAATCAAATAAATAATCGAAATTTTGATTTGGACAATTGCTAGGATGATCTAGGTTGATTTTGGATTATGTAGAGATTCTGGTAGGTGTTAGAAAAGTTTCAATAGGTTATGCCTCCGGTTTTGGTTTGAAATGGAGAAAATCACGATTTTTCGATCTAAGTTTGGTTTTCCGATCGACGTAGCTTGACAATAAGATCTAGGAAACCTTGAGATGTTGTAAGGTTCAGAAGTAATCACTTGATGATTTTGATAAGATATTGCCGTTCAGGATCACAAATTTATTCCGAGATGGTTTGGCTGAAATTTCCGATCGCCACGTTATAGTTTGCTGGTGGTTGAAGACGACTTGAGATTTTTGAGATATCCACTTTTAAGATTGTACGCGTCTAGATTGGTAAATAACGAAAAATCCACTCGAGAGAGATTAGTCTCATGTCTTACATTTTCTATAGAATCTCGAGTGGATGAGGAACCAAAATGATAAGCTAGGCTCGAGCTGATTTCTAAGAATGTCAAATGAATCAATAGAGCCGAGAGAAACACTCAATGAGCATATCTCTAAGATTATCTAAATTAGACTTGTAGTGACTTTGAGAGTCACCACCTAGTTTGCTACTTAAGAAACTAGGAAAAATTGTTAGAAATTCGTTTTAGATTTTGGTGATTGGTTACGTGTGGGAAAGAGTCTCAGAGCTATGAGCCACACGTCTGTCCAAAAGGACGTTCTTTAATCCAAACAATCGATCATTTTAAAACGTGAAATATTAGTACACTTTTATTGGAAAATTTCAAACATAATCATAAATCTAATTCAAGTAGCCTATGTCTAATGAACCATGATATTTTAGACAATGCTAGAAATTAAACTCGAGATATAATACATTTTGCGAGAGGGAAAACTAAAGTATAAATCTATAATTGTCCTATATTTGAATATTTATGCATGACATTGCTGAATAAATTATAAGAATCACTTGGATATTTTCTCTTAATTTATAAAATTGTAAAATATAAGTTATGAGATCTCAAAATTTGGAAAAGTTTAGAAAATATCACAAACGAATCTTACAATTGTAGAATTATTTAATTAAATTTAGAAAATAATTTTAAATAATTTTCTATTTTTTCTATTTTTTTTAATTTTTAAAAAATGGTTTAAGGAATTTAAATGAGAAAATTGTTTAAAATAAGAAGCAAATGGGCCCTAAGGGCCGAATGGGATAAAGGCGCAAACAATTATCTCAGGCTCGGGAATTTATTTGAACTATTTAATGCACTAATTTTCGCTCTAAGAAGGTTCAACTGGTTCATCTTGAACTTCTTCATCATCAACATTTTTAGTTGGATCAATAGTCGGAGGAATTTCCTCATTAGAGATACCATAACTATCATTTGACACATCTCCCCCATGATTAAGATATGCTGCATGTGTAGGAACTGGCTCAATAAAATCATCAATATTCTTCTCATTTGTTTATATTTTATCAATATCTGTTATGTTCTAGTTTTCGATAAACACATCATTTCGACTTCTAATGAGCTTTTTCCGAATTGGATCGTTGAATTTGAAACCAAACTCATCCAACCCATAACCGGTGAATACACATTATCTCGTCTTTACATAAATCTTAGATCGTTTATCTTTCGGGATATGAACAAAAGCTTTGCACCCAATGATGCGTAGATGATCATAAAAAACATCATTTTTCCCGACCATATATTTGGCACCTTAAAATCCAAAGGAACTCATGGATTGAGATTCAAAATATGTACCACTGTATTCAAAGCCTTGCCCTAAAAGGATTTCGAAAGATGTGATTGCGAAAGAAAATATTTCACTCTTTCAACTAGTGTTCGGTTCATCATCTCAGCTAAACCATTTAACTGAGGTGTCTTGGGAGGTGTTTTTTTATGTCGAATTCCTTGTTTCCTGTAATACTCATCAAAAGGACCACAATACTCACCACCAGTATCCGTCTGAACACACTTATATTTTGCGTCAGTTTGCCTTTCCACAAGAGCATGAAATTATTTGAAAACATCTAACACTTGATCTTTGGACTTTAAAGTATACACCCAATTCTTTCTTGAATTATCATTAATAAAATTCACAAAATATAAGGCACCACTAAGTGTCCTAGTTTTCATAGGACCACACACATCAGAATATATACAAAATCAAGTTTACCCGGTTTTTGCAAGTGAGAAACATTCTTGAAGGCAACTCTAGTCTACTTCCCAGCTAAACAATGAGTACACTTATTCAAAGAATCAATCTTCATTTTAGAGAGAAAACTTTTCTTAGCCAATATCATCAAACCTTTTTCACTCATATGACTAAGTTTGTTGTGCCAAAGTTAATGTTTTCTTCATCATCAACTTAATTGACTGGAGAATCTGCAATCGTTGTCCGTATCATATACAATGAGGAGCACTTTTCTCCCTTTGCCGATATCAATGAGCTTTAGTAAGTTTCCATTTCCTTCACTAAAAGTATTACAACAACCTTCATCCATGATCTTCCCAATGGAGATCAAATTCATACGAATGTCGAGAATGTGCTTCACATTCTTCAGAACCAACGTGTTGCCATTTTCAAGCTTTAGGCACACGTTTCCAAAACCAATAATTTGGAATGACATCGTTACTCATTTTAACACTTCCATAATCACTATAAGTGTAGGATGTGAAGAAATCCCTCTACGATGTGGGCGCCGCTATCAATCACCCAGTTAGTCTCTTGGAAAACGAGATTAACATCATCGTCATAAAAATTAAAGAAATCTTTGCTGATAACATTGACTTTATCATATTTGTCACCGTCGTTGAATTTCATTTCTTTATCATTTGCATTTTGTTCTCTCTTAAGAACGTTGGGAAATGTTTTTGATATTCCCCTTTTTTCCATAATGATAACACTCGGTATTAAAATTGTTACCAAATCTTTCTTTGCTTCTACTTTTCTCATTCGGGCCTCTACTCTTAGTCCTCCCTCTTCTTTTAGTTAATAGGACATTAGAATGCGAAGAAGAACTCTTGGTTTTTCTTCTCATCTCTTCATTGAGGACACTACTATTCAACAACTACATAATACAAATACCATCTGTGGATGAGTTAGACAGTGACATTCTGAACATCTTCCATGAGTCTGGCAGTGTACCAAGAATCCATAACCCTTGCACTTCATCATTGAACTTGATACCCATTCCAGCTAGTTCATTAATAATCCCCTTAAATGTATTCAAGTGATCGGACATGGTATTTTCATCTTGGTACTTCAAGCCCATCATCGGTTTGATCAGAAATAGTTTGTTGGTACCAGACTTTCGAGCATATAACTCTTCAAGTTTTCTCCATAGACCCATTGCCTAATGTAGCCACACACTTGACGATGACTTAAAGTCCATTGCTCATCAGTTTTATATTCTAACTTTTCATCAGCAAACACTAGTAAATAATAATATTTGACGTAAAAAATATCTTCTATTTTCTCTTGTCAAACATGATAGTTAGAGCAATTAAGAGTAATCATTCTACTCATATTTCTCTACATTATTATAAACAGCACAAGAACTACAACTTGCTCTATTACCACTTCTTGATAAAAAAAAACTTAATGCGAAAAGGATTCATTTTAGTTTTAGTGCTCTATTTATAAGCTATCAATATTCATTCAACCAAGCAGACAATAAAAAGAAAGAGACAAGAGCTTTAGCGTGGAAAACTCATCAACAAGAGTAAAAAATCACGGGACCCTTAGGCCGCTTAAACATCCACTATAATATCATTTATAATGGGTAATTCAGAGTTTTAAAAAACAATATTTACAATTTAAAAGATTACATCAACCTTTAAGAACTATCTAGAAAAAAATGAAAGTAATTGAAGAAAAAAGAGTTTTTCTTCCTAACGCATGTCTTCATTTTCATTTTGCTCTCCCCGTCTTGTTTCCCTCAAACTTGTGTGTTGTGACTGGAAAATTTTGATGTCTATTATATAATATAGAATACTATATAATAATATAGAATATTATATAATAATATATCATTATAATATATAATATATAATATATATTATTAGTCCAAGCCCGGTTCATGTTCGCATACCCCAACAATCTTCTAGTTGATGAATGAGCATATGGTTGATGTAATTGGATTCCCTATTTTCTTGTGGTCACGTAAGATTTTTCGAAAAGCATTTTGGGGTCCACTAGCAAAGTTAGCTTTTAAAACAAATTTTTTTTTCTTCTCCTTAGAAATTTATTATGATAATATTTACGTATATATCTTAAAATATAAGACTATTAACACAAATTTATTAGTTTAGAACAATTGTATGAGATTATTTATAGTACAATTTTTTTTGTAACATTTTGATAGTATGTATGAACAAAAAAAAGATTGTACACAGAAGATGAATTCTTCCAAGGTTAAAATTTTAATGGAGAAGATAACGTGAGTTTTTCTCTTTGTTTAAAATTTAATTTATTTAAATTTGTGGTTTTCTTTGTTATGAATCAATGATAAACCTTTAAGAGGCAGGGCATATTAACAAATGATTAGATCATATATTTATAAGTTAGTTGTTTAAGACATTATTAATGTTTGTTAGAATATAGAAGATTTATATTGTATTAGAATATATATTGAATTACGTTATGTCTATTAGATAGACATTACATAAACCTTATAAGAAAACTAATATAATATAATAATAATAATAATATCACAATTTATAATATTGTGATAATATATATCTCACATATATATTATTTTATATTTTAACATCCCTCCTCAAACTCACGATAGAAAACGATTAACAACTTGAGGTTGAAGACGAGAAGTTGAAATGTTGATGATGCATTCTTCAAACTTCAGAAACCCGTGAGCTCCATCTAGTTATAGGATACCAGTGTATTGACTGATAAACTAGTGAAGATGTAGAATCCCATGGACATTGAATGTTGGGATGAGACAACAACCGAATGAACTCCGAAGTTACTCGTGAGTCTCGAGATCCATCTAACAACGGGATGGCAGTGTGTTGCATAAAAGAGAACCAGCAAAGAAGGTAGAATCTCATGGGCATAGAATGTTGGAGTGAAATAACACTTGAAAAACTCATCCTAACAAAATAATAGTAGTGTGTTGACTAAATAATTAGTAAAAAAGCACATATGATTGACTTAAGACCAAATAAAATATGGGCATTAACTATTAGGATAAATCAACAATTGAAAACAAAACTCAGAAAATATGATTGTCGAATAAAATAGGAATATCAACATAATTATTTGAAAGAAAAAAATATTATTAAAAACTAATAATAATTAATAGAGAATTATTAGAGCCCTCCATCAATGGCTAAAGTAAACATTGATGGAGGCAGCAAAAGACTAAATTTTGTAACTTAAGAACAAAATTTTGACTTTAATACCATGTTAAAATATAGAAGATTTGTATTGTATTAGAATAATATATTGAAGTATTTATGTCTATTATATAGACATTACATACATAAAGCTTATAAAAAAAACTAATATATAATATAATACTATATTATCACAATTTATAATATTGTGTTAATATCTTACATATATAGTATCTTATATTTTAACTATACTGATATTTATATTTATTTATCTTTGATATTTTAACTATACTGATATTTATATTTTAACTATTTAGTTTCATTATTAGAAAATTTTATTTTAAACATATTTTGAACTATTTTTTAGTATCTAATAATATTGTTCAATTTTACAAAAATTTGTTTCAGGAACCATTTCGGGTTAGACCAAAGTTAAATAACATCAATTTTACATCTACAAATGCAAATGGCAAATGCATATTGGAAGCTCATTTCTCTATCGAGGAAGTGGAGGCGACAATAATAGACTGTGGTAGTGATAAGTCCCCCGTAAGCGACGGTTTTATTTTTGGTTTTTAAAAAGGCTTGGGAGTTCCTTAAGGCTGGTATTATGACGGTTATGAATCACTTCTACCGATTTCATATTTTGAGAAAAGATGGAATTCTTCGTTGATTGTCCTAATTCGTAAGGCAATAGAAACTATCGACGTGAAGAATTTATGAACCATCAGTTTGATTACATCATTTTATAAGATTATCTTGAAAATTTTGGCAAATAGAATGCGCGGAATTTTAGGTACAGTTATCTCTAGCAATCATATGGCTTTCATCAAAGGCTATCAAATTTTCGTGGCATTAATCGCCAATGAGTGTATTGATTCGACTAGAGACGATAAATGTGCTTTTATAAAACTCGATATCGAGAAAAAATATGATCATGTTAATTGGGAGTTCCTTTTTGATATTATGGGTAGAATGGATATGGGGGAGAAATGGATCGGATGGATTAGATTTTGCGTATCGACGACAAAATTCTCTGTTATCGTGAATAGGAGCTCTCATGGTTTCTTTGAGAGTTCAAGGGATTTAAGACATGGAGACCCTCTTTCACCTTTCTTATTTGTTATTGTCATGGAAGGCCTTTCTAGAATGATGTCATTTGCTAAGAATGTGGGATTATTTCGTGGGGTGCGAGACGATCTCCGTTCTCTATGTCTCATTTATTATTTTACAGATGACACTATTTGCATGATTTAGGCTACTAAGAGAAATGTCAAGCACCTTCGTGATATTCTTTAGTTATTTGGAGTATGTTCGGGACTGCGTGTTAATTTGGATAAATCTGATATATTATTCTCTAATTCAATTTCGTCTAGAAGAAAGATTAGATTGGCATGTATTATGAGATTTTTAATTGGAACTTTTCTGTCTACGTATCTTGGGCTCCCTCTAAGGGTTAAATCTAACTCCAAAGCTTTTTGGGACCTATCATTAGTAACATTGAGAGGAAGCTTCTCATATAGAAAAGTAAGATGATTTCTAAGAAAGGTCGTTTAGTTCTTATCAAGAGTGCTCTTTCTTCAATGTCAACTTATGTGATGTCTATATTTGTCCTCCCAAAGTCTGTGGCCGTGAAGATGGAGCGAATTATGTGTAAATTCTTATGTGGATCATCTGATTCTTCATTTTCTCATTTAGTGAGTTGGGATAAGGTTAAATTAATAAAAGAGCAGAGGGGACTAGGATTCCGCGATCTTATTTCTTTTAATAAAGTCTTATTATCCAAATGGTGTAGTAGATTTATATTTGGGCAAGATAGTATTAGGGTTAAATTAATTAAATGTAAATATGGTCAGGATAAGTCTGGTTGATTCACCAAAAAATCTTATAGACCCGTGGGATGCAACATTTGGGGTGGTATTTATTCCATGTGGAAGGTTTATCGGGAGCATTCATTTTTTATTGTGGGTGATGGAAGTTCGATTAGTTTGTGGGACGACACTTGGTGTGGTGGTAAATTTTTAGTGAAGTTTTTCCCCAAGTTTGCTTCTATTTCTATTTGTAGATATTCATCAATCAAAGATGTGTTTGACATTCGGTCTAGTGGTTTTGCTAACCGTATCAGATATAGAAGAAGATTGAACTGTGAGGAAAGCATGTCCAATGATAGATTTTTTTCATGGTTAGAAATAAGGGTTTAAACCCGTCTTCTCGGGATTCTATGTGGTGACGTGATCTGAATAACTTTCATGTGGGACATTGTTACACTTTGTTCAATAAAGTTAGCATGATTGATCTTTATTGGAAAAATTTATAGGAGTCTAAAATACCTACCAAGATCTCCTTTTTTGGTTGGAGTGTTATTCACGGCGAAATTCACACTAACGATAGATGTATGAAAAAAATGCATGATTATTGTGAGTCGTTTTCGTATGTGTTACAAAGAGGTTGAGACAACTTTTCATCTACTTTTACATTGTCACATTGTTGCAAGTATATGGAGTCTTTTATGGAATTTGATTAGATACAATGAGTTAAGCTAGAAACTGTTAGTGGCTATTGGGAGACATGGATTGGGGCGACTAAAATTGAGAGACTTAGAAGACGAGTCTTTATCCTTATAATTTTCTGGTGGATTATCTGGTTGGAAATAAATCGGAGAATTTCTAACAACGAAGTAAGTCATTAAAGATTATTCAGAATGTCATTATCATGACGATGTTGGAGATTAGATCCGGAAAACTTGTGAATTCGTGTGGAGATCTTATTGCTATTCTTGAAAATCTTCGAGTTAATTAATTATTCTAATGTATTCAATTTGTACCTAACTTTTTTAATGTCATTTTTTTTCGTTTTGCTTAAACGAATTTTTATTAAATTGATCATTTTAAAATTTAAAAAAAAAATGTAAAATAACAAGGGTAATTTGTGTACATTTAGCGACGATAATTTTTCTTTAAAAGTAATTTATTCCACTCTTTTAGCCACGGTATATATTCCGTGGACAAAGTTTAACAACATAAATAATAGCGACGATAAAAAGATCAATAGTGACGGTAAAATTGTCACTATTGTTCTGTTTTATGGTAATGCAAATACAAACAGTAAGAAGAAATCGCTATAGAAATGTTGTTGTACAACAATCTTCGTTCTGTCCTTTGTCACCGCAAAATTGGGAGTCGGCTATGATTGTAGCACCATCTTCTGTTATTCTTCACCTTCGCAAGAATCGGTGTTGGACTTGTCTATGCTCACGATGTTCATCAATTATTTTTTTTTTTTTATAGATAGTCCTTGAGTCTAGAAATAAAAAAGAATTACGATAAAAATTCACCAAAGAAATAAATGATAAATAAATAAAAAAATAGTAATATATTATTTTCAAATATCTAAATTTTAAAACAAGTAATTTTGTAAGATGGAGTGAATTTTCAAAATAATATAGAAACGTATAAAATAGAAAAAAATATATGTTAGGCAGAAACTGATATACTTAAAATAAAATAGATAAAATAGAGTTCACACGAAAAATTCTAAACTCTAATCCATAAATATTAATCATTTTTTTAATTGGATCCCTTGATTTTTTATTTTTAGCAGTACCCATTTATGCGTCGATATTTATGAGTTGTAAATTATAAAAAAAATATTATAATTTTGAATTTGGTTGCTGCTATTAGCATGTAATATAAAAAAAGAAAATGACATTTTTATCCTTCATATTTATTATTAATTATTAATTTAATATTTTTTTCTTTAGGAAACGGTACAGTGTTCTCTGTGACGACGGTATAGACTGTCGGCATAGCGTTCTCTAGGCAACACTACATGGGGTTGATGTTTATATTTTCAAACAATAACAATGTCGATGATCGCTCTTTGCACCGATGGCATTGATTTATACCAGCGGTTTATAGTCCAATATCGAAGTCCTCTATAGTTGGTATTGTCATTTTTTTTTACTAGTGTTTGACTTGAATAGTTGGTTTATATTGATAAGTATTTAAACGTGACAATAAATTTAAAAGAACCATATTCGGTATTGATTTAGGTTTGTATTTTTATTCTCAAAGTTAAAACTTTTGGAAAATAAGTAAGTCGATAATAATGATCAATAAGGAGCGTTTAAGCTGGCAAAAAAAGATTATTGTTTCACAATTTTAGGGTTGCTTTATCTCCAATTTCTCTTTTGATGTGAATTTTTTATTGAAATTAACTAGTTTGTGTTTATGTACATGGATACTGTGAACTTTGAGTTATCAGTAACACCAAACACAAATTTGATGATACCCCACAACTTGTTGATGATTATATATATAAATAAAAGATCCCTCAGAAAATATCTGAAAGGCATCACTGCCTAAAGAATTTGATACCGTGTGACATCCACAAACTTAGATTATATATGAATATTATTTATAAGAGATTGATCTCAATAATAAAAATAACAGCTCAATATAAGAAGTTGTCAATATGGAAATTTTTAGAACGTTTTGGGACGAAGACACAAAATTGACGTGATTCAACTCGTTAAAATCCCTAGTTGTCCATTTAATTCATATTATAAATCTTGTAAGCTCTTTCAAAGGGTTGTTTTGTACATATATTTAGTAATTGTATGTGCCAAAAAAAGATGGTTATAATGATAACTATCAAGCCTGTTGTCACATATTCCTTGTGATAAGTTTTGACACAAGAATTAGAACCTTTAAATTCCAATGGTCTCCACTAATAATAATCATAAACACATAGTTGATAGAAAGCATTAGATACCATCTTATCTCATATTAATTAAGATGCTAACCAATCAATCCAACCCTTATAAATACCCTTTGAATACACTATATTTCATTGTACCAAAGTTCATTTCCTTAAATACCTTAGGTTAAAGATGGTCATCCAATCTGATGTCACATTTCCTCCTTCTCAACACTATGGTACTGGTTACAACCAACGGACCATCTCCGGCTGGCCTCCTTATACTACACCCTTCGAGACCCACAACTCTCAGTATGGTTATGTAAGTATCGATGACCATGAAAGCTATCCAGGACCATATGCATCTCCCGAAAAGCCTTGCCACGGTTATGCTACTAACCACAATTATGGAACTTACCCCCAAAACCATACCTCAACCGAAAACTATTTGGTTACTCAATCATACAACTTACACTCGCACTCCCCATCGACCCACCAGGTGCATGGTGGGCATCAGAATCAACATGGTGTCCACCAGGGCTATGGTCATAGTGGCCATCAAGGGTATGGTCATAGTGGCCATCAAGGGTACGGTCATCAGGTATATGGTGGCCACCAGGGGTATGGTCATCAGGTGTATAGTGACCAGCAAGGATACGGTCATCAGGTGCATGATGGCCAACAGGGATTTGGCTTGTGGCCCCCAAAGGACCACAAAAACAACCAATATGGGCACGACAACAACTGCAGTACTGTATACTACGCGAAGAAGTCGATTGATGATTAGACTCAAAAATATGAACTTGTTACGTATAAAATGGTGAACCTAAATAAGTGATTCTGTTTGAATAATTAAGACAACATGTTAATGTTAAAGTTATATGTACTTGTTAACTTATTGTCATGCTCTTCTATGAAGAATTATAAGGATCTTATTGTTTATCTATTTATAAAAAAGAGAGAATAATATTGACTTTGACCATTGGTCGAATCATAATAAGTTTTGCGTTATTTGAGAATCTTGAGACGAAATAAACTATCACAAATGGACAAAATTAACCAAAAAAAAATAATAATAAAATTAATAATGTGCCATCAATGGACGAGTCACGAGGTGACTTAAATGATAAGTAAGATAAGTTAAACATAATTCGTCTGTAAAAAAATAATAATAATAATAAATAGTAAAACTTATATCAAATATATATATATATATATATATATATATATATATATATATATATATATATATATATTACTACAAAAATGCTTGTATAGGGTTTAGGGATGAAATCAATATATAATATATAATTAGCGACCTTTTTTCAATCTAAATATTTCTTTTACAAATATGTGTCAAATATTTCGATGACTAATGTCACGGCCCATTAGAGTCACGACCCAATCCAGGGGATGTCGAGGCTCATTAAGGTCTGGGTCTGATAGTGCGCTAATCTTCTTAGCCCAAAAGGAGGCCCATTTGTCTAAGTAGGCCCAATGAATCTTCTAATTAAGGAAGAGATTAGAAGATATTTTAATTAAGGAAGGAATTAGAAGATATATTCTAATCAAGGAAGAGATTAGAAGATATATTCTAATTAAGGTAGAGATTACAAGAGATATTCTAAATTAGGTAGGGATATTCTTGTTATGGAAGGGATATCTTAAATTAGTATAATTAAATTGTAATTAGAATGCAATTCCTAATTTAATACGTGTAAGCCCTATAAATACCTTGAAGGTATTCCATTGTAATCACCAAGTATTCGAGTAATATACTACTATTTTTTTGTAAGAGTTACTCTCTCTCTCTAAAATTCTTGTGTCAATTCTATTAAACGCCGAGTGTTGCGTCGAGAAAGGCTGACTAGTTACTCGTTCTTGCGAAGATCGTAACTAGTGTCGCACGGATCGTCAGTGAAAAGACTGAGCCCGTGACAATTGGTATCAGAGCTGAAATGACGAGGAGATCGGAAGAAACTTCAAAGGTTGTGGACGAAGTATAGAATCTTCCCCATGAGACCAGAGAAGATGGTAGGAACTCTCGCAAAGTTCAGACGGGAGGAACCAAAGCTACCAAAGAAAGAGAAAGATCAAGAGACGCTATCGTTGACATTATCGCCAGGTTGGAGAAGGTAGAACTCACCGTGGCGTACGGACAAGATAATGCCGGGGACCTAGAGGAACGCATTGCCGAGCTTGAGAAGGAGAGAGACGAGCTCCGAGAAGGAATGCAAGGTGCCCTAAACGAAGACTTGTTCAAATGTCAAGAGCAAACTCGGATCGTGGAGCAGACCCTCCTTGGTGAAATTAATACTTTGACTGAGAAACTCGAGGTAATGACTTCTAAGTTACAAGCCACTGAAGAGGATGTGGCCTTACTCAAGAAGGCGGTTGCGCAAGAGTGCGGACGTGCGCCTGTAGGAGTCCCCAATCCGATAAGGATAGACATTCCAAGGCCTAAAGCGTATTTAGGCGAGAGGAACGCGAAAGAGATTGACAACTTCTTATGGAGTCTGGACCAGTATTTCAAAGCACTCGGCCTAGTAGAAGAGGCGAGGAAGATAGATACTGCCACGACATACCTGGAAGACACCGCAATGCTGTGGTGGAGGCGAAGGAGTAGCGATATTGAAAGAGGTACATGTTCTATCAATACCTGGGGTGAATTCAAGGATGAACTCAAGAGACAGTTCTATCCTGAAAACGCCATTCGAGAAGCAAGGGCCAAGTTACGGCGGCTCTCACAAAGAGGGAGTATCAAGGAGTATGTCAAGGAGTTCATCGCTACTCTCCTTGAGATCCCTAACTACTCAGACGATGAAGCATTGTTCGCCTTCACTGATGGTCTACAAATGTGGGCAAAGTTGGAGTTGGAACGACGTGGTGTCCAAGATCTAAGCTCCGCTATTTCCGTGGCTGAATCACTCGTCGAAATGAGAAGGCAAGAGAAGCCGAAGTCGACCTATGAGAGGAACGACAAGGGGGAAAATGGTGGAAACCATATCTACAACAATGAAGACCCAATTAAGTCTACCAAACCCAATGGTAGAGAAGATCGGGATGAGAAATGTGGAGAGAAACCCCGGATAAAGTGTTTCTTTTGTGAAGGGCCACACAGGGCGAGAGAGTGCTCTATGAAGAACAAACTATCAGCATTGATGGAGGAGCAAGAACGCCTCCACGATGAAGCTCGACTGGGGTCGTTAAACCTAATTAGTGTCGTTACAGCAAAGTTTGATGAGCCAAAGTCCGTGAAGAAAGGACGACTATTTGTGGAAACTAGAGTAAGAAACCACACGGTTAAAGCTTTATTGGATACGGGAGCCAACAACAATTTTCTAGAGGTAAAGGAGGCGAGAAGACTGGGGATTAAGTACACTAAAGAGAAAGGGTGGCTTAAAGCAGTCAACTCGGCACCAAGTGCGACTTATGGAGTTGCTCGTAATGTAAAGATCAACTTGGGAGAGTGGACTGGCCTTCTGGATTTCTCCATTATCGACATGGATGACTACAAAATGGTTCTCGGCATAGAGTTCCTAGACAATGTAAATGCCATCCTACTCCCTTCTTCCAATATGATGTACATTCTAGAGTAAGGTAATACTCGCACAATACCTTTAACAAGAGAGGGCAAGAGAGAAACTAGGCACCTATCTGCCATGCAACTCTCAAAAGGTGCGGAGGACACCTACCCATCATCTTTTGTCACTGTGAAAGAAGATGAGAAAATTGCGTCTAAAGAGAAGATACATCCAGAAGTTACAATTGTCCTAGAGAAAGGTCATGATGTAATACCCACTGATTATCAGAGAAATCCCACCATAAGAGAGAGGTGGATCACAGAAAAGAGTTAGTCAAATGTACTAAACTATCGGCGGCGGTTCTTTATCGCATGAAACCTCCCAAATTGGAGGAATCGAAGAGGCAATCGGAGGAGTTTCTCTTCAAGAAAGAGAAGTGCGAAGTAGGAAAGACCGCCAAAAGAATGAAGCAATGGGAGGACAAGAAGAGAAGACACTTAGAGTACGGAGGAAACCGAGTTATAGTAAAACTTCTCCTCCATCAAGAGAGACGATTTTCCAAAGTTCACAAGGGGCTTGTGAGGCAATACAAAGGCCCTTTCTTAGAGAAGAAACGGGTTGGAAAGTCAGAATGTCGCTCAAAACTTCTATCTTGTGTGGAGACATCATTCAGGCCTACAAGGAGGAAGCAACGAGGACGTCGCCAGATTGAGTGGGGGAGAATGTCATGGCCCATTAGAGTCACGACCCAATCCAGGGGATGTCGAGGCTCATTAAGGTCTGAGTCTGATAGTGCGCTAATCTTCTTAGCCCAAAAGGAGGCCCATTTGCCTAAGTAGGCCCAATGAATCTTCTAATTAAGGAAGAGATTAGAAGATATTTTAATTAAGGAAGGAATTAGAAGATATATTCTAATCAAGGAAGATATTAGAAGATATATTCTAATTAAGTTAGAGATTACAAGAGATATTCTAAATTAGGTAGGTATATTCTTGTTATGGAAGGGATATCTTAAATTAGTATAACTAAATTGTAATTAGAATGCAATTCTAATTTAATACGTGTAAGCCCTATAAATACCCTGAAGGTATTCCATTGTAATCACCAAGTATTCGAGTAATATACTATTATTTTTTTGTAAGAGTTACTCTCTCTCTCTATAATTCTTGTGTCAATTCTATTAAACACCGAGTGTTGCGTCGAGAAAGGCTGACTAGTTACTCGTTCTTGCGAAGATCGTAACTAGTGCCGCACGGATCGTCAGTGAAAAGACTGAGCCTGTGACACTAAGCATTTAATCACTAATATGTATCACTAATAACTTTTTCTATCTATTTTCGACATTCATTCCTACTATTTGGTTCACAACTTATTTATGGGAATATTCGTCACAAATTTTTGTTTCTTATATTTTATAATTTTATTTTTTATCTAATTATTTTTATAATATAATTAAATAAAACTAAATATAAAACAAAGTACATACAAAATATACCTAAAACAAAATAACAAAATCAATCATTCATTGTCAAAAAAGTATATTAAACTTTAAACAGAGTCACCTAATTAAACTAAAAAATATTTTTTAAATTTTATATATCATATCTTGAAACTAATAATAATAATATAATAATAATAACGTACGCAATGTAAAATCGCATTGGTTTCTTAAAACAAAACAAAATTTCTATTATTCAAGCACATATTAAAACGATAGACGACACTCAAAAGCTGCAATATTTCAATCAAATTCAAAATTGAGTTGAACACAACATACCTCTCTATACTTTGCAAACAAATCTTCCAAAAGAATTTCACTTTTCAGCTGAAGTAAAGCAAAATAAAAATAATAGTTCAATTAAATTTGCTACATGACTATTTCTAACACAAAGATCTAAAACTAAAAATTATATAATATGAGAACAAAAAAGAACAATTTTTATTATTAGTATTCATATCTTTGTTCGTTTTGATAGAATTCTCTTATATATATATACTTGTTTCCTTTGACCCTGTTATTCAAAGGGTATATATATTTTTGTATCAATAATATATTTAATAAAATTAATAATTATAAAAAAAATCTTAAAAATTTAAAAGCACCTAATAAACTTTTACTGGTGTAGATTTATGTATCAGTAATTTTATTTACTAGCACATAATTGTCCTTTACCGGCTTAAGATTATATGTCGGTAATTATTTACCGGCACTAAATTGATACTTACCGGCACAAATTTATGTGTCAATATAGACCTTTGTCAACTTCACTTTTATTGACACTAATTTATGTGCCGGTAATATTTCTAGTGGCCAATATATACACAGTGAAACCTTAATTTATATGTTGGTAAAGTCATTTTGGTGTAGTGTTATACCATGTTTTGTTTGTTGTTATGTATGAATAATTATTTTTCATTAATCATAATTTAATGATATTTTTTTGAGTAAAAAGTTATATTTATTTTTATAGAAAGTCGCTAAATTCTAGTATATCAATTGTAATTTTTTGGTCTAATGATAAATTTACCTTTTATAAATGTCCATTTTATTAGCATGATTTTAAATTCATATAAAGCTATATAAACATAATGATTGGCTTCAAAAATAGTTTTCATTATTAATAAATAAAGAAACTGTCACTATCATTTTGTAAAATCAAATAAAAAATAATAATAACAAAATTGGCATTGAAGATCAGCAACTACACATTAGCCTTTCCACATAAATTTGGAAAGCTTCAAGATGTAGATTGATTATTGCAGCCGCAGGCTCAATAACCCAACTTTTCAGAACTCTATCATTTTTTTTTTATGAGGTATGATAAACCCAACGAAGGGTTAGCAAAAGCAAGGCCATGAATCTTACGTGGCCTTGCCAGCTAGGAGAGAGAAAGGAAAAAATTAAAATTATTTTATATTTCTGCATATCCTCTTTCACCCAATAGGGTTTCATATTTCTGCATTTCTTTCTTTCTCTGAAACGCATCATTTATTTCTCTTCTCCAGCTCTGGCTGCATTTATTTCTCTTCTCCGGCTGCATTTATTTCTTTTCTACGGCAGCATTTACTTCTCAATGGTATCCTTTTTAAGGATCTTTATTATTTTTTTAATAGATCCAGGGTTTAGATTTTATAGATCTAGGGTTTAGATTTTACAGATCTAGGGTTTACATTTTACAGATGTATTTATGGATTTAAACGGTTTGAATTTTCAGGAAATCGAAGCACCGAACTTGAACAACCCAGTAGATGAAGAACTTAACCTGAACAGATCCACCCCTGTTGAACCCGAAAGGTACCCTGAACAGATCTAGTGGTTTCGGGATAAGAAAGGGTCCTTCCTTGTCTCGAAATGGTTGGTTTTGGGACAAGAAAGGGTATTTCCTTCTCCCGAAATGGTTTGTTTCGGGACAAGAAAGGACCCACCCTTGTCCCAAAATGGTTGGTTTCGGGACAAGAAAGGGTCCTTCCTTGTCCCGAAATGTGTGGTATCTTGTAAATAAATGTCGTGTTTCAGGTCAATTGTGTTTCGGGTCAAAAAATTATGTGTTTCGGGACCCGTAATGAGTCGTTTCGGGACAAGAAAGGGTCCTTTCTTGTCCCAAAACCAACCATTTCGGGACAAAAATTGTTGTATTTCGGGACCCAAAATAGGTGGTTTCAGGACAAGAAATGTGGTTTCGGGACCCGAAACGGTCGGTTTCAGGACCTGAAACGGTCGGTTTCAGGACCCGAAATGATATTTCGGGACCCGAAATGGATAGTTTCTGGTCCCGAAAGGGTGGTTTCGGGACCCGAAATGAGTGTTTTATGGACTTTTTTCTTACGGTTTCACATAATTTTTGCAGTCACATTCCTAGTGTTGGAATGACATTTTCCTCCGAAGAACAACTTCTTGAATTCTACACATCATATTCCCACTTAACGGGATTCGGCATAACCAAATTAGGGAGCCAAAATGTAGGTGGTAAGAGGAAATATTTCAGCGTTGGTTGTGCCAAGAGTTTTATGAAAGAATCGAAGGCAAAAAATAAGTTTCATCAGCCTAGACCAATAACGAAGACAGATTGTAAAGCAAAGATTAATGTTATTGTTCGAAATGAAGGGGAATATGTGATAACAAGTATTTCTCTTGAGCACAACCATACATTAAGCCCAAAGAGAATATGTCATGTTGAATCCTACAAAGTGATTGACGAAAATGTAAAAAGAAGATTGGATACAAACGATGAAGCTGGAATAACTGTGGCCAAAACATTTCAATCACTTGTAGTTGAAGCTGGAGGGTATGAAAACATGTCTTTCGATGAGAGGACATGTAGAAATTACGTTACAGAAGCACAACGGTTGAGGTTAGGGATTGGGGATGCTGAAGCATTCACTAATTATTTATTAAGAATGCAAACCAGGAACTCAAACTTCTTCTACCTTATTGATTTGGACGAGGAATCCCGAATTAAAAACGTGTTTTGGGGAGATGGTAGGTGCAGGGCTGCCTTTGAAGATTTTCATGATGTTATCTCTTTCGATACAACCTATTTGACAAATCGCTATGACATGCCTTTCGCTCCGTTTGTTGGTGTTAATCATCATGGTCAATCCATTTTGCTTGGATGTGGATTATTGTCAAGTGAGGATTCAAATTCTTTCACTTGGTTGTTTAGAACTTGGTTGGAATGTATGCATGATAGACCTCCAAATGTCATAATCACAGACCAATGTCGATCCATGGCGATTGCAATTGAGAAGGTATTTCATAAAACTCATCATCGATTTTATTTGTGGCATATAATGAAGAAACTTCCTATAAAACTTGGAAGCCATATTGAATACCATCTAATAAAGAAGAGGCTGAAAAACATAGTATACAATTCCATAAATATTCAACAATGTGAAGAGGATTGGAATAGACTAATTGAAGATTATCAGTTGGAAGATAATGTTTGGTTGAAATCTTTGTATTTGGAAAGATCTAAATGGATACATGTTTATGTCAAAGGACAATTTTGGGCCGGCATGTCAACATCTCAACGGAGTGAAAGTATGAACGCATTCTTTGATGACTACGTGCAGTCCAAAACATCCCTCAAACAATTCGTCGAGCAATATGATAGGGCTCTGTTGAGAAATATCGAGAGAGAAAAGAAATTGGATTTCCAATCGTTTAATTCTTTGATACCAATTGTAAGTGGATTTGCCTTTGAAAGACAATACCAAACCTTCTACACTCCAGATATATTTAGATTGGTTCAAGAAGAAGTTAGAGGTTTGATGTTGTGCGACATCTCAGTCATTGAAGAGGAAGGGACAGTTAGTATATTTAGAGTTGAGGAAATCATTCTGGAGGTTAATGGAGAACATGTAAGAGATGTTTCTTACAAAGTACATTACACAGAAAATGATTGCAATGTGAAATGTCAATGTCGATTGTTTGAGTTCAGAGGTATTTTGTGTAGGCATATCATGGCTGTGTTGAAAAAAATGAGGGTGAATGAGGTACCAATGTATTATATAATGGACCGGTGGCGTAAAGATATTAAGCGTGGGTATCAAAATATCACCAACATTTATGATTCAGATATGTCTGTTGAAGAAAAAAAAACGTCACTATAGTCTAACTCGATTGATGCAAGAGGTTCAACAAGTTGGAGTAAAATCTGAAGTCAGCTGTTCTTTTTGGATGAACGGAATAAAAGGCTTGATGGAACAGTTTATGTCACTTAATCATGGAAGCCATACTGAAGCATCTAAAGACCAAAGCACAGAAGCATCTCCATCTCCATCTCCATTTCAATCTCCCGCTACATCCATTTTGATACACTCTCCTAACAAAGTTAGAAGTCGAGGACGACCACCAACAAAGAGGAAACAATCCTTAATTGAAAAAATCCCCAAGATTTCGAGATCAAAAAAGAAGAGAAATACGGCCACAACATCTACAGTTTTGGATTCAACACAACAACAACAACAGCAATGGAATGATCCACTTTCAACTCAATTATCCTTCACATCACTTTTGTCCTCTCAAGTATATGTCGAAGATAATGCGTGTGGGGATAACATTCAACGAAGATAGTATTTATTTGATCATGTTGTTGTCACTTTGAATATTTTTACATTTTTAACGAAGATAGTACTTATTTGATCATGTTGTTGTCACTTATTTTTGTCCCGAAACCACACGTTTCTTGTCCCTAAACCACCCATTTCGGGTCCCGAAACATCATTTCGAGTCCCGAAACCATCCATTTCGGGTCTCGAAACCACCCATTTCGGGTCCTGAAACCACACGTTTCTTGTCCCGAAACCACCCATTTCGGGTCCCGAAACACCTTATTATATACTTGTTTTTTGTCCCGAAATGGCGTTTTTTAACTCATATTATACTTGTTTCTTGTCCCGAAATGGCGTTTTTTAACTCATATTATACTTGGTTTTCTTGGTTTATACTTTATACTTAGTTTAAAATTATTATAATTGAAGACTAGAAAATAATTAAAGACCAAAAATGTACTAAATTAATTAAGGGTCGCTCTTTACATACAACTTATACGTTTCAGGACAATCTTCTTTTAAAATTTCCAAAAACTTATTTAAGAAGTTCTTCAGATTTTGGTTCAAACTTGAACGGATGATCATTGCGGTGTATTTGACTCGCAAAGCTTCAAGCATTCCCTTTGCCTAAAAAATATTTGAAAATATGTAACTTACATTAAAATTCAGCGGTTATTTATTAAAGATTTGTGAAACAAATAAAATGTGAAAATATGTAACTTGCATTTCTTTTGCTTATAGCACATTCCCAATTTGCATTGCCATTGTAAGTATGAATATGTCTCATGCAGTATATTTTACAAAAGAAGTTAATAAACATAAACACTTTAAAATACATTATATGTAAAAAACACTTCAACAATACCAATTTCCGAATTGTGACATATTTATGTTCCCATTCTATATCTGGGTCCAGTGGGAGGTTGTCGAGGACTTCAATTACTTTCTTCGCAATGTTGATGACAACAACATAATAATGACTTTCGTATAAAAATTGGAAAAATATCTGCAAAAATATCACCAAGATTAAGATGACATGTATGAGCAAGAATAAGTATTTAATATAAGCATATTGGACTTACCAGATTAGCAGTTTTCATGTCTTCGGGTGTTAGTTTGAAAATTCTCATTTCTTCAATCAATCTGTCAATAAATAGGTCTTTCGTTCTCCAAAAGTCCTGCAAATTAAATCAACATGACAATAAGACAATTGGTTTATACAACAATGAAAGATATAGAGACTTACCGTAAGGACTGTTGAAAAAACGATTTTCGCGTCGGAAGATAATTTGCAGTGCAATGTGATAAGGTTTGCCCACGCATCAATAATATCACTTTCAACATGGCATCTATTTTTCATGGATTGAAATTGCTCTATGTTGATATTGGTATGCTCGGATACATACACTACTTCCTTCCTGAAACCACATAAAGAAGAAATGAAGTTAAAAAAACACCCATTTCGGGACAAGAAACGACCCTTTCGGGTCCTGAAAGCACCCATTTCGGGACAAGAAACCACCTTTCGGGTCCCGAAACTACCCATTTCGGGTCCCGAAACACTATTTTGGGTCCCGAAACCACCCATTTCGGGTCCCGAAACCACACATTTCGAGTCCCGAAACCACACTTTCGGGACCCATAACAGCCAAACACATAAAGAATACACATAAGAATTCAACTTTCAGGTCCTGAAACCACACTTTCGGGTCCCTAAACCACACTTTCAACATAATATAAACAACATCAACTAAGAAAGATTGATTTACCTCGCATTCTCATCACCTTTATTGTCAAAAATGAATCCCAAAACGACTTCATCCCGGTAATCTATCTTGACAAAATCGAAGAAAACATGATTTATTCGCTTGTTGTTGATCAAATATTGACATTGAAGGCGTGGTGGAATTTTCATGACTTCGAGGGGATATTTCCTAGGTTTTTTGACAAATTTTCTGTCTTTAAACACCGATAGAGGAACTTCTTGACCACCCTCTTTTTGTACCACCAAATCATGTCCAACTTCTTGACCACCCTCTTTCTTCGGCTTGTCCTGCGTCATATATGGAGATTTAAGGTGTGCTGGAACTTTCATTTGTCGCACGGGATTTTTCCTTCTTTTTCTTGGAGCCACCTCTTTTCCATCGTCCTCAGTGTGACACCCCTCATCATTTTGATCAGCAGCCTCCTTGTCAGCGGCCTCATCAAGACCTCCCTCATTTTGAGCAGCAGCCTCTTTGTCACCCCCCTCATTTTGAGCAGCAGCCTCCTTGTCACCAGCCTCATCAAAACCCACCTCCTTGTCAGCGGCCTCATCAAGACCACCCTCATTTTGAGCAGCAGCATCTTTGTCACACTGTTCTTCAGAAGGTGTTTGATCCTTGAAGTATTTATGCATGGCATCCCTGAAAAGTTTATTCTTGTTCATTGCTCTGTAAATGATGTGCATGGCGTTGTTATACAATGGCGTTGCATCCCAGCCTGAACTTAAAGATTCCATTTTTCTCATGGCTTTTTCAAGCATCACTGTACATTTCGTAACGCACACCAAATTCTCTGTAAAAGTTATTCCGACCTCATCCGGAGCTGTGTTCAGAGGTGGTGACCTATTCCTAGGTTCTACTGCTGCTGCCGCCGCCTTTGGGGTCTCAGACACCCCATCATTCATATCATCCTCCTCGTTCTCCTCCTCCTCGTTCTCTCAGAAATCATTATCCTCGTCGTTGCTCTCCTCCCACATCCCCGGTAGTGGAATGCGTCCCAGAACGCTTCCACGTCCGAATCCTCCATTATCAAACTTTGTATCCAGCCTAAACTTCAACGTTGTGTCATTCCAACATGACAGTATAGGAAATCGTCGCTCAGTAACTCCTCCCAGTTCAGGGTTGCTCACCCTATACACGTAGCATAGCTGAAAACATACATATGTTAAAACTAAATATTTTTGAAAATATAAAAATGAATTAGTGATAACTTACGATAAAGAACGTATGTGGTCCTTGGAAATGTCGTTTTTCATTCTGCTTCACTTTTGCGCATGATTGAACTAATCCTTCAAGTACAAATTTGCACCAATTGAACTTCTTGATATTGTCAACATCTGAAATATTTTTCAGAATTCTATACCTGCAAATGAAAAAAACATATTTGAGGATTATTTAACAATACAAATTTGTTGTCATGCAATTGAAAATAATAGAAATGAGATATACCTGGATAGGTTACCTAGGTGATCACACCAGAGAAAGCAACTGACAACAAATAATACGAAGTCTATCTTGAAATTGTTGTCAGCAGCTTTGTTCTCAATGATTTTGATCGGCATAGCAGTCGCTAAAGGAGCGCCATTATCAGGGTTACCCCATCGAGTCCTAAATGCCTTCAACTTGTCATCAATCTCCTTATTCTGATATTCTACAATATCCAGCTCCCCTCTAGGGAGACCCAATACCATATGAACGTCCTCTTCTTCGATTTTCACTTCCTCACCATTCTCTAGGGTGAATGAACATTTATTGCAGTCAAACTTTCTGACTAGATAACGAGAGATCTCCCCGGGGCATTTTGAAAGCGATAATGAAAGTAGAGCGCCAAAACCTATTGACTTCACAGCATCTTTTTGTTCCTTAGACAGCATTTGAAGAAGATTGAAAAGGCCACTAGACGATGTCCTAGTTAAAAATAAGTTGTGGGGGGCTGCTTTGGGAGTTGTTGCTCTAGGGGATTTGGGAACTGCTTTGAAAGCTGCTTTTGGAGCTGCATTGGGAGCTGGTTCGGGAGCTGATTCTTGGACAATCCTTTTACGTTTATTTGCCCTACAACAACAAATAATAAACATTTAAAAGCCATGAAGCAAATAATCACATAAATGAAGCAATTCGGGTCCCGAAACCATCCATTTCGGGTCCCGAAACACGCTTTCGGGTCCCGAAACCACCCATTTCGGGTCCCGAAACACCATTTCGGGTCCCGAAACCATTCATTTCGGGTCCTGACCATCCATTTCGGGTCCCGAAACACACTTTCAGGACCCTAAATTCAGCCAAACATTAAGTAATCCAACTTTCGGGTCCTGAAACCTATCATTTCGGGTCCCGAAACCACACTTTCGGGACCCTATACCTATCATTTTGGGTCCCAAAATCACACTTTCGGAACCCTAAATTCAGCCAAACATGAAGTTATCCCACTTTCGGGACACATAACAGCCTATTTCGGGTCCCGAAATCACACTTTCGGGACCCTAAATTCAGCCAAACATGAAGTTATCCCACTTTTGGGACCCATAACAGCCTATTTCGGGTCCCGAAATCACACTTTCGGGACCCTAAATTCAGCCAAACATGAAGTTATCCCACTTTCGGGACCCATAACAGCCTATTTCGGGTCCCTAAATTTAACAAATACACAATAATTTTAGTTTTCGGGACCCATAATTCAACCAAACACAATTAAATCATATTTTCGGGTCACGAAAATTTTGTTTCGAGAACCATAATGTAGCAAATACACAATAATCATAGTTTTCCCTAACCCTAACCGCAAAACCCTAACCCTAACTGCAAAACCCTAACCCTAACCGCAAAACCCTAACCCTACGATTCTAAAATAAAAAATATCTTATTTACCTTGTCCTTGGAGATCTGGGAGATCTTGGGGCCTTGCATGGAGATTTACCTGAAACACCAGCCTGAAAAGAAAATATTACAAAATGAACACGAAGGCGAACGATTCTGAAACTGAAATATTAAAGAATGAGAAGTGTCTTACCATTTTCGAGCGAAATAAGAAAGTAGAAGTCGGGATGCCGGAGTGAAAAATCGCCAGAGAAGACGCCGGTTCGTTCGCCGGAAGTGATAAATGAAAAGAAGAAAGAGAGGGAAGAAGAAAGAAGGGAATTGGACCTGAAACGTTTTAAAATTTTTTTTTTCTCTCTCCTAGCTGGTAAGGCCACGTAGGATTCGTGGCCTTGCTTTCGCTAACCCTTCGTTGAGAATATCATTTCTCTTTATTTCTCTTTTTTTATTAATTAGGTGGTATCACTTTAGTTGAAAAAAGGAAAAATATAAGAAAAGAGAAAAAAAAAATATCAGTGAATTAATTTGTACCACTTCATTCATTCTTTCATTCTCTTTCAAATTCTTTTTCAAATATTTCTCTTTCCTAAATAAGACAGAAGTAAATAAATACACTAAAAATAACTTCATTCTAATAATTCTCAAGATAATTAATTTTTTTTTATTCAACAAGATTTTTTTTATAAAAGAACTAAAATCAAAGAAGGTCTTGTTCAAGAGTTAATGAAAATATCATTAAGAGACGTCATGTTACAGGCAGCAATAATAATCAGTGGCGTTTATACGTTAGAGTTCGGGCAAAAAAAAATATGACAGAAATGACGTAACTCCCTAATTTCTTAAAAAAAATTAATTTAATTCATTATTTTCTTTTTTAATTCATAAAATATGGGCAAAACTTTTGAGTATTCACTGTTCTATTCGTAATTATTTTTTTTACTTTTATAAACCCACCATAAATTTTTTCATGTTCCCCTAACTCAAACATATGAATCCGTCCCATCAATAAATAAAAGAAAACTAGTAGAGATAGTTATGCAAAACAAATATTAAATTTAGTTTGGACATCCTCACTAATATTGCTAAAAATATTACTTTGATTACCATGCAAAGTTAGTCCTATTGCAACACTAAAAGAAGAAAAACTAAAATATTTAGAGAAACATAGTCTTCTTCTTCTCTGATCTGCTTTAATCAATATCCCTAATAATGAACAACAATTCTGGATCCATCAATATCATATTGGTCATCTCGTACGCCAAATTCAATCCAATTCTTGGATTTGCATAGCTTGACAAAGAAATACCATCCGATAGCAAACACAGTTATGATCCCACTGATCAAATAAACCACCTTATCTGCAATCACCATGATCACTACCAGGAATATTACAGGAGCTATAAACACAATTAGCAACCCGACCAAATTCATCGGCACTCTATACGGACGGTTCATCTTCGGATACTTCATCCTCAACCTATAAAACGCTGCCAACTCCAGAATCATCCCAAGGCTATACAGAAAGTTCGCCGACGCCACAATCTCTGTGAAGTCCAAGAACGAAGCTCCAATGCAAACCGCCGTCGCCATTAGGATCGCCAACCACGGTGTGTGGAAGTAACTCGATCGCCTACCGAAGCATTTTGGTAGAATCCCAATCTCCGTCATACCCACAACCTGATAAGCGCTGCTGCTTAATTGGGCCTCATACAATCCGATCGCCGACAATGCCGCACCGATCTCGATCCAGATTTTAAGCCATTTTCCTGCGATCATCTCCGCGGCGGTCGCCATGAACCCTGTTTCCCACATACTCTGGTCGACGGATATAGCTCCAGTGACGGCCATGAGAGGAAGAATGTACGCCAAGCAAGTGAAAACAACAGCGGTGAAAAGGGCAGTTGGGAAAGTCTTATGCGGTTTATCGACTTCGCCGGCGAGAGTGCTAACATTGTCCCAGAAATTTAGATTCCAGAAGAGGGTATTAAAGAAAAGAGTCCAATCCTTCTTCACGCCTTCTTGGCCACGATTAAGCCATCGTTTGGTATCAATTTTCGGGATTGCGATCACTGTCATGATAATAAACGGGAGAAGAGAAACTATCCCAAGGATTACAGTAGCGTAACCGACAATCGTTAGCCCTAAATAATTAAGAAAGGATAATACAAGAGTTGAACCGGTGACGGCTATGGTTCGTGGATAACCTCCTTCTAAAATGGGGAAGAGTTTTTCGAGATAGCTAACGCAGAGGGCAGGGAACGCGGCGACATTGATAACCCCGCAAAAGAGTTTCCACCAACCCATAAGATTCCCAACAAAAGGACCGAACGCACGATCGGCCCAAATAACGAACCCGCCATTACCTGGGAAGGCGGTGGAAAGTTCGGCTGTGATTAGGGCTTCCGGCGCACTCCAAATAAAAGGGAATAATAAAAAGCCTAAGATTGCATAAAAGGGTCCGGCTGCTTGGACAGCCGGCTCCTCACCGTAGGGACCGCCGGCAACTTCGAAGTAAATGAGAAAGATGAGTGGAAGGAGTGTTAGTTTCTTGGCAACATGAATGATTCCGCCGCCGCCGGCGGCAGCGGTAGTGGGAAGGATGGTACCAGACCCATTAGTCATGGATGGTAGGGAGTAGAGTTGGACAAGTTCAGCAGTTACTAATGGCTGGAAATGGAAGTTGAAGAAAATTGAAATATTCCGGCAATGGCCCGTATTAGGAAAAGGAGAATGCAGGGCAGGGAGAGAAAGTGAGAGAGAGTCTTTAGGAGATAATTGTGAACTGATATGAGTTTGTTAAAGAAAATCATTTATAAAATAAATGATTTGATTTAAATAATGAAAACATACCTTACCAATTACACGAATTTTACTTCATAGGTAAATGTTTAAGAGAATAAAAAATCATGTCTAATAAAATAATAATAAATTAAATTAAATTGTCATGTTTGAAACTTTTTTTTATGCACTTTTCTTTCCCTAAGGCTGCGTTTTACGAGGTACAATTATATTAGATATAAACTATACGGGTATAAATTATATGGAGGTATAAAATAGTATAATTTGTATATACTATTATTTATATACAAATTATAATATAGATTTATAATTTTTTGTTTGATAAATATTATAAAATTTAAGTATAAGAATAAAATAATAATAATTTTATTTTTATATTTGTAAATTATTTTTTAAATATTATTTTTAATTAACTTTATTGATATTTTAATGTTATTTTAATTTTATTTTAATTAATTTAAATATTATAACAAATAAATAAATAATAATATAATTACGTTATTATTTTAAATTAATAATAATATATAAAAATAAATAATTAGTATTATTTTATAATTTTAATTAAAATATGAAAAATAATATATTTTTTAAAATTATTGAACTAACAAGTTAAAAAGATAATAATTATAATTAATAATATTATTATTTTTATTTTTATATTACTAATTATAAAATAAACATTAACTTTCTTTGTAAAAATAAATAAAATTTTAAATTATTTAAATTTATAAATAATAAAATTTTAAAACTAAGTTTATTTAATAAAAATATATATTATATACTAAAATTAAAAATAATAAAAACTTAATAATTAAACTTTAATAAAAATTAAATACACAAATAAATGTTAATATTAAAAAAATAAGATAAAAAATTATAAAAATAAATTAAGAATTTAATACCTTCTTATAATAGGTATAGGGTGTTACAAATTTATACCCTTTTCAAGGTATAAATTATACTACAATTAATTGTAAGTATAAAATAATTCCAACCAAACACTTCTACAATTTTACTATTAGAATAATTATTCTATCCCAACAGTGTTGTAAATTTGTAATACCTCCTACCAAACACAGCCATAAAATGATTTTTCTGAACTTCATCATTTTTTCAATTGTCATTCTTTTCAAACATTACCATTCTTTTGAAAATAAAAAATTTTTTATGGATTTTTTTAACATAATTAGGTCATTTTCTTGAGCATAACTATTTTTCTCAGACTTTTTATCAAGTTTTTTTAACATGGTCATTTTTTCGTATATAGTCATTTTTCCTAAATGACCATTTTTTTCGAATATTGTCATTTTCCCGAACATGACCATTTTTTTGAAACATAATTTTTTATGGACTTTTTCCAACATAAGGTCATTTTCTCAAAAATTGTCATTTCCCGAACATGGTTAATTTTTCGAACATTGCTATTTTTTCTTATTAATAATTTTTTTATATGATTTTTTTTATTATTTCTTTCTCATGCAAAAGTGACCATCATGTAAAATTCCTGATATTGTTTTAATTCTCAACTTCATTGCATTTGTCACTATTCATAATAATAATAATAATAATAATAATAATAATATTATATTTTAAATCTTAAGTATGGTAAGTTTTCATCCCAATTACCAACAAAAGCAAAAAAGGTTTCATCTAAAATATTTGTTACAGAAATTATCTTACTTTTAAAACAAACATTATGACTAACAATATAAAAACAATTATATATTATTATAAAGACCAAAATATCCTCATATATATATATATATATATATATTATTTTATCATTTATTTTATTATATATATAAAGTACATTTATTTATTTTATAATTATTGTAAAGTAATATATTAGTTATCTTTTTGTAAAAATATTTATCTGTATTAAAAACATTAAAAAAAACAGTTAATTGGTATAATTATAATTTTTTAAATTATCATTTTTAATAGAAAGATTAATGATCTATAAAATATATTTTAATATTTATAAATAAATATTATAATATTAATTATAAACTTACCAATATAAAAATTACATATTAAATTGAAATGAATATCATAAATATAGTTACAACAAATAAAAATAAATACAAAAGTTATTTAGGTTTCTTTAATCACTTCAAACAATTTCGACAAGAATCAATGCATTTAAACATACAAATATTTAGTAAGATATTATTCTTCAAAAATTTATATAAACAAACTCTGAATATTAAAAAAAAGAAAGTGAAAATTTATCAATAACATAAGAAATATTGATCAAGATTTTCAAAACAAAATATTACACTTATAGATCAAAATATTTTTGTAAGAATTGTGTATAATATATATTAAAATAAATGAAAATAAAAAATTATGTAACTTTAAAATTATAACAAGTTAAAATTCTATTTTGATACAATATAAAAAAAAAATCTATAAAGAATAAAATAAATTAAAATTATTAAAATATATAATGATTTATATTTCAATAAATTTAATTTATATATAATTTAATTTATAATACTATTTTTTAATATTATAAAATTATTCTAATAAATAGTATAAAAATTAAAATTGTTAATCTTATTTTTTTTAATTATTTCAAATATTTTATTCTAAATTATCATTACCTATTTATATACTAAATATTTGAGTAATTATTCTCAATTAAACATATTATATATAATATTATATATATATATATATAATTATATATATATATATTAAAAATTCACATTCGTAAAATTATTGATCGGAAGACTTTTAGACTTATCAACCAATAAGTTGCGGAGAGTGTTAAAGACGTTCATATCTAGTAATTAGAATGGTCATCAAATCTATAATGTTGTATTAATAGTCAATAAAAACACTGACTCAACTAATTCAAGAGGTGTGGAGTGTGTTTTTGTCAAGTTAGACATCAAAAAAGATTAGGATTACGTTAGAGAGTTTTTATCAAGGTTTTGAAATACGCGGTCGAATCGGCGATCTAACCGGTCCGACCGCAAAACGGTGGAATAGGCAGTTCGGATTTTAACTTATATACGCTAACCATTCGAACCGGTCATAATCCGGCCGAACCGGACGGTTCGACCGAAAATTAGAGCCGAAAATTTCCGGTTAGAAGAAATTTCCGATTAGAAAAGTTACCCATTATTCTGATGGATATGTAAGGAGATCTCGGCTCCAATCTTAATTCAAATCGTTTCTTCTTAAGATATTTTCACTTCGTCTGATCAGATCAATTCAAGGTTATCTTTGTCTTCTCCGGTCCTCCTTCGTCTGGTCTTATCCTTTGTCAAATAGATATCTTAAGCTAAGATGGAGATTGAGCCTAATTTTACCTTTGCTGGAAGATCAGACAATATAAAACCGTTAATGTCAGAATATGATACTTAGAGGGAGAGACAATAGTGGGGAGGATGATACTTGGAGAAGAGACCATAAAAAAATAAGAATGGTTAAGTTAAGAAAGACAATATAAAATCGTTAATGTCAAAATATGATACTTAGGGAGAGACAATAGTGGAGAGGATGATACTTGGAGAAGAGACCATAAAAAAATAAGAATGGTTAAGTTAAGATAAGAAAGTAGAAGTTTAATATTTTAAAGTTGTTATTTATTAGTATTATTTCTAAATCATTCTTTTTATTTATTTATTGGTTTTACCTTTTACAAAAATTAAATTCCGGTTCAATCAGTGGTTCAATCGGTCGGACCGAAGTTCGCCTAAAAAATTGGGTTGATGACCGAAACGGTTTTTAAAATCATGGTTTTTTTTTGTTGTAATTGACATAATTAGAATGGGTGCGAAATTGATTGATTTGATTAGATTTTGTCTCTCGATGTTTAAGTTTTATGTCATTGTTAATGGAAATTCTCAGTGATTTTTTTAGAGCTCCCAAGGGATTAAACAAGGTGATCTACTCTCTTTTCTTTTTTGACATTGTTATGAAAGTTCTCTAAAGAATGATGGTTTTTTTAGAAAACACGGGGCTCGTCCGAGAAGTGAGTCGTGGGTCAAAATATATTATTTTTCCATTTCACATTTGTTTTGCATTTATGATACGCTCTACATGGTTCAGGCTACTTAAAACTCCTTCTGAATATTTTATAGTGATTCGGTGTATATTCTAGTCTTCGAGTAAATATTAATAAGTCAGACATCTTTTCTCATATTCTGTTTCGAATAAAAAAATGATGGGGTTGGAAAATGTTTTGTTGTTTAAATCGGTGGTCTTCCGTCAACATATCTTGGTAGGTCATTGAGTTCTAAATTACGATACAAAGTCTCTTAGAACCCAATTATCACTAAAATGGAATGTAACTATCTATGTGGAAAAATAAAACAATCTCAAAAGGAGGTCGGTTAATCCTCATTAAGAGAGTGTTGTTATTTATTCCCACATATATGATGTCTTTATTCATTCTTCATAAAGGTGTGGCGGTGAAAATGGTGAGAATTATGTATAAATTTATATAGGGTCTTCCAACTCATCGTTTTGTCATCTACTTAATTGTGAGAAGGTTAAATGTTTTAATGATCAATAAAGTGTGGATATTCGAGATCTTATTTTCTTTAATAAGGCTTTTTATAAAAATTGTGTATTATATTTGTAATGGATCCGAATAGTCTATGAACATCGATGATCAAATGTAAGTATAGTCATAATTTGTCTGTTTGGTTCACAAAAATGTTTAATTTTCCAATGGAGTGGAGTATTCAGAGGAGAATTTATTCTCTTTGGAAAAAAATTCGTGAGTAGTCTAGATTCATTGTGGGGGATTATTTTTCAATTAGTTTTTTAGACGATACGTGGTGTAGTGTCAAAATCTAGCTACGATGTATCGTGAGCTTGCTTTCATTTATATATATAGAAATGTCACAGTTAAAGACATGTTTGATCACTGTTTAATAATTTCTCTAGTTGAATTAGATATAAAAGGAGATTAAACATTAAAGAGATCGTCCCATAATAGTGTTTTATTTTTTGTATGATGCAACAAGTGTATCCGTCTAAACAAGTTGTTATGCGTTAGCAAACCACGGATAGTTTCAATGTGGAGAATTCTTAATTACAAGTTATTCACTAAGATGATTCCATATATTTTTGTTAAGAGAAATTTTCGGAGTCAAAAATTACATACAAGATCTCGTTCATTGGATGGAGCGTTATTAACGGTGAAATTTTTACTAATGATATGTGTAGAAATTTTAAAGAGAAAATATGTAGAGAATTGTATTGATTGTGAGTACATAAGAAGTCTAGTGTTAAATAATGAAAATTACATTTGCATGAAAGGAAAATAATTTAAACAAAAAATCATATGAATTATAATTGATTAGACAACCAGCAGCAAATTTTCAATTAATTAACAAATCAATTAGTCTCGTGGATTTGCTACTAATAACATTCCATTCTCAGAATCGTTTGACTTTCCATATTTTCTTCCAAGAAAGATAGAGAGATAATTTTACACTTTCACTCAAGTTGGGTAGTGGATATTGAGATTGTCCAACTTGCCACATATTTACTCAAATCGACTTAGGAAGAGTTTTGATGAGAATATTAACCACCTAATAGGAAAGACATTGGGTAGCTATGAGAGTGGAGAGGATGTTGTCGAGGAGATGGAAATGTTGATGACATTTTTTCAATTTGACTTATTCTAATTCATGATTCACTTAGTTAGGTTTGGCTCTTGGCTCTTGGTTTTTGGCTCTTGGTTTTTGGCTCTTGGCTCTTGCTCTTGGCTTTTGACTCTTAGCACTTGGCTCTTGCAACTCTTGAAGTGAAAAATTATAATTTTTGGACATATGAGATGTTGGAATAAATTCTACGAGACATGAAGACGGTGTTCGATACAAATTCGAGTAAAGTACAGTTTCGAAACACGACGAAACTGCCAAAAAAAGAGGGAAAATGCATTGGGATTTGTGATAAATAATTTTATAAAAATATGAGATTATAGAATCATTTGTATTCTCCTCCAATGGCTATTTACACCATTAGAGGAGGCAACGGAAAATTATGAATCGGTTTCTTCAAGATGGAAAAACCCGCTCTGATACCATGTAGAAATTTTAGAGAGAAAATATGTTGAGAATTGTATTGCTTGTTTTCAGTACATAAGAAGTCTAGCGTTAAATAATAAAAATTACATTTGCATGAAAGGAAATGATTTAAACAAAAAAGTCATATGAATTATAATTGATTTGACAACTAACAGCAAATCTTCAATCAATTAGTCCCATGGATTTGCTACTGATAATATTTCATTCTCGGAATCGTTTGACTTTCCATATTTCCTTCCAAGGAAGATAGAGAGATAATTCTACAATATGTAGATGAAAAAAATATTGTATTATGGTTAGTCGTTCGAGAAAGTTGAATAGGCAACTCACATACTTTTTCATTATCGAGGAGTGGCTAATATTTGATGTTTTTTGTGGAGTATTACTGGATTAATTAAAAAGTTGCTGGGAAGTTTGAATTAATGTGATTGATATGAAAAACTTACATATTTGGGCATAATTTTGAAACCCAGGCCGGTCATTAACCAGGTGAAGGAACTGGGTCACTAGGTTATAGGTTTAACTGGTGGTTCAACTAGTTCAACCAATTGGTTTAATATAATAATAAAATAATATAAAAATAGCAAAAATTCATTAAATTGTTTATACAATAATAGTCAAAGAGACTTAACTAGATTATGCGAGGGACAAGACTTCAAATCAAACTACAACCTTCGATTTTTGGATAACTATATTTTTATCTAGAGAAGAAACTATGTTTAAGTTATGACTTATAATGGCACCTTAAATCATTTTTTTAATCTGATAAAAGCAAAATCAGTGATTTATGTAAGAGATGAAGCTTGAGGTAAATAAAAGTGTTTGTCATTCTTAGTATTTAAAACTAGAAATCGGTAATCTGCCCACATGGAATTAGAAATATATAAACCCAATGGGAACTAAAAATCGGGGAGAGAGGAACTGATAGAGTGATAAATAAGAAAGAAAATAAGTAATTTAAAAAAAATATAGGATAAATCAGTTAGGTTAACCCGGACTACCGGATTTCTGGTCCAACCGGCGGGTTGGCCTAGTTTATCTGGGTTGATTACATTTTTTTCATTAACCCAGCCCGGTTTGACGATCGGTTCACCGAGTGGACCGGTCTGACTAGCGGAACATGTTTTAAAACTATGTATTTAGGTTACAATCTCAATTATATTTTGATAAATTATCTAGTTGAAAAAAAAATATCAAAATTTTAATGATTATAGTAGTCAAATACGTATAATCGATAACCTATTGAGTAATTCATAATTCGATCTCGATAACCTATTGAGTAACATTTGTTTGCTATTTTTTAATGTCATGTTTTATCGTTATAGTTAATGTCATGTTTAATATAATGACTTTTTAAAAAAATAAAACATATATATATTAAAAAAATCTAAAATCTAAAATCTAAAATAGTTTTTGATTTATTAATTATGAATAATAATGAAATATAAATAACTAAATGGTTACGTGGCCACATGCCACAGTAAAGAAGATGGCCGAACAAAAAAAGGAAATGCGTGTTGAATGTCATAGAAACCTATAATAATTTCTTCTACAGAAATCCACCCTTCCTTGTAAGGAACAACAACCACCACCACCTTCAATGACAGAATAGCGGCATGAGTTGGAAAAATAGGATGCACCAAATTTATCTAATAAATGGTTACAGCCTCTTCATTACCATTACAGTTTTCAGTACTTCAAGAATCAGACCAAACATATATATATATATATATTCCTTTCTTTCCAACACTCACTTTAAATGCAGCAACCAATTAAGCCTACAAACAAACAACACTTCCCAAAGTTCTAGGAAGGACTCTGCAAACACTTTCATTCATTCAGCCAATCGTGTTTTCAGAACAGAATCGCACATTATAGGAAGTAGTCTGGTGTTCGTCTCGTTACATCTGGCTCTCCCCTCCTGGGAGCTGGCTCAAACTACAATAACAACAAGACACCCAGCATAAATTATCCACATTCTAGAAACAATATATATAGTTCCTCAACTTTAACATACCTGAATAAAAGTGTGGTTTCTGCAGTCATCAACTTCCAAGATTGATGCCATGTTACCACATCGATAACAATAATTAGGTGCACTAAATATGGTTACAACCTTCTGCTCCTGTTATAACCAAATCATATATAAAAGTTACTACAAACCCATCATCAGCCTTATCTAACAAATGTAGGCTTTTCCTCACTGTCAACATTAAAAGTTTTAATAACAAAACAGCCATTTATGTACTAGGATTATTCTCATGCTTACATGGGCCCAGTTAAATCCCTCCATAACCAGTTGATGTGCCCTGGCAATTAACTTTAAGCTATTTGTGTGGTTGAACTGCTCTGATATGTCCTGAAAGCAACACATGTTTAGGGAAAAATAATATGAGTATGTGGTTTGCTAATACAAGAAACACCCTATCATGATAAAGAGACAAATATCTAAAACAATACAAAGAGAAAAACACCTGGCCAAAAGTGTATCCAGCACCTCTGGGAGAGATACCCCAGCCACAACGATCATCAGGGTCAGACCACAGAAGATCGCACATTGGTCCCTCATGTGGAACCTCTTGGACCCGGTCAAAATTGCGTATATTGTCAAGGGTTTCAATTGACGGGGACAAACCACCATGGAGACAAAAGATTTCTGATTCAACCTAAAATATAGAAACAGGGGGAGGGGATGTGACTTTCACATTAAGTGTGATGGTAACACTAATTCTCGTTTCTCAAAAAAAAAAACTTCTCAAGGGAGAATATGGGAAATTAAGCCATAAATGGAAAATAATTGGTACTAACCAATGCGGTAAGTGGAAAATAGTCGAACAAATCTGTAAAAGTCTTCCAAACACTGGCATTACCATACCTGTAAACAGAGAAAGTGACATTATGAGATGGCATATGGAAGGAATAGATCTAATGCAGGTCACAAGCAATCAGATTATTCAAGCTTTAGACTGTGTTACGTAACTTACGCTTATTAGTTAGATTAGAAAAAAGACAATAATATAGGTATGGCATTTTTTTATAAACCTTATCGCCAATAAAACAACTTATGGGAACATGAGAACCAAGATTCTACAACACGTAAGCAACTTGTTCCACAAAATCTATAATAAAGTTATGACATGCAACATTTCACCTCCTTTATATAAAATTCACAATTTGGAAAGGTTGTTGAGAACTCACTTCCGCAGGCATTCATCATAAAATCCATAAACTTGAGTAATCTGCATATTTGAAATTTATAAAACCTGTAAGCACTAGTGACAGAGAGTCTACAGATTAAATATTCAAGTCATTACATAACCAGTAAAATAATGTTCATTTAGCAATAAGTATGAGGGCATATAGCAAACAGAATATATCATCTGCATAAATGCAATAAAAATAACAGCTGAAGAAATCTTTTTCATGAAGGAAACAGTAAAGTGGAAACAAGAAGAAGGGTATAAACAAGGGAGACAAGTAAATATAAACCTGTCGACTTTCATGATTTCCTCTCAAAATTGTAAGTCGCTGAGGATAACGTACTTTCATGGCCACCAGAAGCTGTTAACAACAAAAATAAGTGTCATCATGACAGTTGACTCTATCATGTTAAGCAATGCTTTGTATACACACAAGAGAGTATTCGGCAAAAGGTGTGCTCAGAAGCTACCACATTCACGTGTTGTTAATGATAATTCACTTCCTTCAAATGACAGGACTAAGATCCCATTCATTAATATAGCCCCTTCAGTTGAATTCTAAAGCCTATTCTTACTTATACAACAATAAAATTCACCACTAATTTCAATTAAAATTGATAAAGGCAACCAACAATACAAACTTGAACCCAAGTGTTCTTTTCCAAATTGACGGTGGAATTTGGTACAACAGTAACTATTTCTTTAAGTAACTTCCAACATTCAGTAACCTCAAACTATATGCACAACCTAACTCAATCACAATCTTAGTCACCAATGTCTGACATGCTATTTACATGTCATCTCCTAATATTGGAAAGAATTAGGTTTATTGCGTGTAACTCAGCTTTCTAGAAAGAACAATATCAAACTACTTCAATATAGAACCAACAAAATGAAGATGAGGGAAAAGTAACATGAAAAGGCAGCAAAGGTGATGAAAAATGGTAACACAAACAGGGAACTACGAAAATATATGAATGACTTGTGCTATCAAAATGGTCAAGACAAGTTTACATGCTTATGTCCACAGTGGCATCCTAGTTTGTAGGAATGAATTACCCAAATTATTGTTTAGTTTGCTGCTTAACCTTAAGCTGTCTGTTTATTATATGGATAATCTTAGGTACAAAAGGATGAACTATTTCATGAAGTTACAACAGAAGAGAAGGTTAATCTTACCAAGATTTCGCAAATTCGGACCTTAATATGCAGCTAACAGCATATTCGGAGAGATATTTTCTATGAACTACAACATAAGAGCATAGAGTGATGATTATATCTTACCCTTGCAATTTAATTATAGTAGACATGAAAAACCATGATATGCCGTAACAAACAATTTTCTACTCATGAATTATTTTACAAGCAAAGAGTGAAATATCTTACCGTTACAGTTTCAACAGAGTAGTAGCCTCGGTCAACATAATCTCCCATAAATAAGTAGTTAGTGTCTGGGCACTACCAAACAAAGAAGTAAAAGAACATATAAATAAAACTGTTTAAGAAGCATATGAAAAAAACAAGATATAGTTCTTCATTCAATGAGTAAGGAAAATAAGAACATTTAATGGACAAGAACTCAAGAAGGCAGATTATTAATAACCCCAAACGGCAGACTTTTATAAACAAACATAAAAAAACAAGGTTTTTTATTTAAATTATTAGATATCAGAAAGAAGTTAATCACTAAATTGTTGTTTCCATATTTCTAACCCGCATGAACTTGTCCTCCTGTTTTCATTTCTTTCATGAATTACATAAGAGATAAGAACCGTTTTTAAACCTTCTAGAAACAAAGTTGTTCAATACAAGGTCCATACTAGAGCTGTAAATATTAGGGATGAAGTAGCCTGATAGACATTTTAGGTGACCCCAGGCCCTAAACCACTATTAGTAACCTTTAGTTCTTCAGAGTCATTTTTAAACTAAAGAAAGCTATATTGCACAATGAAACAAAGGTGACAAGCATACAATTCATACTAAGATTTTTAGCAGGGAATATACTTGTAGACTTTGTCAATGATGCCTCCTAATATCCTAGCACTTTCGTGTGCACAGAGATGCAATATTGATGCCAGAAGGATCATTTAAAGCTAAAACCTCTCATGAGGATATATATCAATAGGCAATCCAAAAGTACATAAATGAGATGACAAAGTTTCAACACCACAAGAAGCAGATGCTTTGTAATAGCACTCATCAAACACTTTATAAACCATCTAGAACCCGAAATAGGTGATAAAGAGAAGTGCACAGAGATGGCCAGCAGGATAATCTCAAGCTAAAACTTTTCATGAGGATACAACTCAATACACAAACCAATGTACATAAATCTGATACAAATTTTCAACACCACAAGTAGATGCTTTGTAATCAATGTTTTGGTAAGGTTTATATCCTTATCCTAATTCAAATAAATGAAACCAGTTATATGTAAAATTTATTTCCCCTCTTCTTATCAGCATATTCAAACTTGTTTTAGATATCCTTATTCTATGTTCAAAAAGAGCAGGAACAATGAGAGCTTTACAATATATATAGTTTTTCATCTGAAAGACATTCCAGTATTAATTTTATAGATCCGCAAAATAATGATCAAGATAGGACTCTGGATCTAACCATCTGGACATATGAGAATATTAAAACAGGGAAAGGATAATTTGTATTACAGAAGCATTATCAGATGGTACAAAAGAAACTCAATTGGTGAAAGGCTTCATCAATTTAGCTTGGGTCCAGTTCTAATCCTTAGTCATACAATCACAGATGAATAGTAATATCTTAAGCAGAAAATAGTGGCCCAAAAATTGAAGTGGCAAATAAATCATCACCTTATACGGAGGAGACAATCTAAATGGAGACACTAACACGTATTTTTAGAGTAAGAGAACAACCCCAACACATAATCACATTCAAAAGTATAGTGGTCATGGGCAGATAAATCAGAGATGACGTCATAATAAACATATTAATCTTTCTTGTGATATAACCCAAGAATAAAACTGGAGAAGATATGAGTACCTTTCCTCCAATCCGAAAAAGCTCTGCAAGGTCATGGAATTGCCCATGAATATCACCACAAATTGTCACGGGGCTTTTCACGGGCTGAACATAAATGAAAATTGGAAACAAACAAATTACTCCTTAAGAACATAAGTACAACATATCTAGGTGAGGGAGTTTTTCTCCATCGATAATAATAGAAAACAGAGGAAATCTATCTATCAATCATTAATAACTAATATTTTTTTAAGTTTTAGCTATATAATAATACCCCCGCCCATAACCCAATCCTTGCAAATACCAAAACGCTAAACGAAAGGCATCTAAAAATGGACCTGAACATTGCTTTCCACCATTAGAATCTCCTTGGCCTTCTCGCACAACCCCCTAACCTGCAACAGACAGCAAAATATAAGATGTCATCTACTAGCAGCTTCTTAATGCAATTGGAAGAGCTGAAACCACAATTATTACACTATACATTTAAGGAAATAGAAAAAAGAATGCATAAAAGATATGCTAGCCACATTCCAAAATCAGTGTAGCAACGAAGACTTGTTAAATGTTAACTAAGCATATGTGCTATTTAAGCAGACCAATAAAACATAGCTATTAAGAAAGAAGATTATATCTACTGCTACAAATGTACTGCAAAAAATGCTGGCAAATCGATATTTTCAGATTAAGAATGCCTCTCAGTTGTAGACAACATGATTCATGTCTATTAACTCAGTTATTACTCAAGCAATACTTTGACAAATTAGAAGAATTCCCATCTGTTACAATTTTCAGCTAAATTTGTACAGGTGATATTGAAAGTCCCCGAAAATTAACTTAAATCCATGAAAAGAATAAAAATAACCAATAAATTGGGGATCACTGTCGCCTATAAAAACGCATCAATTAAAAAAATCACCTCCGGTAAACAATAATCCTCAAGAACCATTGAAATTTACAAACAACGGAAGAACAAGTCAACAAATAATAAATAATAAAGGTCGAAAATTAACCTCTGTCTCTGACAAAGGCTTGCACTGCATGAGTTGAGCAATCTGCTCATCGAGGTTACCATTTGTAGTCGAAGGGACCGGATCGATGCTCATTTTCTACTTCCCTTGCCTTAATCGTCCCCGAATCGCAGATCCAACACCTCCTTGAAACCCTAGGATTATGCAATTCTGAAGACGTCTTCTTGCCAGATAGAGAGAGAGAGGGAGAGAAGAATACTCTTCGATTTTCCCTCGAAGGTAACCACTCCTTTTTCCGGTTTAAATATATTAAAAAGAAAAACATTTGTCTCATAGTTGATGTTTTTTACTTTTTTTATTCTCAATAAAAAATTATTCAAAATAAATTTTTAAATTGGTTATAATAATTTTATTTAAAGTTTTGATACATAAATATTCCACAATGATAAAATAAATATAAAACCTGAAAGCCATAATAGTCTATAAGATATAAATTGTTATAAATTTTAACATTTTTTTTAATTATATGAACATCTAATCTTATTTGGGACTTAAGTGAGAATCAAACATTAATCTATTAGGAACTAACTTTTGACAGCTAAATACACAATCAAACTATTAACATCTATTAAGATTTATTGGTCTGTTTGATTGATTATATTATTTTGTTAAAAGTTATTGTTAATAATATAATAATACCTAAAAACGTTATTTTCAAAAATGCAAATCAGTTTAGCGTATTTTTTTATTGGTTTAAAATTTTAATTATTAAAAAAATATTTAATTATCACGGTTTGTTATAACCAAATTTTGTATATTTTTTAAATTATAACCTTTGATGAGTAGTTCAATGACAAGATGAAATTCGATTTAATGATTTGAAAAATCGTTAGTCACTCGTATTCATGGGTTTGAAATTTGGATTGAAGCAGCTTAGTTTATAATAAACAATTAAGGATAATAATAGAATCCACTAGTTTTGGTCAATTTGATTGGTTTTCATTTTGATTTTGAACCAATTCAATCGATTTTGCTTATAATAAATAATTAAAGATAATAATTATATAATGGTTTGATTTAAACGACCAATTATGGCATGACATTTGACACTGGAAGGTACAGTTGAACTTCTTTCATTGATTGTTACAAATTTGGAACTTTGTTTTTGTTGTTTGGAATATAAGGAGAATAAATAAAATATATAATATGTCGTACCCTATTTTCGGGTTAAATATATAGTATAAATTCATTATCCATCCTCATCCCATTGTCATCCTCTTTTTATAAAATGTTATATATATATATATATGGATTAAGCACAATTACAAAAATGATATAAAAAAAATTAAAATATGAAAATAATAAAAACATGTTACTCAAACTCATAAATCCTTAAAAGAACGAACAATTTTTCGACGTACTCTACCAACTTTCCAAAACGAATATTAGAAAATGTTATAATAATAGCATTATAAATTATACAAATCAAATGACAGCGATCATTGAAGGTTCGACGATTTTTCTCTAATCGAGATGATAATTCAAATATGTATTCTTGATATATCAGCCACCTCAATACAAACACTAGTAAAATATGAACAATTACCGAGAATTGTCGCCAAGAACGAAAGAATGTTCTCAAGAATAATAATATCATTGAGAGCAAATGGTTACCCTTGTAGATAATTGTTAATATTACTGAGAGCAGAAGAGTATCGTCAATGATAATTATTATTACTGAGAGCACCCGACAACGTCCTCGGTAATAATAATTATTTTCCCCTAATTCTGTCTTCTCTTCTTCCTCTCTCTTTCTCTCGGTCGTCTCTTTCTTATCCCTCTCGGCCTTCTGTCCCGTCATTTGATTTCAATCATATTCTCTCGATTCAATTACGTCACAAAGCTAGTCTTCCTTGCGATCGTCAATTTGTACGTATTAACGAAGAATCACTCATTCAGATCTCACTTCGTTGCCAAAATCTAACCCGTTTGAAGCTCCGCAGTTGTTGTGAGATAACCGAAGTAGGCCTAGCCGCGTTCTCGAAGAATACCAAGTGCTCATTTGATAGGGGGAAGGCCATATCATTTCCTTCCAACCATATTCTCCCGATTCGATTCGGTCACAAAGCTAGTCATTCGTTGTGACCGCCAATCTATAAGTATAGACGGTGAATCATTCATCCATATCTCACTTCGCTGCCAAAACCTAACCTGTTTGAAGCTCTGCGGCTATCGTGAGCTAACCGAAACCAGCCTGATCGAGTTCTCGAAGAACACCAAGTGTTTGAAGAAATTCTCAACCAAATCCTTCTTATTCGGAGTCAAAGGCATGAACGTCGTCCTAGAAAACTACAAATATCTTGAAGAACTATCAATCAAACGTCACCATGGTGTTCTCGAACCAGTAAGTCCTGACTTCATCGTATCTCATTCTCTCAAAACTATATGATTCAGGGAGATCTACAATGGACATTGCTTCGGCCCACTTGTAATCGAAACTAAGAATCTAAGTATGGGAGATTGGGATTGAATTTTCCAAACAACGTCAACCAGAAAGGACAACCCTCTAATGGAGGTTGTTCTGGAGAGGATTCAATTAAGTGATGTAGGTCTGGATGCAATTTCACGTTATATAAATCTAGAGACATTACACTTGGTGAAGACACTAGAGTGTACATATATGGGATTAATTTCTGTTGTAGAAAATTGTAAAAAATTGAGAAAGCTTCATATGATCATTTTCTAAGGACTCTAATTATCACAAAGAGGAGAGTCAATACTCTCGGTAAAAGAATTGAATTATCACCGAACGTGATTAGTGCTCTCGGTGATACTAATTTTCTTCATCAATAGTCGAATTACTGACACCTTCCGAGCATTTATCACCCTCGGTGAAAACCATCACCGACGACAAATAGGCTTTCACCGAGAGTTTTTGCCCTCATCAAAGGCCATTTTATTCCTAGTGAAACTTCACAGCAACTACCTAGTGACTCGGGTATCACCTAATGAGTCTCAATCATATTCCACAAAAGACTTCATATACTAGTCATCATTGATAATTCAAAAGTAAGTGAATCGTCGATTCCCAACTCCTTATGACACATATGACATTGACTTAACATAGTGCAACTTTTTTTTATAATGCCATAAGAGTCCATGAGATTTTCTATAGAATCAAGAGTCTCCCAACCACACAACTGTTAATTACATAAATCTCTTACAATTCACTAATTTATCTATTGTGAAAACTATCACCCGAAAAATGAAAAACGAAAATATAGCAATCGTAATGGATGTAGAACAATAACGGTAAAACAAAGAATAAACAGAATAACGACACAAGAGTTTACCTAAGTTCGGACCAACAATGTCATACGTTCTACTTTCAGAGAATCGATTCAATAGAGTTATAATTACAAATTCTAACTCTTTGTATGTTCAAGGTTTTAGTTTCACCACCCTCTACAACTCATTTACAATGTAAATATATATAGGCTTTTAGAATTCATAATTAGGAAAGAATCATTCTCTATATATATTATATTATATTATAATATATATATTCTTTCCCTTTTAGAATATATTATTCTCTCTCCATATAATATAATATATATATATATATATGGATTCTTTCCTTATTTTGTACATAACATTGACCCACACTAAATTGGGCCTCAAAACCCGAGGCTCAATTCCACAAATCTCCACCTTGCCTCTATGTCAATTGTCAAATGAATGAGCCTCATCACTAAGAACAACTTAGAATCGATCCTCCTATTTCTTCGATTATGTTCCAAACTTTGTGACGTGAATCAAGTCGCAATATTTTCGAAACTTGATTCCTGTCACCACCTTCATGGTCATATCTGTAGAATTTTCATCCATGTAAATCTTCTCCACAACTACAACTCCACTCGCTATGACATCTCGAATGTAGTGAAGTCAAATGTTGATGTATTTTGTGCGTTCGTGCAACATCAAGTTCTTGGACAAGTGTATGGCGTTTTGGTTATCGCAAAACAACTCCACCTTATCATTCTTCACCCCAAATTCACCCACGAGACCCTTCAACTAAAGTGCCTCATTCACTCCCTCCGTCACAGCGATATACTCGACTTCCGTTGTTGAAAGAACAACTACGGATTGTAACTGTGCCTTCTAACTTACCGAGCATCCAAATAGGGTAAACACATATCCCGTTAGGGACCTTCTCTTCACTAAGTCACCTGCAAAATTAGCATCAATATATTCTCTCAACTTATCATCACATACACCCGCCCGTTTAAAATAAAGACCGACATCTAAAGATCTCTTAACGTAACGGAGAACTCACTTCGTCGCCTCCCAATGTTCTTTCCCCGGGTTTGCTATAAAACAACTAACAAGACTAACCGCATAAGCAAAATCGGATCGTGTACATACCATGACATACATTAGGCTCCCAACGACACTTGCATATGGGGTGTTTGCCATTCTCACCTTTTTCTCCTCAATACTCGGTGATATCTTTGAGGAGAGCTTGAAATGAATAGCTAATGATGTTTGAACTGTCTTGGCGTTAGACATCCCGAACTTGGCGACCACTTTTTGGAGGTAGTCATTTTGAGACAAAAACATGGAGTCTTTCTCCCGATCCCGCTCAATCAATATCCCTAAAATTTTCTTTGCCCACCCCATATCCTTCATCTCGAACTCACTCCTTAACAAACTCTTAACCTTGCGAACATCTTCCATATTTCTTGATGCGATCAACATATCATCCACATATAACAATAGGAAGACCCCGCAACTATCAACCCATTTGACATAGACACAACTATCAAAATTGCTCCTCACAAAATCGTTACGAACCATGAACTCATCAAAGCGCAAATACCATTGTCTTGGGATTGTTTTAAACCATAAAGCGAGCGTTTAAGGAGACATACCTTACCTACATCACTGGGTTTAACGAACCCCTCGGGTTACATCATGAAGATATTCTCCTCTAAATTCTCATGAAGAAATTTCGTCTTCACTTCCATTTTCTCGAGCTCCAAGTCAAACTAATTCACTAGAGCGAGCAACACACAAATGGACATGTGCTTCACTACCGGGGAGTAGATCTCATTAAAGTCGACCCTTTTGCATTGTGTGAAGTCCTTTGTTAGGATCGGTGTTATCAATAGAGACATGGGTCTGACTACAGTTAACATTTTATGACTTTCAATTCGATTTTAACTCTGTTAAAAGTTAAAACTTGTTTTTATTCTTCACAAATCTTCATAAACTCTTACACAAGCTCAAGTACAGAACAATTTGTTAGATTTGAAGCGTCATCCAGATGAATACAATGAACGGAAAGTAAAGAATACAAGGAGTTTTATGGATTTTCGAAGATAAAACTCATACGTCACCCATTTTTCCTCAACAGGAATGATATTCACTAAAAGACTTTGATTTAGTACAAAAAATGCACAAACCTAGTCAGAAAACACATGACTTAACAACTAACTGTTTCTGAACTTCTAGCTAACTCTTTGTTGAATAGAGCAACCTCTGTTCAAATTGCAATACTGAAACTTCACACAGAAAGAACAGTAGGAGGATTATAAGATGATTTCAGGGAGAGTGAATACAGCACTTGGTGAATCTTGATTCGTATAGAGCTTTCAGCAAGTAATTAGTTAAACGAGTTGTTGAGTCACCGAGAGATTCATCTATTGTCCTAAGGTATCTATTTATACTTGAAAAGCACCAATGGTCGAATCTTTTTTATGGACACGTGTCTTTTTTTCGTTGGACAGCCTCCAATAGTACAAGTAGTACATTAGAGATATAAGCGTTGGGATCGTGGTTGTACCAGACTGATAGTGCGCCGAATATTCTCAAAGATCGTGTTGTACTAGAAAGGTACAATGGGGGAAATTTGAATAATAATAGCGTACATGGTAGTTTTTCATTTGTTGTTTGAGTTGAGTTGTCAGACTATTGAAAACGAGAACTATAGACGAGTTGAGTACGTAATCAGACGCTCTTTCAAACGTCTAAGAAGGTTAAACGACATCTAACTGCGCTTCCTCTTTAGACCACGTCTAAAGGAGTTAGACGACGTCTAACTACGCTTTCTTTAGACCACATCTAAAAGAGTTGGACGACGTCTAACCGCGCATTCTTTATACCACGTTTAAAAGAGTTAGACAACGTCTAACCGCGCATTCCTTAGACCACGTCTAAAGGAGTTAGACGACGTCTAACCGCGCATTCCTTAGACCACGTCTAAAGGAGTTAGACGACATCTAACCGTGCATTCCTTAAACCACGTCTAAAGGAGTTAGACGACGTCCGAATAGACATACTTTTTTTATATATGTATCTACACAAGGGTAAATTACCCAACTTAGTTTTATTCAAACCTCATCATCAAAATTATGTCGTACATATTCTTTTAATTAATTCTTTCTTAATTAATTAATTTTCTCTTTTTTTTATTTAGTTTAGTCTAACAATTTCTCATTTTTTATTATTTTAAAACTAAGTTAGAATCAAATTAAAAAGTCAAATCAATTTATAATATGAAATCAAACACTAGCCAATATTTTTATATCAAAAGTAAAATACAGAAGATGATAAATTAAGGTTCTTCCTTTTTAATTCTTGGAGTTCGTCTTGAAGACCCTTTTCCCCGAACATAAGATGTTCTAATCGACCTCCTCCTCAACTATCACCACCACCTAAGGCTGCAAATGAGTCAAGCTACTCGTGAGTCACTCATGAGCCATTCGGTCAAAGCTCGACTTGAGCTTGACTTTGGTCGAGCTCGAGTCGGCTCGTTTAAAATTCGAGTCGAACTCGAGCTTATATAATGCTTGCTCGATGGCTTGTCGAGCTTTTTCGAGCCTCATAGTATATATAATATATTTTTTATTTATTTAGCCCACAATCCATAAAATAAAACACTTATTCTAACATATCTACGACTCTTCATCTAACCTAATCTTCTTCATCTAATCTAATCTACGTGCCTCTCCTCTTCTTCATTTCTTTCATCATTCATTTTCTCTTCCATCTTCACCATTTCTTTCACTCTTCACCCGTTCTTCCACTCTTCATCTTTTCTTCATTCATTTTACACCATTTCTTTAGCTCTTAATCTCTTTTTCTTTAGTCTTCACAATCTTTTCACTCTTCATCTATTCATTTTCTTCTTTTTCCGTCTTCACATCGATCTCATTCAGAAGAGGCTTACAGGTAATTAAAATTTATTTTCACTTTTATGATAACTATTGTTTTTACTTTTTATTTAACTTTGATTTCTTTTTACTATAAGGAGATCCAACAACAAAGAAAGGAAAAAACTATTTTATTGTTTAACTCATTGGTAAGGAAAATCTCTTTCATCTTTTTTTGTTATGTATTAAAAGAAATTTATGTTTATATATTCTTTTTTCATGTATTATGATAAACTTGGGCTTCGATTATTTATTTAGCCTACAATCCATAAAATAAAACACTTATTCTAACATATCTACGACTCTTCATCTAACCTAATCTTCTTCATCTAATCTAATCTACGTGCCTCTCCTCTTCTTCATTTCTTTCATCATTCATTTTCTCTTCCATCTTCACCATTTCTTTCACTCTTCACCCGTTCTTCCACTCTTCATCTTTTCTTCATTCATTTTACACCATTTCTTTAGCTCTTAATCTCTTTTTCTTTAGTCTTCACAATCTTTTCACTCTTCATCTATTCATTTTCTTCTTTTTCCGTCTTCACATCGATCTCATTCAGAAGAGGCTTACAAGTAATTAAAATTTATTTTCACTTTTATGATAACTATTGTTTTTACTTTTTATTTAACTTTGATTTCTTTTTACTATAAGGAGATCCAACAACAAAGAAAGGAAAAAACTATTTTATTGTTTAACTCATTGGTAAGGAAAATCTCTTTCATCTTTTTTTGTTATGTATTGAAAGAAATTTATGTTTATATATTCTTTTTTCATGTATTATGATAAACTTGGGCTTCGATTATTTATTTAGCCTACAATCCATAAAATAAAACACTTATTCTAACATATCTACGACTCTTCATCTAACCTAATCTTCTAATCTAATCTAATCTACGTGCCTCTCCTCTTCTTCATTTCTTTCATCATTCATTTTCTCTTCCATCTTCACCATTTCTTTCACTCTTCACCCGTTCTTCCACTCTTCATCTTTTCTTCATTCATTTTACACCATTTCTTTAGCTCTTAATCTCTTTTTCTTTAGTCTTCACAATCTTTTTACTCTTCATCTATTCATTTTCTTCTTTTTCCGTCTTCACATCGATCTCATTCAGAAGAGGCTTACAGGTAATTAAAATTTATTTTCACTTTTATGATAACTATTGTTTTTACTTTTTATTTAACTTTGATTTCTTTTTACTATAAGGAGATCCAACAACAAAGAAAGGAAAAAACTATTTTATTGTTTAACTCATTGGTAAGAAAAATCTCTTTCATCTTTTTTTGTTATGTATTAAAAGAAATTTATGTTTATATATTCTTTTTTCATGTATTATGATAAACTTGGGCTTCGATTATTCTATACATAGGTTGGATGAATATATAGAATAACACTATTTGATATAAAATAGACAAAAATAATTTTTTTAATAAATTATATATAATAAAAGCATATTATATATAATATTGAAACAGATAAAAAAAAGGGTTAATATATTATATATAATAAAAATAATATAAAGATATAATAATTAGTTTAGTATAAAAAGAAATAATAATGGTTAATATATTATTTATAATAAAAGTATATTATATCTAAAGAGATAAATTAAAGTTAATATATTATATATAATAAAAATAAATATTATGGATATAATAATTAGTATATTATAATATATAATATATTACGGTGGTTAATATATTATATATAATAAAAGTTTATTATATATAATATTGAAATAGATAAAAAAATATTAATATATTTTATATAATAAAAATATAATATTTAAAGAGAAAAAAATTAATATATTTATTATATATAATATGGAGAGAAAAAAAAGATATATATATTATATATAATATGTTTAGAAAAAAAAATATTTTATAAGATTAATAATATATATTATAATATATATAAAAAATTAATAAATTATTGCTATAAGTTAGATTCTTCCTATAATGTTAAAATCTTGTTATCCTTCCACCTAAATAATTCAAATATATATAATAATATTTAATAGAAAACATATCCGATTAATAAATTGAAAACATTATTTTTTAATTAGCTTATATTTATTATATCAATCTTTTTATATTAGATGTTTGGTAATTTTATTTTTAAGTATACTATATGTAAAATTGACATATTTATTCTCTTTTACTTATTATAAATAGTGTCGTAGTTGAATCTAAGGTTAAAATTGAGATCAACACGGAAACTAGAATATCTAGTCCAGAAACACAAGAAAAGGCTGAAGAAAATGAGGAAGAAATATTCCAAATAAATAAAAGGAAAATAGTTTCAAAAGTTTGGAATAATTTTGATACAGTTGATGGACATAAAGCGAAATGTAACATTGTAATGCTCTTTTTACAATTGGTAAATCAGGATCCACATCAAGTCTTTTGAGACATAGATTTGTGTGAGGAGAAAACATAATTTGCGAGTTGCCGAACAATAAACAAAGTTGAATTTTTTGCCCTCCGATTCAGCTTCACCATCCATTTCTTCTTTGCATTATGGAAAATTTGACATGGAACAAATGTGAGAGGCAGCTGCTCATTGGATTATGATGATTGAACATCCATTCACCATTCTTGAGGAAGAGGGGTTTAATTTAATGATGAGGCGTGGAATGCCAAAATGGCAAAAGATTAGTCGAATGACTTGTAGAGAAGATAGCATGAAGATTTATGAGATGGAGAAAAAAAGGTTGAAGAAAAGTCTTGAGTGTGTAAATAAAGTAAGTTTGATAACAAATTATTGGAAGTCAAAGAATCAAAGAATTGAGTACATGGTAGTCACTGGACATTGGATTGATTCTTGTTAGAATTTGCAAAATAGAGTTTTAAGTTTTATTAACATTCCACCACCAAGGGGAGGTCTTCAAATTTCCGATTCCATTTTCAAGTGCATGAAAGAGTGGGGTATAGAAAATAAGGTTTTCACTATTACGGTTGATAATTCTTCCAGCAATGATTCGGCTATTCGATATATGAAGGATATCATTCAAAGGTCTAGAAAATTATCATGTGGAGGAAATTTATTCCATGTTCGTTGTTGTGCACATGTCTTAAATTTGTGTGTTCAAGATGGATTGAGGGAGATTGAGGATATTATAAATAACATAAGGGAAAGTGTAGAATATGTAAATCGTTCTGAGGCAAGACGTGTGCAATTTGTAGACTGTGTACAACAATTACAGTTGAAGGACAAAAAATTGATTCGTGATTGTAAAACCAGGTGGAACTCGACTTTTGAGATGTTAAGTTGTGCACTAAAGTTCAAAGAAGTTTTTAAGATGTTTAAAGAACGTGATCCATTTTATAGTTGTTGCCCTCATGATGAAGAATGGAATAAATCTCAAAAGATTTGCTCATTGTTAGAGACTTTTTGGACGGTCACTCACATTATTTCAGGTAGTGAGTATCCTACTTCAAATTTATTTCTACAAGAAGTTCAAAAAATAAAGTCAGCATTGGAACATATGCACACCATGACGATTTATTTCTGAAGGAGTTGGCTAGTAAAATGAAAAACAAATTTGATAAGTATTGGGGTGACTGTAATCTATTGATGGCAATAGCTGCCGTGTTCGATCCAACCAAGAAAATACTTGCAGTTGAATTTTGTTTTCCTAAGCTTTATTCTGAATTAGATGCCTCTAAGAATATCTTAAAAGTTAAAGAGCTAATTTATTCTCTTTATGAAGAGTATGTTGATGAAGAAATTAGTAAAACAACGTCTTATTCCTACGAGTTTAAGAGTTTTGATTCTTTAAATATTAAAAGAGATTAAAGTTCTATGTATAATTGGGATGATTTTGATGACTATTGTGCAAAAGTAGAAACTTCGGAGAGCAAGAAATCTGAACTGGCAGATTATCTTGAAAAATGTCGTCTAAAGAAGAATGAGATTTCTAAAGATTTTTCATGTTTAGAATGGTGGAGGATGAATAGACTGCAATATCCAATATTATCTAAGATAGCAGTTGACATTTTAGCAATCCCTGTGACTTCAGTGGCTTCAGAAGCAACATTTAGTGTTGGGACAAGAGTCATAAATTCTTACCGTTCATCACTATCTACGAATACAGTGCAAACTCTATTTTGTGGGGGTGATTGGCTTCGACATATAAATGGAATGAAAAAGAAGACTAAAGTAAGTTTTCATTATTAAATTCTTATGTTACATACTGAATTTTGATCACCTATTTAATTAATCTCTTTAAATATTAAAAGAGATTAAAGTTCTATGTGTAATTGGGATGATTTTGATGACTATTGTGCAAAAGTAGAAACTTCGGAGAGCAAGAAATCTGAACTGGCAGATTATCTTGAAAAATGTCGTCTAAAAAAGAATGAGATTTCTAAAGATTTTTCATGTTTAGAATGGTGGAGGATGAATAGACTGCAATATCCAATATTATCTAAGATAGCAGTTGACATTTTAGCAATCCCTGTGACTTCAGTGGCTTCAGAAGCAACATTTAGTGTTGGGACAAGAGTCATAAATTCTTACCGTTCATCACTATCTACGAATACAGTGCAAACTCTATTTTGTGGGGGTGATTGGCTTCGACATATAAATGGAATAAAAAAGAAGACTAAAGTAAGTTTTCATTATTAAATTCTTATGTTACATACTGAATTTTGATCACCTATTTAATTAAATTTTTCACTTTTTCAGAAAGAGAAGACATACCAAGAAATTTTGTTGTCGGTATCTATCTCTTAAAATAAGATAAATTTTAGTTATTTGTTTTAACATTTATTTTTTATATTAATTATTTTTAAAATTAAACATTTCATATTATTGAATGCAGGTTGTACGTGTACTATGATTGAAGAACATGAGTTAAAAAAGATTAATATATTGAATGTTCAAACAATTTATATAGTTTTGTACTTTAATTTTTGAATTTTATGTTTCAGAATTTTGATTAGTAATGGTGATTTAATGTTTTGGATTATCATGTTTTAGAATTTTGAAGAGTTATGATTGTTTCATATTTAATTTTGAAATATCATGTTTTAAATGTTTTAAATGTTTAATATGTATGAAAGATTGATATTTTAATTTTACAAATAAATTTGTTTCGAGCTCGAGTTTGAGCTTGAAAATTCAATTTTTGTTCAATCTTTCGAGTCGAGCGAGCTTGTAGGTAATATAGTTGAGTCGAACTCGAGCTCAAATTTATAAGCTCGTTCGATCTCGAGTTCGAGTCGAGCTATAAATACTTAATTGAGTCTAGCTCAAGATCCAACAAGCTTGAGCTCATCTCGGCTCATTTGCAGCCCTACCACCATCTCTATCGCCTCCACGACCACGATCACCTTGATCTGTTTGGCAATTACCTCGATTGCCTTGAGTAGGCTTCCTTTTAGAACAAGTGTCACGAGCACTTGTTCCCCCTCGATTGCTATCTTCACCATTTATAACATTATTAGGGTTGGCAACAACAAGGGGTCTAGCTTTGGTAGCTATAGCCTGAGCATCTTTTCGGCCTGGAAACGCCTAGAGACTACTTCTACTTCTTCCAAGCGTTTGGCTTCAGCACTCCTTTGAGATTTGGCGACCACTAGCAATTGAAGATTTAGAGATTCAATTGAAGACCTTGTATCATTGTGAAGCACAAGACTAAAGGACTTAGAATGGTCATGAATCTCTGAATTTTGTTTGTGCAGATTCGCCTACATTCTCCTTTACTGAGCGTAGAATATTTTGACTTCATGAGTGTTTTGTAGCAGGTTTTTATCGGTGCCCTTCAGAGCAGCAGCTAAGGCATCATTAACTTCAGTGGTTGCTACAGATTCCCTTTCAAGGTCTTGTAGCCTGGAAGACATATCTTGTAACTTTTGCTGCAACAAAGCCAAAGCATCTAGGAGGATCTTTCAGAAGCTCTCAGCTCTAAGAGAAGCTTCCTCAAAAGAATAAGGGGCATAGAAGACTGTTAGAATATAAGATAATATATATTTAAGATATTATCACAATTTATATTAGAATGATACCATGTTAGAATAAAGAGAGAAATTGTATTAGAATGATATATCGAATTACATAAGGTATGTCTATTATATAGACATTACATTGAGTTTATAAGGAAACTAATAATATAATATAATATAATATACTAATGATATTATCACAATTTATATTTTATCTTATATTTTAATAGAGACAATGTGCGAACCAACAAGAACAAAGCGAAGAGGATTTGCATGAAGGCTTACCTGTATCGAGTGTTCTGGTTCTTTGTCATGGACGGATGCCTTGAGAACATTGATCATTGCCCTAGAGTTGTTCTTGTCCATTGGATTTCAGTGCAAAGGTCCTTGACAAATCCTAAAATGTCCTCAGAGCGAAGAGGATGTTTAGGAAGAGAGCAGTTGGTCCTTATAGGAGATAAATGATTAAGAGTTGAAGGAGCAGGCATCCTCTCTTTAGACGCATTCTCTTCAGAAGAAGAAGACTCAACAGTTTCGGCCTCAGATGCCCTTTGGGAATGGGCACTTTTCCTCTCAATAGATGGTGTCTGCTCTAGTTCAGACGAGGAGAAAATTTCAAACGTTTCCTTCTAAATAGGCATAGGCGTCTGCTCAGACACAGGAGAAGTGACCTCCTTAGCAAGAGGAATTTCTTGTTGACCTTCAGACGGGAGGAGCGTCTTCTCAACATAATGACAGGCAGAGAATCGCCTTTCCTCAGCGGATGATTCTTTTTGCTCGATGAAACGAAGAGTCACCTTCTCTTCATCTACCGAGAGCATCTGCTCGGCTGTGAAAATGAAACGCAACACACCATGGGGAGACGACATCTTATCAATTCATATCACTAGATCATCGTTGTTTGGGCAGTTGAGCTCTGCACACGATGGTTTGTTCCGAAGAGCATTCGATCAAGATGACTCGGTGCCATGAACGAAACGCATGGTAGTGGAGCAATAGGACTCCATAAGAAAATTGAGGCGGTTAAAGATCTTTGCCTCCATTTGAGCTGACTTGTCAAAGGATCTTCACCTCCTTAGCTACCAATTTCACCTTAAACCTTGGCTTGTTACTACCATCTACACATTCTTTGTACTTGAACACCCATTTTAAACCAACCACCCTCTGATTTTTGAGTTTGTTCACCAATTCCCACGTCTCATTTTTGTCAAACGATGCCATCTCCTCTGCCATAACATGCTTCCATTTAGTTCTCTCTTTGCTCTTCATAGTTTCTTTAAACGATTTCGGCTCTGAATCGTGTACCTCATCTACCACAAGTAATGCAAGGGCTACCAAATCGGAGTAGCCAAATTTCTCAAGAGCTCGAGTTGTCATACGGTCTCTATATCGTGCTAACTAGTATGATCTAAGATTCTCTTCTAGATCTGTACCTTCCTCCTCTACCCGACCGTCTGTTTCATCATATTCACTAACCTCCTCCATGTCTACCGATTCTTTAGTAATCTATTTTAGGAACTCCACCTCAGATTCAGTCCTCTCTTTAGCGACTTCGCCAACTTCGATTGACTGTGTTTCTCCATAATAGAACTCGGTTTCCCTAAAGATCACATCACGGTTAATGATACACTTGGACGTTTCTCCGTCATTATAAAAAAAAGTTTCCAACCCTTTACTCCCTCAGGGTATCTAACGAACATACACTTCTTCGCACTCGGATCAAGATTTCCATCCCGTTGGTGCATGTAAGACACACACCCAAATACCTTCAAGTTGTCGAGTTTTGGAGGAGCGTCATTCATAACTTCTTCTAGTGTCTTGCATTCTAATGTCGTCGATAGACAACGATTGATAAGATAAGCTACAATGTTAACCGCCTCACCCCAAAACCGCTTCAGTAGACCAGCCTCAAACAACATATATTGGACACCCTCAAGTAGCGTTTTGTTCATTCGCTCCGCCAAGCCATTCTATTGCGGTGTCTGTCAGACGGTTTTGTGACGAACCATCCCTTCTTCCTTGATGAACTAATTGAACTCCTCGCCTAGGTACTCCAACCCATTATTTGTTCGGAGCTTTTTAACCTTCTTCCCGGTCTGAGTCTCTACCATCTTCTCCCACTCCTTAAATTTAGCAAATGCCTCATCCTTGTGCTTCAAGATGCATACCCAAATCTTGCGCGAACAATCATCAATGAAGGTGATAAAATACCAACCTCCACCTAGAATTGTAGTCCTTGCTGGACCCCACAAGTCTGAGTGAACATAACTGAGCGTCTTCTGAGTCACCTCAACTAATCGCCCAAACTTCACCCTCGTAACTTTACTGTATATGTAGTTCTCGCAAAACTCCAAATTATTAAGTTTTTCCTTGCCAAAATAGCCTCTTTTACTCAACTTCTTCAAATCCTTCTCACTCACATGCCCCAATATTTTATGCCATAGACTTGTGGATGATACATCTCGAAGTTCTATCATTGTCGTCATATCATCAACCAAGGTGTTGCCTTGAAGGACGTAAATACTCTTCTCTCACACACCCCTCATTACCACTAGCGACCCCTTTGTGACCCTTAATATGTTCTTCTCGTCCTTCCATGCAAAACCAAGTTGGTCTAGTGAGCCAAGAGAGATTAAATTCCTCCGAAGATTCAGGATGTGTTGTACTTCTATCAATACCCTCTCGATTTCATTATGCGTCTTCAAACGCACTATTCCGATCCCCATAACCCTACAAGACTTGTTGTTACCTAACCAAACTTCGCCCACTAAAGTCTTCTCATAGGTCTCGAACCAACTCTCGTTAGGTGTCATATGGAATGAACACCTAGAATCCATAATCCAATGCTTATCAGACTAATTAGTGGAGACAACGAGAACATCCACACTTTTGTACCCATTCTCGACCTCTTGAACAAATTCCGCTTCTCCGCTCTTCTTCATGTCGTTACTCAAATATGTACAATCTTGCTTAAAGTGCCCCTCCTTATCAAAATTGTAGCACTTAGTAGATTTCTTCCCGAGAGACTTCGAACGCCTCTTCTTCTTTCTTTTATTATCTATTTTTCTCAATTCTCCCTCGAACTAAGAGTCCATCTCCACTCATATTTCTCTCTTCATTCTTCTTCTTTTGGTCCTTCAATCTCAACGCACTCATTACATCATAGAGGATAAGCTCCTCCCTCCTATGCTCGAGTATGTCTACGAACGTCTCATACGACTTCGATAAAGAATTCAAAAGCATCAGCGCTTTATCCTCATCCTTGTACTTCTCCCTGATATTTTCTAAATCAAGGAGAATCTTGATATAATTGTCGAGATGCGTCTGCAAATCCTTCCCCTCAGTCATTCTAAACTTGAAGAATCTTTGTTTGATGCAGATCCAAGACGATAGTGTCTTAGTCATATACACAGATTCCAACTGAAGCCACACCTCTATTATCGTCGTGGCACTAACAACCTATCACAGTACCTTGTCACCGAGACTAATAATCAAGGTGTTATAGGCCATTTCCAATACCTCTATCTTTTTCTTCGCGTCCATCAAGGCTAGTAATTTCGATTCCCCCTTGAGTGCTTTAGCGAGTCCCATGTTGTCTAGGTGTGCCCTCATCTTCATATTCCATAACCCAAAATCCTTCGTTCCATCGAACTTCTCGATATCCACCTTAGAAGTCGACTCCATCTCAAGTCAAAGAAATCGAATCGCGGCCGCCTTAGACCAACCTTGCTCTGATACCAGTTTATTGTGAAAACTATCATCCAAATAATAAAAAGCGGAAATATAGCAATCGTAATGAATGTAGAACAATAACGTAAAAGTAAAGAATAAACAGAATAACGACACAAGAGTTTTACTCAAGTTTGAACCAACAATGTCCTACGTCCTACTATCTGAGAATCGATTCAATATAGTTATAATTAAAATTTCTAATTCTCTATATGTTCTAGGTTTTAGTCTCACTACACCCTCTACAACTCGTTTACAATGTAAATATATATAGTCTTTTAGAATTCATAATTAGGAAAAAATCATTCTCTCTATATATTATATTATATTATATTATATATATATTCTTTTTTTAGAATATATTATTCTCTCTCCATATGATATAATATATATGAATTGATTTCTTCTTTTGTACCTGACATTTAGGCACAATAAATTGGACCTCAAAACTTAGGCACAATTCCACATCATCTTTCAAATTTTAGTCTCACTAAGACGATATATATGCTAGAACCAAGAGTTCTCAATAGTGACTTAATGACGCATCTTTTCATATAATTATTGATTCTATAAACGTTCCAAACTAAGTTTAGAAAAATATTGTTCTTTTTATACTAAAAAATATCAAAATAATTAATTATTGTAAGGTTTATTAATCAAATAATTTAGAGATAAAGACATTTTGTTACATTGTGTTTTAGAAATAGACAATTTACCCGTATTTAAAAAATAAATATATTTATTTTTGTCAAATTTCTAGGGGATAAATGATAAATTTAGGATTCTTGTTGGAAGGTTTTGTTACATTTAGAACTCACTTAAGTTTTTGTCGTTTTAAGAACTATAGTTACAATATTTTGTTATATTTAAAATTTCCTATTAACGGTGTTAATTTATGTAAAATTCTGTTAAATTATCTACAATGTAATTTTTTCTATTTAATATTTTTTTTTATAAGTGGTAAATATTTTTAAGCCTTCCACCCGACCTTGTAAATCTCTGTTCCTCCCTCTTTCTTCAATTGCTTCTTTCCAGGAAAAATAAATCAACCAAACAAAATACACAAATCTTAGTTACGGGTTAATGGCAGATCAAAAGCAATAGAAATATTGGAAACCAGGAGAACTCACTCCACTCTAGGCTTCTTCTCTCTTTCTATGTCATTCACTCGCCTCTCTCTCTCACACTTCCGCTTGCTGATTTCACATTTCAATTATTTTTCCTCAGATGAATTGCCTTTGTTATCTTCCCGCGACGATGCCTGGTTTATTTTTAGATCTCTTCAAATTCTCAAAATCTGATACTAGTGTTCCCTAAGAAAGGACAAAGCTTGCAGGAATTTGTGATATGATAGATTCAGAATGTAGTAACTTGATCAAGTTTCACAAATGGATCAAGCCTATTATTTGGTCTGAGTTTCATGTCATCAATAACATGTTTGTTTTAAAGGAATGAGTTTAACAACACCCATCTACTAATAGAATGTCTATTTGACAATATAACAGCTTTAATTCACTTGTATATCAACATTATCGTTGACATAGTTAACATAAAACAAACAAGTTATAAAATCACTAAGAACAATCGGGAAGAAAATTGCTTTGAAAGATGTCTATACATTTAAAAGCAAAAGGAATTGACAGATGGATTATCAAACGCATAATAAAACTCAGGGTTGAATGAAATCGGTTGGTTAGAAATTGCATTTGTTAAGTCAGAGAAGAAGGGATATGATTGACCCATTCATCGTCATCTTCAATTGGAGGAGTTACGTGAACATGAGATGGATCCATCGGTTGCAAGATGATCATGGATGAGTTCAGAATAAATTAGTTGGCTTTGATCTTCCTATTATACTCTCATAATTGTTTGATTACATTTCAGTGCGAATGAGTAGCGACAATAATAGGAGAAAGAGAGAATCGGAGATAGAAGGATTTAGGAGGTATGGTTGAAGACTCGGAAATGTTGATTAGTTATAAAAATATATATATATATTAAATAAATTAAAAATAATATGGTAAATATTTAACATACTTTTACATAAATTAACACCGTTAATGAGAAATTTTAAATATAACAAAATATTGTAAATATAGTTCTTAAAACGACAAAAATTTAAAAGAGTTCTAAATTTGACAAAACCTTCCTACAAGAATCCTAAATTTATCATTTATCCCAATTTCTAGTTATTAGTGCTTACGTGGTATTATGACAGTGTCAACTTGAAGTCAATATTGGATAAAAAATTCATTAAAAGCTAGTCCAACCCACCAATTATTTTCATTATGCTAGTGAGTTTAAATGTGAATTAAACTTAACTCACCAATGTAGCTTATTGGTAGAGTCAGTTTAAGAGATCAAAATGTCACGGTTCGATTTCATCTATAAACGTTTTGAGTTTAAGCGAGGAAACATGGTTGTGTGGGATGTCATGCTAATTCTCTTTTAATTTCAAAAAAATAATGTGAATTAAACTATTTATATATAAAAATGTATTCTTACAATAAACTTACTATTAAAATTTTGTTAATCTAACGGGTCATATTTCTAAGAAAGTCGTTAGTCTCTATTCCATCCTTCTGTAGATTCCTTTCTTACTTCACTACTTAGTTGAGGATCATCTTTCATCAAATTGTTCATCTCATTAGAAACTATATATTTGAATATATTATTATAATTACTTGATCTCGACTTAATATTTATTAGGTCGGTTCGAACTCGAGATCAAACGAGTTTAACTCAACTATTTACCTATAAACTTGAACTCGAGTTCAAGCTGGTAGTCGAGCTTAAATAAGCTTCATAACAACGGTTATCAAAAAGAATACTTCACTTTCGATAGGAAAGAGATGTTGAGTAACTTGAGTTTACTGATTTTCGAAAGAAATAATATGAAGAAATAAAACGATAAAAGAGGAAAGAGTGCTTGTGAATCAATGAGATAGTTGATAAAGATAAAAAATAGTTTTAAATAAGTGACATGATTATTAGAATATATTATATTATTATTATAATATAATATATTTTGTAAATATATATATTTTCAGATTATATCTTTAAAATATATTATATTATAATAATAATAATAATATAATATATTATAATAATGATGAATTAGAGAATTATTATTTTTATTTTGTCTTTGGATCACTATGATATAATTAGGTAGACTATCATATTGACTTTGAAGACAAAGTTAAGAAAAATATTTGTTTTTATATTAAAATAAATAATATATTATATATTATATTAGTCGAAAGTTTGACAAATCATCGAATAAATATTAATTGAGCTCGATCAAAGTTAATCTCAAGTCAAACTTTGAGCGTACAAATCATCGAACAAATATTAATTGAGCTCGATCAAAATTAATCTCAAGTCAAACTTTGAGCGAACAACTCACTAACAACTTGACTCATTTGCAGCCCTAATCTGGTGTAAGATAAATATAAAATAAATAATATATTTATTGTAAATTTATAATGATTATAATAATGTAAAATTTGAAAAATAATTTTAAAAATTAAAAAATATATATATAATATATATATATATATATATATTAATATTAACATACTCAAGTATTGAGTTTGAGTGGTATTGAGTTTGAGTTTCGTACACTTCACATTCTCGACCCCGAACTTAACCGGGTAATATTTTTCACTCTCCATTCCCGATCCCTAACCCAATTTAAAATATTCGAACTCGACTATCGAGTATCCACAAGTATCAAGTATACGAGTACCCATTGTTATCACTAATTATTGTACAGACAAGTACTCAATTGAAGAGAGAGACCGACTTACTCAATGAAGATGATGAAAAAGAAGTTTATTGTCATGTTAGCGATGATCACCAAAATTATGACCGGAGATAAATACATGTATTCTTAGAATTACATATAATTTATATATCTTTATACATTATTAATTAATAAAACTAAATTAAGTTAATATATATATATATATTTAATTAGGTATGAATAAAAAAATAAATTAAAAAAGATTAAACATATATTAATATTTAGTAGTTAATTAATTAGGTATAGAAAATAAATCACCAGCCGTAATAGCAATACGCAAAGATCTCCCGACCTCCATTTTAGGAGGAGAAATACGCTAAGAAAAGGATTTTTGATCCTTCGTTGAAAATCAATTGAAGCACACATATCTACCCTTTTTACGCTAGAGAGAGAAAGGCGACAGAGAGAAGAAACAAGAAAAAGAATCAGATATTTTTGTTATCGCATATCTCTGCAACTTAGGGTTTCCATTAGCTTCCTTCGTCGTCGACGTATCTAGGGTTCGTATCCTCTACTTTCCTCTCTCCCCCCCTTTGCTTTCGTCTTTTCACGCCTGCATTCGGCCGTCTTCTCTGCTTCTCGTGTGTTTTTATGTTCTTTCTGGAGACATTTGTTTCAAATTTTGAGCTTTTTAAGGAACTTCCTGTTATTTCGCTATTTGGTTGACTTCACACGACAGATCGTATTGAGTCTTTCCAGGTTTGATGCATGCGTTTTTTACATTGTCAAGTTTTATTTTTAATTGTGTTTTTCTGTTGGATTGTATTCGATTCGTGTTGATCAGGTTTTTTTAATCCGAAAGAAGATACCTTTTCTCCAGATAAATGCTGTGTGCTTCTGACGAGAATTCCGGAGATTTGAAACGTTTTTTTTGCCATTGATTAGAAAATTCTAAGTGGTTTAAGTTGGCTGAAGATTCCCTGATTCTTTTGTGGGAGAACGGTGAAATCTTGTTTGGCTATGCGGACTTCATGGGCCGATTCTGTTGCCGCATCTGAGAATGCTGCGGCTGGAGCTTCTGCTAACAATGGGGTTGTTGGTTCAAATTCCGGTCTTCAACGTTCTGCATATGTTCCTCCTCACCTCCGCAATCGAACACCTTCTTCTGAGCCTGTACAAACATCTGTAACAGGTTATGGTGGCCCGACATCTGGACCAGATCGTTCAGGATATGGTGGTCCTTCAGGTGGGGGCCGTTTTGGGATGCCTAGGAGTGATTATGGGCGATCTGGTTATGGTGGTGGCGGCGGCGGCGGGGGTCGCGGTGGTGGTGGTGGTTGGAACAACAGAAGCAGTGGCTGGGATCGGGGCAAGGAGCGGGAAGTTAACCCTTTTGAAAATGATGATGATGATAATAATGCAGAAGCTGATGTTTCTGGGGATCAAAACACTGGAATAAATTTCGATGCATATGAAGATATTCCTGTGGAAACTAGTGGTGATAATGTTCCTCCGCCTGTGAATACCTTTGCAGAGATAGACCTGGGTGATGCACTTAATGACAATATACGTCGGTGCAAATATGTGAAACCAACACCAGTCCAGCGTCATGCAATACCAATCTCACTTGGAGGTCGAGATCTGATGGCTTGTGCCCAGACTGGCTCAGGCAAGACGGCTGCTTTCTGTTTCCCTATTATTTGTGGAATCATGAATAGTCAGGATGCAAATAGACGGCCTCGTGGTCGAGTTGCATTCCCTCTTGCTCTTATTCTATCTCCCACCAGAGAGCTTTCCATGCAAGTGAGTCATTTTCGATTTCTTTTCTTTGTTGTGTCTTATCCTGTATTTGCCTGTTAACCCTTTTCTATCGCAGATTCATGACGAAGCTAGGAAATTTGCTTTTCAAACTGGTGTTAAGGTAGTGGTTGCATACGGGGGAGCACCTATTAATCAACAGGTTAGCTAGTTGTGAGTTCTTTCCATGTTTAGTTGACATTCGTCAGTGTTTTGTGTCTTTACTGACGTTTCATTGATAATATCTTACATGTTGGCAGCTCCGGGAATTGGAGAGAGGCGTTGATATACTTGTTGCAACACCTGGGCGGCTGGTGGATTTGTTGGAGAGGGCTAGAGTTTCGTTAGAGATGATACACTATTTAGCTTTGGATGAGGCAGATAGAATGTTAGACATGGGTTTCGAGCCTCAAATAAGGAAAATTGTTGAACAGATGGATATGCCCCCACCAGGTGCTAGACAAACGATGCTTTTCAGTGCTACATTTCCCAAAGAGATACAGGTCACCATAATTATTATTTTTTTAATGTATTTTTGGCTGCAGTTACATTCATATTAGCTTACAGTTTATATCAATATCTAACTCTTGTTTGCGTACAGAGGCTGGCTTCAGACTTTCTTTCAAACTACATATTTCTGGCTGTTGGAAGAGTTGGTTCCAGTACTGATTTGATCGTCCAAAGAGTTGAATTTGTTCATGAGACTGACAAGAGAAGCCATCTTATGGACCTTCTACATGCACAGAGGGCTAATGGTGTCCAAGTGAAGGTATGGAATGCTGCACTAACTCATCTTCTTTTTTGCATCCTCTGGCCAAAAGTTGCCTTGTTATGTGGGTCTATCCCCAATACTAGTACTTCTTAATCAGTGATTGAAACTTAGATAGTAGAAAAGATGGTCTTAGCTTATCTGATAACCTTGATCTCTCTTCCCTTAAATTTTGAAGTCACTATTCTTGTCTTCATTTTCTTGGGTACGAGGATCAAGATATCTTCATTTCTTGATGTTTATCTAAAAAGTGGTTTTAGTTGGAGGGGGGGGGGGGGGGGGGGGGGGGGATGAATGCTCTGAAGTCTTGGCTAGACATTAGAAAGCTTGATGCTGCTCTCAAAGCCAAACTAAACTACCATTTTGTGGAACAATAATAATGCTTGCTTTAAAATGTTTATGTATCTGGATCCATACGAGAAACAACTAATAAAATTTTGTACTTTCCAAACATAAACTCATTCATATACGTTTCTGAAATGGATGGGACCAATGCTATTTTCAGTGCAACTAGCAGGACAAAAATGCTTACTTGACAAGTGAATAATAGTTTAGGCAGGCATCTTTATTCTGTTGAGATATGGAAATTGTTGTATGTTTATCTTAGACAGTCTTTTATTTAATTATTGATTTTTGCTGACACCCTTTTGTTTGTGCATTTCACAGCAATCTCTAACTCTGGTGTTTGTGGAGACAAAGAAAGGAGCCGATTCATTAGAACACTGGTTGTACATGAATGGTTTTCCTGCTACTACTATTCATGGTGACAGATCACAACAGGTAATTTTTGTTGTTTTTATTGATTAGTATACATACTTCTTTTGTTGGGCCATTTGAAAATTGACATATTGAGCTGTTTTGTTATCAAATTTTATCATGTTAATCATGACCCAAAAAAATATCTACATTTGTTATGTTTTGCAAAAAATCTGATCTATATACCAAATGAACCAAAAAACTACATAATAGAAAATAATTTGTATGATGATCCACAAATAATCTGATCATGATGAAGAAAAAAATCTTATACCAAACTAAAAATATCACTTTCAATTTTAACTTTGTTGATTTTTTAATGAGATCCTTATTGTGATAAAGATTGGGACAACATACTAGTTTTCAAATAGGCTCAATATTATATGATAAAATCCTAAGATTCTTCTGTGTATATTATCTTTTTTGCTTTCCAAATGTAATATTAGTGTAACATGTTGAGATTCATATAACTTGTTCCCTCTTGGTGATCATCCTCTTTGCACTTAGGCTGTGATTTGATAACAAAGCTTATGACTTAATTTGAAATATTAAGTGTTTATTTGAAATAAATATATTTGACAAGTGTTACTTAAAACCACTAAAATCTGTATATTCATCTTAGGTAAAAATTTAAGAGAATATCCAGTTTAATTTTGTAAGCTAACTCGGTTTATAGTATGTGTATACAAAGACAATTTTAACTCTTGAAAATTAATTTTATTACGTTATTGTAAGGGTGAAATAGTATGCAAGTACTTTTGCGACATTATTTTACATATCAAGAAATTAAAATTCATATATTTTCATTTGGTTTATTTAATGTTTAATTTTCACACTTATCGCTCTGATGGGGGTTTTGTGATGCAATTTAATGTGATTTCAGGAAAGGGAACAGGCTCTGAGATCGTTCAAAACTGGCATCACTCCAATTCTTGTTGCCACAGATGTAGCAGCTCGAGGACTGGACATACCCCATGTGGCTCACGTGGTTAACTTTGACCTTCCAAACGACATTGATGATTATGTCCATCGCATAGGACGAACAGGGCGTGCTGGGAAGACTGGTCTTGCCACTGCCTTCTTCAACGAAAACAACTCCTCATTGGCAAGATCATTGTCCGACCTAATGCAAGAGGCTAATCAAGAAGTTCCAGCTTGGCTTGCACGCTATGCTGTCAGGTCCAATTTTGGAGGGAAGAATCGCCGCCAGGGTGGAGGAGGAGGTCGGTTTGGCGGCCGTGATTTTCGAAGGGACTCTGGTTTCAACCGTGGTGGTAGTGGTGGTTCTGATTACTACGGTGGTGGTGGTGGTGGTGGTGGTAGTTCAGGTGGGTATGGAAGTTCCGGTGGGTATGGGGCTTCCGGCGGTGGTGGTGGGTACGGTGGAGGAGTAGGTGGTGGTGGGTACGGTGGAGGAGGTCCTGGGGTTACCAGTGCTTGGGACTAATGTGCATTTCCTTTATTGTCTCTCAGAAAATATAGCTGTTCTTCTTTGATAGCTAATTTGCTGCCTCTCACTCAGTCTTTGATAGTGGTTAAGTTTTGTTTGGTTTTTATATATTTATTTTATTAACAAGAAGGTTTTAGATCCCCTTTGGCTGGCTGTGTAACCCTAGACAAATGTTGCATCATTATCATCTTTGGGGATGAATGTTTGGGTTGAAAATTATTATTAACTAACACCTTGAGGATAAAAGAGCTCATTTTGAAAGGTGTTACTTTGGACTATTTTACAACTATTCTCTCCCACCCCCATTACTTTTATTAATGTTATTTTTATGATTTTCTATGTAACAAATTATTAGATTTCAATTCATATTAATCATTAAATGTATTATTAAAGCTTTTTGGTAAATTGGTTTTGATATCAAAACGTAAAAAACAAAAATTTAATTAAATAATCTGCTCTGATGCTCCCATTTCCTAACATATATTTATTGGAAGCAAGTCACTCTCCATCAGTTACATAAAGGAAGCCACTGAAGAAAAGTACATGAAAGTGATTTTTTTTTTTAATTAGGAAAAGGATTTTCACTATAGAAGGTTGAAAATGATTGGCTATCTTGTTTGATGTAGATTATTATTATTACAAAGAATTATTGATTAATAAAAGTGAATGATTTAGGGGTTAAATAATCAGTATTTAATATTTTAAAATAATTGATTGAGAAAGAATTGTATGATAATGATATTATTAACCCTGCATCAAACAAGGTCTGTTTTTTTCCACGCTAATTCGTAATATACAAATATGTAATTTTTTTTAACATCATTCTATAAATTTAAATAAAGTAGTAATTAAAACTCTCTTAGTCTATAATGTTAATTTATATGGGAAGATGAACTTATTTTATTTTTTAATTTGGTAGTATAACAAATGTGAGTAAGAGCTTGTTTAACAGAGAATATTTAGAATAAACTTTGAATTATTTAAAAAAATTTAGTAAAAATATTTAAAGTGTATTTAATATATATTTGTAATCCCGGAAAAAACTTTCATTCGAGTGAGTCCCAGTGAAAAATTAGAGGTTCGAGAAGTTTAACTTCAGTTTGCGTTTTATGAATTTTCATTTAAAATAAAACATTATTTAAAGGATGTCACTGATATTTTATCTTTTGAAACTAATTAAAATAATTAATTTTGAGGGTTCAATTTTAAATATTCTGGGAAGGTTATGATAATCAAATCACAGTTTGATTTAAAATCTTAATTAAACATAATTAATTTAAAAATGATTTATTTTGAAACAAAGTCGTCAATTAATTTTTGAAAATCAATAAAAGTTGACATACGTATACAAACTTATTGAACATAGTTTTTTTTAGTTCGTAGTTTAGTGATACTTGAGAAAGAACTTTCGTGCTTTATTCTCCGTACCCGTTTAAAAACAGTTTCTACTTATATAGTTGACTTTTGAGAATCGGTTGTATAATATTTGAGTTTT